>NW_022436941.1:31409020-31744405 GCF_009761245.1 Sapajus apella
TTGTCCCCTGGACGTTGTGACACGTTTCAGTTTACCTCCTTTTCATTTTCTTTCATGGGTTCTCTTTCTCTCCTCACGTCAAGCATCTGTGAGGCTTGGTGCTTCACCCCCTGCCTTCTGCTCTTCTCACATCACACCCTCACTCTCCAGGGACTCTCATCCAAACTTATTCGATTCTATGACTACCCTTACCCTCAGGAACAGATAAATCCCAAATTTATATTTCCATTCCCAACTCCAGACCCATAGACCCAACTTCCTCCTGATCATTCCCATTTGGATGCCACAGGTTGAACTCACTGCTTTTTCCCACACCTGTTCCTCTCTCGCATTCATACCCCTCTTAGTGACGTCCTGCCAGTCTTGAGAAAGAGACATCAGCAGCATCTTCCATGCCTTCATTTTGCTTTTTCCATACTTAATCCTGAAGATTTACTCTTCAGGTGTGCCTTGAATTCATGTCTTCCTCTCTATCTGCACAGCCAGACTTTTTAGAGTTGAGCGCCAAGTGCTCTGTTTCTCCGCCAAAAATCTGGTCCCATCCATCACAGCTTCGAATTCTTCAAAGGTTGATGGTGTGATGATTAATTCTATGTGTCAGCTTCGGTGGGTTGCAGGTTACCCAGGTATTTAGTTACACATTATTTCTGGATGAGTCTGTGAAGGAATTTCTGGAAGAGATTAACGTTTGAATTGGTAGACTGAGTAAAGCGGATTGTCCTCCCCAGTGTGGGTGGGCCTCATCCAGGCTTCTAAAGGCCTAAATGAAGGAAGGGCCTGAGTAAGGGAGAATTCTTTCTTTCTCCCCATCTTTGAGCTGCAATATCCATCTTCTGCCTTTAGACTTGGACTCCAACTAGAACTTACACCATTAGCTCTGTTGGTTCTCAGGCATTTGGACATAGACTGAAACTATACCAATGGCTCTCCTGGGTCTCCAGCTTGCCAACTGTACATCTTGGACTTCTCAGCCTCCATAATCATATGAAGCAGTACCTTCTAGTAAATCTCTCTAGATAGATAGGTAATCTCTCACTCTCCCCCACCTCTCTCCTTTTCTGTCCCCACTGCCTCTCCTACCCTCATTGGTTCCACTTTTCTGGAGAACTCAGACTGATGCTAATACAGATGGCCTAATGCTAATCCATCCACACATTTCATAGTAGCATGCAAAGCCCTTTACATATGATCTCTCCAGCATCTTCCCTCTAGTCTCATTGCCTCCCCTTCACAAAGGCCCTCACCAGATCTATAGAACCCCTTCCAGCTCCCTGTGTGCCAGGCTTCTCTGCCACTGGACATGGTATTCTTTTTACTGGGGCTGCTCTTCTATTCTTCCTTTGCTACCTCCCACCCATACTTCAAATCTCAGATCAGGAGCACACAGTAAGTCTTTTTGGAACTTTCTGATCTATTGAGTTCAGCCAAGTCCTAAAGTTCTGTGCCTTTCTTCGATGTTTCTCATACTTTTCTCATACTTGGTGATCATGGTTGATTCATCTTCGGCACTCTCAACATTGAAACTTTCTTGATGATGTGGATTTTGTCTCATTTTTTTTTCTATACCCAGCACCCAGAATAGTTCTTGGCTCATATTAAGTGGTTTTAGTTTCTGGTTTAATGAAAAAAATAGAGATTACAGCCATGCCCAGAGTCAACCTGGAGCCCAGCAAAGGAAATAGGAAGAGGTCTCATTGGTCTCCCTTTCTCTGGTCCCTTACCCTTCAAATCCATCTTCCACACTGCCACGAGTTGGTATTTATCAAAAGAAGTGGGCATCTAAGTTGGCCCCTCTGAGGGGCTCTGCTAATTGGAGACCATTTGAATGACAGACTCTTGGAACCTAAAATTGTTCCATCCTCCAGTACCAACTCGTGACTCCTTAATCATTGGGCTAGAGCCCCACCAGCGTTGCCCCACTGGTCCTCTAATTATCCCCAGCTGTGCCTGAGTCTTTTAGAGGCCAAGTTTGAGCTACAGCTGATGCCCAAATCCTACAGGAGATGCAGTGTGACCAGCTGTGACCCCTGCCACATGCAGATAAGGCACTAACGCTTGGGACACATGTCACTTGCTCACAGCACCCCCACCCCAATAGCAAGCTATCTTTCTCCTGTGCTAGCCACCATCCCCATCCGTTTTGCTCCCTCTGTCCCTACCCCCAACCGGCAATCTTTCCCAAGTCCTCTGAGCAGCCCCTTGCCTTATAATCATTAACGAACAAAGTAGCCCAAGATGGCTGCCCTTGGGCTAACTGGATATTGAGAAAAGCAGTTCATAGTGAAATATTCCCGCATTTCAACAGCATTGCATTGCTGGCTCTGAGTTACATTGCCAATACCGTTTCATATAGTTCAATTCCAATGAGCAATACATTTATTTTCCCCAGATGCCTTTTCAGATGAATTTTCTGGAAGGCTACACCTCTTATCCCAAGTGTATTGCATACACCTAAATAAATCTCAATTTGTATAATTCCACCATCACCTCACAAAATAAATCTGCTGCAGAAAAAAGACTTTGAGACAGAAAAGCAAAGTCCAGCAGTGTTCCTGCAGCTCTGCACTGGTGACCATACTTCCGGAGTAGTCATGTGGTCCAGCCTGACTATGAGGAGTGCCCCTTTCCACTGTCAGTATTGTCCTGTAAACCTTTACAGGACCCTCCCAGTCACCTTCCCAACATTCCTTCATCATCTGTGGGCCACCAATCTGAAGACATGGCTTCACTTGTGGCCATGAAGTTAGGCTAATTCTTGCAGACTCCATTAGTCCGTACCACCTCTGTGTAGATTCCCAAACAAGGCAGGTCCTTGAGAGTGTCCGTGCTGGAATTGCTTTCGATTAATAAAACAATGGATAGGGTAGGTCCTTGAAATGTAACAGAAGCTGCACTGCTGTAAAATATTCCAGTGGCTGTTATTATTATGACTAGCATAAAAATGCTGTAAAGTACATTCTAAGGTAAACATGTTCCCAAAACTTACAACAGTGATGTAAATGAAAGCCTCCCAAGAAAAGGTGCATCAGTCACTTTCCCTTCCAACTCCTGGGTTTTCTGTGTCCCAGGACTTACAGAATATTCATTCCCACTGTGAGCTGTGCTGTTCTCCTCTCCTGGGCTTCCAGGTGCCCAGACAGATGTGGCAAAGAAGGAGCTGTAGGTCTGAGGGCTGACCACATTAGACTAACAGATACTGAAACCCAGAGCTGCTTCAAGGAGCTTAGAATTTAGGAAGCTGAAAGCAAATCCTAGAAACATGGCAGTTAGAGAAGAAGAGATGGTGGAAGAAGTTTCCAGCATGACATTAACCACTGGAAGGGTAAAAAGTGTTTCACATCTTTCAGAGAACTAAGCCAGATGGCTTTCCTGCTACCAGTTTTATTTTTCTCAAACTTCACCAGATTTTGCTTTGGAATAAATAAGCAGATGTCAATTACCAGCAAGCCATTATCGATGCCTTTGCCTTTGTGCAATGCGAATCTCCCTCCTCTTATTCCCCAGGCTGAGGCTGAGTTCCGGATGACCAGCCTTGAGCATCCCCTCTGCCCACCCCACCTGCCTCCCGGAGAGGTGGGTATAATAATGAGGTAGTACAATCTCTCTGGACACATAAAATTGTGGTGTTGCTCTCCTGGACTTGCTGTGAGGCCCTGATTCATTTCCAGTGTCTTGCGGAACTCTAAGGCCAAAAGAAAGATTGATTTTTTTAACTCATCATCTGAGTTGTTAAAAAGTATTTCCAACCTATTATAGATAGAAAATATCCCATCCATAAGAGATATAAAAATAGCAATTTCCTCCCTTTAAAAATATACTTCGGAGGGATAGCACAACTGCAAATCAATCAAGAGAGTACATCACGGTTCTCTGCTCAGGGCTGAGCTTGCGCTGAGCTGGCGATGGGCCCGTGGATGTGCCCCAGACGGACCTCATTTGTTTCTGTTATCTTCAGCGTCAAGACTCTAGACTTATACTTTTTCACTGTCAAATTCTTGCCAGGAAAAATCCTGAGAAAAGGTTTTTAAAGCAGCCATGGTAATGCGTCACCCAGAAGAGGCTGTGGCGGCACATCAAGGCAGCAATCAGTGGGTTTTGAGTGAAACAGCCTTGTGTTTGATCATTAGTTTTTAAACCTCAAGACCAAACGTTCCTGACCGCTGTCATGTTTTAGTCTGTGGTCTGATACTTGACGGCAACTCGTAAGGATGAGAAGCTCATGCTCCTGTGAAGCTGATCAACCTGGCACACAGAAGTCGAGTAGCTGGAGAATCAGCGAGGCTGTTCTGAACACAATTCTCCCAGTCGTCTAAGAGCTCTGTTTACTGTAGAAGCCAAGAGGCACTGGGGTGGGTTGTGTGTGGCTGTCCTGAGAAAGAAAGTGAGATGCTACTGCATCACAGCATGTGGGGTGAAGCGTCCTTGGGGGTAACAGCTAGGGTCCCCAGATGCCGGTCATTTGCACTTGGCCCTGATAGTGCCCCTGTAGCCATGTATCACCTGGACTAGTGTTTGTTTACTCATTTTGTTTACTTTAAATGAAAATTATCTCTTTGGTCTGATGGGCTAGTTGCAATTTTTTATTACCATATATTAAAATAAATGCACCCCTATAGCAATGATGTACCGCCTGAAGCGTTTCTAGGAATACTCAGTGGCTCATGTGCCCCTTTGAGGAAATACTGGGTATGCCCGGAAGGCCACACCAGTAGCGCTGGGTGCCGTCAGCTTTCTTCAATTCTCACTGTCTTTCTTTCAGTTGGATACTGCCCTGCTGGCTGTGCTAGGCAAAAACATTCACTTCCCAGTGTCTGACTGAAAGGTAACTCTAGTTGAATACAGCTGATTTCATGAGAAAATCAATTGACTGCTTTTTCATACATGATTTGGATAGACACACTATCAGAATGTGTGTGTGTTGGGAGTAACATAAATGGGTTTTTAGTGGTGGAGGTTTTGTTCAGATCACCCAGAATGGGTTGATGAAGAAACTAAGCTTTAGAGAACTCTGGGAACACACGAAGGGAGACCTGAAGCGCATGTACTCTGATGCCAGGCCACGCACACCCCTCCCTCTGTGTCACCCACTTCTGCCACTTCCCTCTCCCTCTCCCCAGGGCCAGTTGCTCTTGGCCACACCTGCATTAAATGGATGACCACAGCTCTTCCCAAGGAGTTGCAGTTCCCCGACCCAAAGGAGGTACAAGGCAGAGAAAAGGGCTGTGTTGCTCTGGAATGATTCAGATGCTGAAATCTGTGCCCAGTGTGAGCGGTTAGGGAGCTCCGTGCAGGGACCATGAGGCTTTTTCTTACTTTTTGTCCCCATTCAGGGCCAGATGAGGGCCTGGATGGTAGAAATGGTTCAATGAAAATGTGTGGAATAAGTGGGTGGAAGGGTGAGAACATGAAACGGAAAGTGCCTCCCATGTGTCATCTGCCACTTCTCGGGGGACCCAACTTCCCTAAGCAACACAGCCTGCATTGCTTCCCATTTCTTCCAAGAGCAAATGTCTTCTGAGGCCAGCACAGAGGTAGAGCCAGGAATTTTCATGTTGCCACACAGGCCACAGTTGACACACCTGGGCATATTTAGCATGGAGAAGAGAACTCTTCTGGAGTTCTCTTGGGGACGTGCCACTTTTCCAGCCTGCAGCAGACTTAACCTAAGATGACCACCATGAGTCCTGCCCTTTTCTGAAAACCCTGTCTGTAATGGTGTGGGTGGAACCTGTGACTGGCTTTTATTCAATAGAACATGGCAAAATTGATGGATGTCCCTCCCTCGATTAGTTTACTTCATCTGGCAAATGCCACTCCTGTGATTGTATCTCACTCTATGACACTATCCTCCCAGACTAGAAAGAAACCCTCCTGCTGGCCCTGAAGGAGCAGACTGCTGTCTGCCATGTGAACTGCTGGGGAGGGGGTCACATGACAGAAAACTGGATGGTCCCTGGCTAACAGCCAGCAGTGAAATGGACCTTGGTGCTACACTTGCAAGAGGATGAATCCTGCCCACGACCAGAGGCTGTGTTTTGAGCCTCTTATGATGCTACAGCCCTGCTCACACCGGCACTGCCGCCCAGTCAGCCCAGCTAAGCTGTGCCTCCTGCTGGAAATGATATTTGGAATTTGGAAACAACAAATATATGTGCTTCCTGCCTCTAAGTTTAAGGTGATTGTTACACAGCAACAGAAAACTAATGCCAAGGCTTTCTCTTGGCCACATCCTGCGCTAGACATTTAAAAATGGATTATCTCACTTAATTTTCACAAGAACCATAAGAAGTAGGCACCACAGTTTCACTGGTTTTTAACCAATGTGGAAATCAGTGACAGATTTGAGCCCTGGTAAACTTCAGGTAACTTATTTGTGATTAGGCCCGTGGTTCCCAAACTGTGCACTGAGCTCCCCCACCAAACCCCCAGGGTGCCGCAGAAACTCACAGGCACCCCCATGGAACATTTTCCGTTCCTGAAGAAAACATCTGTTGGGTATTGTGTGAATGACTAGCTCAATGTGGTTTAGTTTCAACATTAAATCATATTCTATTCTATCTGATGAGATTACAGCTTTGTAAAACTGAGTTTTCAGTGGTTGCTGCAATAAAAGCAAGTATAGAGTACAAATCAATATGGATCAGGAAATTGGGGTGGTTAGTCCAATTTGATTCCAAAGTTTGAGAAACTGTGCAGCGCCCATCATGCATACATCCCATTAGTAAGTAATTGTGACTAAGAACAAAACCAAAATATTTCTTCTTTCAATTTATGTGTGTTATTATATCAAACAGCTACTAAGTTATTAGAAGATAAATTTCCACCAAGCTTCTATCCATCCAGTCCCTGAGAGTCTCCACCTAGAGCTCAGCACTGGGATTCTTGGTTCTTCCCACAGCCAGGCATTTCTAGGGAACTTGGAACTGGAGGATCTGGGCATTGTAGGTAGAAAGTCCATATTAGCCCAATGGTAGACTAACACACTGCCATAAAAAAGAGGCCCCAAACTACAGTGGGTTTCATATGTTTCTCTTACTGACCTCCTTGAGAACACCGGAGTGTGATCTAGGGTTGGAGCAGAGCTCTCTGCCATTTTCAACATGTGGTTTCCATTCCAGTCCAAGGAAGCGTCTCTGCTTGTAGCCATCTGCCAGCCAGCAGGAGGGAGGCAAAGGAACACAGAGTACAAGCAGCTTCCATTTGAAAGGCAAGGCCTAGAAGCTGCCATGTGGCTTCCACTCACATCTCACATCCTGCTGGCTCCAACTTAGTTTTATGGCCCAACCCCACTGCAAGGGAGGCTGGGAAATGTAGTCTTTGATATGTTTAGCTATGACTAAAGGAATTCTATTTCTAAAGTGAAGAAGGAGAGAATGCATATTGTATTAGTATGCTGGGGCTGCCATAACAAAATACTACAGATTGGGTGGTTTAAATGATAGAAATTTATTTTCTCACAGTTCTGGAGGCTGGGAAGTCCAAGGTCCACGGGGCAGCAGGTTGGTTTCTTCTGAGGCCTATCCGTCTTCATGTTCACATGGCATTCTTTTTTTATGCACATCTGTGTCAAATGTTCTCTTCTGAGATGGACATTAGTCATATTGCATTAGGGTTTACCCTCATTACCTCATCTTAACCAAATTTCCTCTTTTAAAACACTGTCTTCAAAAATGGTCACATTGTGTGGTATTCAAGGTTAGGTCTTTAACATATGAATTTCAAAGGGCCATAATTCAGGTTATAACAGATAGTGAAGGACAATTCTCAGTCTTCCACAAGGGCCAAGGCCCAGAAGCCTCAAAGATACCCAGGCTGTAGCGATCACAGCAGAAGCCAAGAGGAGGAAATAAGAGGCAGGGAACGTGCTAAAGCATCTGTGTCAATCCCTCAGTTAATTCTAGTATCAGGTAAAGGAACTCAGAAAAATGAGTACTCGGGATTTAGAGATTAGGGAACCCACCTAAACTTATTCAAATTCAAAAATGTGAAAAATTGACTTGGAATACAGTGTAGCTGTGGGTAGGGTTTTCCTGAAAGTCACCAAGGACAGAGCCTATGTGTGCCAGTCTTCCAGTCCTGAATTTATGTGGTGTGATGGCCGTTGGAAGGGTTGATGATGTTATAGGTTACAGGCTTTTTGACTTGCCATGAAAATTAAAATGAGGCCAAGCAGATGTCCCAGACAAGGCTTTTATTTCAGGGCTTGTGTTTGAGCACAAGGAAGAGAGTGGAGGTGCAAGGATCCTCTGGTAGATTCTTGAAAAAAAAAAAAAAAAAAAAAAAAAAAAGCCAGTAGGGATCTTTTGATTAGGTGAAGAGCAGGAATTGACATGGGGGTAGGGTATATGGACTGGGGTTGGGGATAGGGTGTGCAGGTCAGGATATTGGGTTGCAATGGTTATCTTCAGTAATGGGCCACCTGATGGTCTGGCCAGCAGCACCAAGGCTGTAAATCTACTATTTAGCATTCTTTCCGTAGATGAAACACTTCACAACTTTGGTTTGATATTTGGATTTTTTAAGGCCAGTTTTCGGAATTCTTTTAGGTAAGCGGCATGGTTAAACATGACATCAACGATAGACTGGATAAAGAAAATGTGGCACATATATACCATGGAATACTATGCAGCCATAAAAAAGGATGAGTTCATGTCCTTTGCAGGGACACAGATAAAGCTGGAAACCATCATTCTCAGCAAACTGACACAAGAATAGAAAACCAAACACTGCATGGTCTCACTCATAAGTGAGTGTTGAACAATGAGAACACATGAACACAGGGAGGGGAAATCACACACCGGGTCCTGTTGTGGGGGAGGTAGGTGAGGGATGGTGAGGTAGAGAAGGGATAGCAGGGGATGGAGGGGGATTGGGAGCGGCTAATATTAGGAGAAATACATAATGTCAATGACGGGGATGGATGCAGCAAACCACCATGGCATGTGTATACCTATAAAACAAACCTGCACATTCTGCACGTGTACCCTAGAACTTAAGTATAATTTAAACAAATGACATCAGTGAGGCAGTGGTGTTGGTTTTGTGATGAGTGAGGATGTGTGAAAGAATGTTCTAGTGGGGGTGACCTGAAGCCACACCCCATCCTACGCCGTCTCAAAGATAACTCATCTATTACTGATAGCTATGGTTCTTTGAACAGCGGTAAATGCATGGCATTTACCAGCATTTTGAAGAGGAAATCTCTGGGCAAAGTTGAGAAAGGGGAGAGGAAACATTTATGGAGCACTTGTGGGTGCTTGGTGTTCCATTGCGCACCTTTACACACATTGCTCCTAATTAAAGTGCATATGAATAGGATGGGCATTATCTTTATTTTGCTGCTGGAGGATCCAAGGCTCAGAGGGACTGTGTTATTTTTTTCAATGCTTCATGGTGTATGCAAGAGCCAGGATTTGAACTCAGGTCAATTTGATGCTGAAGCTCATGTGCTTTTTATTTTTTAATTATTTTATTTTTTGACCCCTTGCTACTCCCCCTCATGTGCTTTTACCATTCCCTGCTGTCTCATATATGTTGAGGTGAAAATAATTGATAGCTGAACTTCCCTGATAGAAGACATTGTCAAGATAGACAAAGAATCAGAGTGGCAGGCTTCAGAAACCTTGGGAAAGGGTTCCAGAGAATGAAAGAGTGGGAAGGGCTGCCACTGGCCTCTCCTGGCACAAATCTATTTTGCCCACAGCTACCACTGGGCACTCTGAGACTTGGCTGTGTTTTTTTTTCTCTCTCTCTCTTTTTTTTTTTTTTTAAATAAAATAGATATTTATTTTCTTAAAAAAAATCAACATCTACAACAAAATCATTTTATAGCTAGAGACTATGTAAAGAAATTAATTGATAGGCTAAGAGAAAACATTCTTAACATATAAGAAAAAGGTTTAATATATTCATCAGCACATATTAAATGTGTATACTGTATGTCAGGCACTGTTCTTTGTTGTGAGGATATTGAACTGAACAGAATTGATTAACATTCCTGACTTCTATGCCCTTAAACATTAACAGATTAAACAGTTCTTAAAATTGATTTTTAAAAAGAGACAATCCAATAGAAAAATGGCAAATCTCAGAAGAGGCAATGAATATGACTAAAAGTAAAGATATGAAAATGCAAGCAAAACATGGATATATAATTTCTTTGACATAGATTGGCAGAAATGATAACATCTAGTGTAGGCCAAAGTGTAAGGCTTTAGGTTCCCACGGCTGTGCTTTCTTGAGAGCCAAGGGCTCCCCAACCTGGCTGAACAGGGACGCTGGGACAGAATGGTTAATTGTGACACCAGGGACTGGTTTCATGAAAGACAGTTTTTCCATGGACAAGGGGGAATGCAGAGGGGTGGTTGGGAATGATAATTCAACTGCATTACATTTATTGTATACTTTGTTATTATTATAATATATAATAAAATAATTATACAACATACCATAATGCAGAATCAGTGGGAGCCTTGAGCTTGTTTTCCTGCAACTAAACGTTCCCTTCTGGGGGTAATAGGAGATTATCAGGCATTGGCTTCTCCTCGCATGCACAGTTCACAATAGGGTTTGCCTGTCTATGAAATCTAATGCCACCATTTGATCTGGCAGGAGGTGGAGCTCAGGTGGGAATGCGAGCAGTGGGGAGCGGCTATAAACACAGATGAAGCTTCCCTCATTCACCTGCCACTCACCTCCTGCTGTGCGGCCTGGTTCCTAACACAGAATTAGTACTAGTCTGTGGCCCAGGGGTTGGGGATCTTTGTTCTACAGGAGCCCACAGGCTGGCAGCCAGACAAGACCCAAATGTGGGGCCCCTGCAGGGTGCAGGAGGACCCCCACCCCACTTGCAGTCTGGGTGCTGCAGAGAGCTGCTTTGTCCCACAGCCTGCAAGGCAAACCCATCGTGTGTAGAATGATCTCCAGAGTAGCTCTCGTTATTTATGTTTGCATTCTTTAATTCCTTTCCTTCCTTCCAGTGATTTCTCTTCCCCCGTCTTCCCCACATGGGCACTGGCTCTCCCAGAGCCCAGGCTCAGCTCCGGAAAAGAGGAAGCAGAAGACTGGGGCCGGTTCCGGCAAGGCTTGCTGATTAATTTCAAACGACTCACCCCTCCCAGCATGCTCGTTTCTAAGCCCAGCATCTTCTTAACATTCTATTTCTGTATTTTCTTGGCTGCTTTCCATGGAGATTCGGATTTCATTAGTGATGTGAGCTGATAAAGACAGACAACCCATCCACAATTTTAAATTCGCTGCTCTAATTTAATCTGTCCTTTGATGCTTCTGCTTTAGAGGCAGCATAATCAGTTGAGTTTTCTTGGCTGATGTTCATAGCTCTAATTTTTAGCTCTGGGATCAATATCTGTGCCCTTCCTTGGCCTTTCCCCAGAGTAAGTGGTCTCAACAAGCATTCCATCCACTTGAGAAAAATGCTTTCTCTCTCATCCTCTAGTCTCATAAACTCCTAACCTCTGTTCCATAATATGCTACGGGCATCTGGTAGACCAATGAGCCCTGACTGTGAGGCTGACTGTGTTGACTGTGGTTGCCATTGAGGTTCGTGCCTCACTGGTGTTCAAGCATTCTCTGACAAATCTGGGCTGGCAGCTAGGCTGGTGCTCACTTTTGAAGTGATGTGAAAATGCGTTGCATGATACAGGTGAACATCGCATATCCATCTTAGGTTGCTGAGCTTAGGAAAACTCCTGTACGTGCTGGTGACTTCCCTTTCCAGTTTCATGTCGTCACAGCAGCTCAGCCTCATTTCAGAGCAAATAGTTTCTCAGATCCTTGTCTGAGAAACTAGATGAGGTGAGTTAGAGGGGCCATTTACTTGAAGACATCTGTGCGCCACCACGGCCATCCTGTGTACCTGATTGAAAAATGTTGTCCCGAGGAAAGGAGGCCACATGGACACTCTGGAGGTGGCTCCCTGAGATCCCTCAGCATAGCGCTGTGTGGGTGAGTATATAGGTATGTGTGAGTGTGGCGTGGGGACAGGAGGGTAGATAAAGGTGTGGCTGAGACAAATCACACTAGAAAACCCATTTTGAACTAATTAAGTTGGAGAACATTGTAATTTTGTTATCAAATTCTACAGTTTCAAGGCAAACTTCCCAGGAACTCAACCATCTGCCTTTTCTCTTCTTCCAAAAACCTAAAAATGAATGGCTTTCAAGCACAGAGGGCAGGAGAAATGAAGAGCTGGTCAACTAGATTCCCTAAGCCTTTAATTCCTTCCTTGGCAAATGGTCATCTTTTTAAAATTAGTTTTGAAATGGTTGCATATTTACATGATTCAAATTGCAAAACAATATCAAAAGGTACATGCTGATAGGTCCCCATCTACCCTGCTTATCTTTCCAGTATTTCTCAAGACAGATGTAAGCAAATGATGATATATATGCTTTGCTGTTTCTTAAATAAAAGATAGTATACTATAGATATAGTTCTGCACCTTGCATTGTTAAAAACAATTACAACAAATTTCAAACAGAATAGTTGAAAGATTTTAACAAAGGTCAACTGTATGCCTAATATTCTACAATTCCATATACACAAGCATATGTGTGTTTATCCAGAGTTGCATACATAGAGTTGTCCTATACTTTATCACATACCTAACCATTTTTCCATTGCTCTACCCTCCCAGCAGGTCATAGTTTTTGCCATATTTCAGAATGAATTAGATAATAAATTACGTCCTAATATAGTGCATTATGTTTATCATTAGAGTTCAATATTTGTGTATTCTTTTCCTTTGATGTAAAGTTTATAAACAATGAAGTGCACAAATTTTAAGTGTACATTCACTGATTTTCACAAGTAGATACCTCTGTGAAACCCAAACCCCTGTCAATATATAAAACATTATGATTTCCATACAGTGGTCCCATATGTCTCTTAGTCATTCCTTGTTCCTACCCCAGAGGGAATTGTTCTGATTTTTTTTTTTCCACGACAGAGTAGTTTTGCCTAACCTCATGAAAATTGAATCTTGTAATATGTACTTTTTAATGTAAGATTTATTTCATGTAGTATAATGCTTTTGAGATTCATTCTGATCAGTAACTCATTCCTTTTTATTGTTGAATAAGATTCCATTGGGATACATCATACCATAGACCAGTTTATTCATGTTTGTGTTTATGGCTACCCAACTTCTTACTAGTTTTTGGATATTATGAATAACATGAATGTTCTGTTTTTTGCTGACATATGACATATGTTTTCATTTCTCTTGGGTAAATACCTAGGAGAGGAATTGCTGGGTTGTAAGGTAGATGTATGTTTGCTTTTATTCAAAATTGCCAGGCATCTTCTAAAGTAGTTGGACCATTTTGCACTCCAACCAGCAGCGTATGAGAGCTCCAGCTGTTTCACATCCTTGCCAGCACTTGATACGGCCAGTCTATACTTTTAGCCATTCTGGGGTTGTCTGGCAGAATTTCATTATGGCTTTCACTTACATTGCCCTGATTACTGATGATGCTGGATATCTTTACAGTGCTTATTCACCATTCCCATATACCTTCTTTCGTGAATTGTTTAGATCTTTTGGCCAAATCTTTTTCCATTTGCCAATATTTATGCCAGTACTACACTTTACTGTACGTCCTCCTCCTTTATTCTTCTTTGATAGGACTGCTATGGATATTCCAGGTCCTTTAAATTTTCATACATACAGCTATTTTAGAATCTGCTTGTTCTTGTTTCTTTTTTTCAAAGTGTGACATTTTGCCAATCTGTTAGGTGTAAGAAATGGCATTTCAATGCAGTTTTAATTTTCATTTCCTTCATTAGATGTGAATTTGATCACTGAACAAAATTTCTTATAGTAATTCAAAAAATGCAGCCTAATGCTTTGGAAGAAGGCAGCGAGCTGGATTAGGTAAACTTTTGACAGAGAAGTATAGTCTTGTATGATGTAACGACGGGAATACGTTCTGGGAAGTGTGTGTTGGGCAATTTTGTCATTGTGTGAACATCATAGAGTGTACTTACATAACCTAGGTAGGATAGCCTACTACACACCTAGGTTATGTGGTATAGCCTATTGCTCCTAGATATAAACCCGTACAGCATGTAACTGAACCGAATACTGTAGGCAGCTGGGTCACAATGATATTTGTGTATCTAAACATATCTAGACATAGAAAAGGTACGGTAAAACTGTGGTATTAATCTTAGAGGAACCCTGTTGCATATGCAGTCTTTTGTTGACTGAAATGTCATTTCATGTGGCACAACAGTATTTGTGAGAGGACTCGCAGGTGCCTGGCCTCCTGCTCCCTTGCATGGCTGCCCTGCATTCATCACACCGTTTTCAGGACTTTCATCCCTGCCTGTAACCTGCCCTGGCCTTTGGTCTCTTCCGGGAGGTAGGGCTATAGGGTGCTTTATGGCAGCTCAGTAAAATAAGCAGCTTAACAATAAATGTGGAAAGATGGACAAATTCACGGGAATAAAGTAGATGGCACAGGTCTAGACTTTTGGTCAGTGGATTTGGAAGTGGGGAGGAAGGCTAAATGCCAAACCCTCCCCTGTGAGCTGTCAAAACTAGGACATTTGCTTAGCACTTGGCCTCTGTGCACCCTCTCCATGGGCTCTTGCAGTCACTTTGACTTGCCTGGACTAACATGGCCAAACGTTACAGCCTGAGAGTTGGAATAAAGATCAACACAGGATCATTCATTACACTCTCAACCTTGCTATTTAAGCAAACCTCTGGCATGGCTGAGAGAAAACAAGGAGATGGAATTATTTTTGGATAAAGGGCAGCCCTTCCAAGTGTCCTGTCTGTCCCCTGTGCCAGTCAAGTAAAGACATTGCTCTTTAATGTGAATGGCAGTCTCGAGATGGTTCCTTAAAAGGTATTAGAGGCATAGAACACGCCATCTCATGGGACTGCTGTCCCATTTCAGTAGGACATTCTGTCTGCAGATAGGAAACGTTTATTAGAGAAGCGAGGTACTACAGGCATTGTCTCCTATAGGAAAAATAGTAAACCAATAAATACTTACTATTTTATATAAGGAAACTGATAAAATGTCTCTTTAGCACGGGAAAAGTGGTTCTAATACAAAAATTTATAACTCAACTTATTTTCCTTATTACTTTTAACATCAATTGTATTATGAATATATTTCTTACATACAGAAGCATATACTATGTAAGAAAGAATAACAATACAGATATCAGTGTAGAGAGCACCTAGCTTAATAAGTAGAGGGTTAGGAGGACTTTAAAGACCCTGTGAACCTCTCTCCATCATACTCATCTCCTCTTCCCCCCACGAGTAACCAAGATTTAAAATTTTGCATTTTTTTGACTTATGTTGTAGGATTAATTATATACTTGTATATCCCAAAGCAATGCTGAAAATTTTACATGAAGTTTTGATCTTTATATAAATGGACTCGTACTATGTCTTCTATGATTTGATTTTCATTAAAAATTTTTGCTAGGTTTTTGAGGTATAATTTACATACAATAAAATTCACCTTTGTAATTGTATGGTTCAAATGAGTGTTGATGAATTATCGTTCACACTAAGAGGAGCAGCATTCCCACCATCTCACAGTTTCCTCGGGCCGCTTGTAGTCAAATGTCATTCTCTGGCAACCACTGATCTGTTTTCTATTACAAATTTTTTGCCTTTTCCAGAATGTCATATAAATGGGATCATATGGCATAAAGTCTTTAGTGTTTGGCTTTTTTTCTCTTAGCATAAGGCTTTTGCACACAGGTCTTTATATGGTCTTTTGTTTTCATTTCTATCTAAAAGCAGATTTTCTGTGTCACATGGTATGTAGATGTTTACTCTTACAAGAAATGCTCAAAATGTTTTCTGTGCCATTTGCATCCGCACTGGCAACATGTGAGAGTTCCAGCTGTCCAGTATCTTTGCCAGTGGTGGTAATGTCAGTCTTCTAAAGTTTGGCCATTCTCTTGGCTGTGTAGTATTAAGGTCTTAACTTATATTTCTTTGACAACTAACAATATTAAGTTTTTATGTGTTTATCGGTTATTTGTAATTTTTCTTTGAGACACTGGTTCAGTTTTTTGGGTCTATTTTTGAAAAATTGAAGTTGGTCTTATTAGGAAGGTATAACATTTCCATGCATATTTGGGAAACCTTTTTCAACTGTATTTTTGAATATTTTCACCCAGTTTGTCATTTGCCTTTTCATTGTATTAAAACTGTCTTTCAAATAGCAAAAGCTTTTAATTTCAAGAAAGTCTGATTTATCATTTTTTCCTGGTTTGTGTTTTTTGTATTTAAAATTTTTTTTTGCCTAACTTAAGACTGCAAAGGTTTTCTTCTGTGGTGTCTTCTAAACATTTTATAATTTTATCTTTGTGTTTAGGTGTATTTACCTTTCTGTTTATGATCCCATTTAGTATTATTTCTTATTTGGTGAGAAGTAAGGGCAGTGGCTCCATGGCAAGGGTTTTTGCATAGGATATCTAATTTTTTGGGCACCGTGAGCCTATTTTGGCATGTGAGTCTATTTTGGAATCACAGTTTGATTTCAGTGATCTATGCATATATCTTTATGCAAATACCAAATGCAAATACAACAGCATTTTGAGAACTTGTAGATTTACAGTAAATTAGGTGTTATAAGTCTTCTTTCTTGTTCAATTTTTTTTTTTTTTTTTTTTTTTACTATTTTTAGTCAGTTGCCTTTACACAGACATTATAGAATCAACTCGACCATATCTAAAAGTGACCTGCTGGAATTTTGATTGGTATTGCATTGAATCTATGGATCATGTGGGGGTAACTGACTCTTGAGTCTTTCAATCTATGACCATGATCCCTCTCTCCACTAATTGGACTCAGCAGCTTGTATGTTTTAGTGTGTAGTTCTTACATACATCTCGTTAAATTTATCCTTAAGTATTTCATGTTTTTGATGCAGTTGTAAATAGTTTTTGTGAAATTTGTTTCCAATGTTTATTTCTAATATATAGAATCAGATCGTTTTTGTATGTTCACCTTTCATCCTGTGCCCTTGTTAATTCACTGAATAGTTCTAGCAGCTTTTTAAAAATTTCTTAGGATATTTGATGTGGATGATCATACTGCTGCAGATGAAGATGATTTTACTTTTTTGCTTTTCAGATTTTTTTTTTTTTTTTTTTTTTTTGAGACAGGGTCTTTCTCTGTTGCCCAGGCTGGAATTCAGTGTCATGATCATGGCTCACTGCAGCCTCGGCTTTCTGGGCTAAAGCAATTGTCCCACCTCAGGCCCTCAAGTATTAATAACTGGGACTACAGGTATGTGCCACCAATCCTGGCTAATTTTTGTGTTTTTTGTAGAGATGGAGCTTTGCCATGATGGCCAGTCTGGACTCAAGGAATCTGCCCGCCTCAGCCTCCCAAAGTGCTGGGATTACAGGCATGAGCCACCATGCCCAGCCTTATTTCTTTTTTTACATTATTATACTGATTATGACCTCCAAGACAATTACAAATAAAAATGGTGAGAGTAGACATTCTTTCTTGCTTTATTCTTGATCTTAGAGGAAAAGACTTTTTTAGTATTAAATATTTCCTATAGACTTTTCAAAGATACCTTTATCATTTGAAGATATTTCTATTCCTAGTTTAAGAATTTTTACCATTAGAGGATATTAAACTTTGTCAAATGTTTTTTCTGCAATTAATGAGATAATCATATGAGTTTTCTTTTTTGGTCTGTTGATGTGGTTAATTCCTTTTTAAAAGAAACTTTACTTTTGTTTGTTGAACCAACCTTGCAGTTCTGGGACAAAATCCATTTGTTCATAATTTATTATCTTTTTACATATCGGTAGATTTTATATGCGAATAATTTGTTAAGTTTTGTATCTGTATTCCTGATTGATATTGGTCTGCAGTTTTCTTGAAATATCCTTCTAAGGTTTTGGTGTCTATGTAATGCTGGCCTCTTCAAATGACTTAAGAAGCATTTCTTCCTTTTCTAGGGTCTAGAAGAGATTGTGTAATATTGTTATTATTTCTTCCATTAGTGTTTGGTAGATTTGTCAGCAAAGCCATGTGGCCTAGAATTTTATTTGCAGATAGATTTTTAACTATAAATTCATTTTATTTAATAAAGCACTATTTGAGATTATTGCTTCTTGACTGAGCTTTCATAGTTTGTATCTTTTTTTTTTTTTTTTTTTTTTGAGACGGAGTTTCGCTCTTGTTACCCAGGCTGGAGTGCAATGGCGCGATCTCGGCTCACCGCAACCTCCGCCTCCTGGGTTCGGGCAATTCTCTTGCCTCTGCCTCCTGAGTAGCTGGGACTACAGGCACGCAACACCATGCCAATTTTTGTATTTTTAGTAGAGACGGGGTTTCACCATATTGACCAGGATGGTCTCAATCTCTTGACCTCGTGATCCACCCACCTCGGCCTCCCAAAGTGCTGGGATTACAGGCATGAGCCACCGCGCGCAGCCCCATAGTTTGCGTCTTTTAAGAAAGTTGTTGATGTTATGTAAGTTGGCAAATTTATTGACATAAAGTTATTAATAGTATTTCTTATTTTCATTATATGGTATATAGAATTGGAGGGGTTATCCCATTATTACTGATATTGGCAATCTCTGTTTCCTGCCTTTTTTTGTTGATCAATCTGGTAGGCCTTTGTTATTTTCATTTATTCCCCCCTGCACCCCCCCCCCCCCCCCGCGCCCCGCCAAGGAATGAGCATTTAGTTTCATTGATTTTTCTCTTTTGATTTTCTATTTATTTCATTGAGTTCTGCTCTTATCTTATTTCCTTCCATCTGCTTACTTTGGCTTTAATTCTCTTTTCCTTCTAGTTTCTTTAGGTCATTGATTTGAAGCATTACTTCTTTTTAGTGTAAGCATTGAATGCTATAAATTTCTCTCTAGGTGTTGCTTTAGCTACATTCCACACATCATTTTATGTTTCCGTTTTCATTAAGTTCAAGGATGAAGTTTTCTCAGCATTCCTGTCCCCTCCCTGATGGCAGACCACTTCTGTTTCCCCCTAATGTGGGCTTAGCATACAGGGGGTTTCCGGCCTCAGAGGCAGATTTTTTTTTTTTAATCACAGAAATGTATAACGTTTAGGGGATGGCCAAGTTTCTGCCTGTTCTTTAGCTGCAATCAATTATAATCTTGTACTTCCACTGGGCTAAGATTGTAGATGGATTTCTCCTAGTACCTCTGTTCTACTCAAACGTTGGCAGTCTCTCCTGCCACCAAGAAGAGCTTCCTCAGGTCTCCCACTCTCATGAGCGCCTGGTGGACACCCATGGAAAAGAGATGGCAAGTGGGTGCAGATGCCCTTTGTGACCGGAGCTCCAAGACTGCCACATTATTTCATACTTTGCCTTTAAGTGCTTTCTATTTAACTGCAAATATGACTGTTGCTTTCTGTTTAACTGCAAATATGACTATCTCTTCTTCCTGTGCTCTGCCAAAGTGAAATAGTGTGTCTCATGTCTTCTCTAAGGAAGAGTCACTCTTAGCAATTTAATTTACTTGGTTATATTACAGCATTAGTTCTCTGAGGGTCTACAAAAATTTATGGTTTTATGGATTTTTCAGGGTTATTTTTCATTGTTTATGGTGAGTGTGACATTTTCTTGTGGCTTCTACATCCTAAGCAAAAGTAGAAGCCTCTCAAAAATTTTATTTTTGAGATTTATTCATGTTGATTCTACTAAACATAGCTCATTAACTGACTGCTGTGCAGTATTTCATCATAAGAATATGTCACAATTTATTTTTTGCATTCTCCTGTTGATGAACATTTCAGGGTTTTTGTTTGTTTCTATTTCTTTCTGTTCTATTTTCACAAAACAGTGTTACCATGAACTTTTATTTTCTATTTTTATTTTTTTGAGACAGGGTCCCGCTTGGTGGTCTCGGCTGGAGGGTAGTGGTGCAAATGGTTCACTGCACCTTCAACCTCCTGGGCTCCAGCAATTCTCCCCCTTTGGTTTGTCAAAGTTCTGAGATTATAGGTGTGAGCCACTGTACCCAGCCTGCACTGTGGTTTCAATGTCTCTTGGAACACTTGTGCAAGTATTTCCCTCAGACATATACGTAGGAAAGGATTTTCTGAGTTACAGGCACAACCTGCCACTCTCTAAGAATTACTCTTTGTTCCATATCTTCATCTACACATAGTATTACCCAAGTTTTAAATTTTGCCAACCTTGTAGGAATCAAGTTATATTTGCTTGTAGTTTCAATTTGCATTTCTCAGATTACTAAAGAAGTTGAGGTTTATTTTATCCCCCTTGTAAGTTTATGGGTCATTCATCTTTCTCTGTGAAATGGGTTTCATTTTTCCTTTGGGTTGTTTGTCATTTCTTATTGATCTGTAGAAGTCTTTTATATATTACTGATTATTAATTCTTTATCAGTTGCATGTATTATAAATATTGTCTATCAGTTTATGGTTTGTCTTTTCACTTTTTCATGATTCCTCTGAATTTACATGTTTTATTTTAATGTAATTGTATTCAGCAATCTTTGCCTTTTGTGTCTTAAGAATCATTTCTCTGCTTCAAAGTTGTAAAGATATCTATATTTTCTTCTGAAAGTTTCAGTGTTTTGCTTTTTATATTTAAGCTTTTAATCTACTTGGCATTTTTTTTTTTTTTTTTAGTATGTAGAGTATGAGGTAGGAATTTCATCTCATTTTCTCCTCATATGGATAAACTCATCTCCCTGCACTGTATAATACATAGTCCGTCTTTTCCCTACTGATCTGCAGTGCTGTCTTTGCGATATATCAAATGTTTGCATTTGTCTGGGGTTTTTTTTTTGTTCTCTCTATTCTGGTCCATCTTCCTGCTTGTTCATCTCTGTGCTAATATCATACTCCAGCTTTAGGATAAGTCTCATCTCTTTAGGGGTATCATTGCTATTCTTGATCCTTTGTTCTTCCATATAAATTTTAGAATCATCTTGTTAATTTATATAAGGAATTTTACTAGACATTAAGAATTACATTTTATTTGTAGTCAATTTAAAAATAATTGATATTTTTACATTATCTGAGTAAAATGCATAATATTTTTATAAAATTTGAGTAAAAATATACAATATTTTTACAGTATTTGGGTATTCCTAGCCATGAAAAGATATGTCTCTCCATTTATTTATCTAATGGTCATCTTTAATGTTTTGATGACTCTCTCCATAAAGGGCTTATAATTACAAAATGTGGGTTGCTATAGCAACTCAAATTTTAAAATTTAAAATTTAAATTAAAATGGTATTTAAAAAATACCATGTATCTTATCCTTTGACTGGTAAATAGAAAAATATTTTTTTCATGTTAATCTTGTATCTAGAAATTTAGCTAAACTCTTATTCACTTAAATAATGTATTTTCTGGGGTGCAAAATATAAGCAGTCGTATCTATGAATAAGAATTTTTCTTTCCAATCATTATATATTATACAGTATTTATTTTTCTTGTCTTTCAGTGGTAGCTGGAGTCTCCCATACAAGAGTGGATAGAAATGGTCGTTGATATTCCCTTTCTGTGTTCATTATTGGTGTGTGTGAATGGTGGGTGTAGGGATGGGGTCTCCCTATGTTGCCGAGGCTGGTAGTCTCCAACTCTTGGCCTCAAGCAATCCTCCTGCCTCAGCCTCCTGAGTAGCTGGAATTGCTTGTAGGCACAAGCAATCATGTGTGGCTCCTAGCCCTTACTTTAAAAGGGATCCTTCTAATGCTTCATTGTTGTGGCCAATATTTGCTGTAGATTTTTGTAGATCTTTTTAAAATTTTAAAGAAGTTACATTTCTCCCCTAGTTTTCTAAGTTTTTTTGATTGCCTGGCAGAATTTTATGTGTTTTTTTCTTCCTTGTTCTGTTAATGCGCTAATTTATATTAATAACTTTTATAAAAATCAACCTTTTATTCTTAGAATAAATCTAATTCAAAATTAATATTTTATATATTTTATTAATCGCTGAGTTAACTTTGCCTTTACTTTGGGAGAAGTTAATCTATATTCGTGATTAAGTTTGGCTTGTAGTTTTTTTGTATTTCCTTGTACTTTGTTTTCGGTTACTTCATTAGATAGATTAGAGAGGTATTGTCATTTTTTTTTTCTTTTTTCTGGAAGAGTTTGCAAAAATTATCTGTTCCTTGGAAGCATTGTGGATCACCTCCAAGTCCTATACCTCTTGGTCTGGTGGTGTTTTTGTAGGAAACTCTTGTTTTCTTATATAATCATTTTTTAAACATTTCACTTTGAAATAATTATATATTTACAAGAGGGTGCAACGGAATGCACAGGGAAATCTGTGTATGTTTCTCCTGGCTGCCTCCAAGAACTTGACATGGGTACAACTCATAGAGCTTATCCAAATTGCATTGGTTATACTTCTACCCATTGATGTGGTTATGCACATGTAGCTCTGTAGCTCTATGCAGTTTTATCACATGTAGCCTTGTGAAACCACACTATAATCATGACGCTGAACTGTGCCATCAGCACAAGACTGCCTCATCTTACTCATTCATAGCCTCCTTCATCATTCTCCCCATCTCTAGCTCCTGCCAATTGCTAATGTGTACTCTATCTCTGCTGTTATTTCATCAATGTTATATAAATGATGCAGTATTTATCCCTTTAAGATTGGCTTTTTTTTTCTTAGCATGGTTTTCTTGAGATTCATCTAAGTTGTATCAATAGTTTACTACTTTTTATTACTGAGTAGTATCTCATGGAAATGCTACAGTTTACGATTCACCTACTGAAGAACATTTGGAAAGTTTCAAGTTTTTGGCTGTTTTGAAAAAAGCTTCTATGGACATTTGTGTACAACTTTATGTATAAAAATAAATCTTCAGTTCTCTGAAATAAATGCTGTGGCAACATTTTAGACTACTGATTTCAGTTCTTTACTGGTTATAGAATACTCTGAATGTCTATTTCTTTTTGAGTTTGCTTTGGTAAATTATATTTTTCTTAGGAATATGTCAATTCATTTTAAGTTTTCTAATTTATTAGCATAAAGTTCATAGTATTCATTTACTACCTTTTCAGTCATGCTGTTTCTGTAGGTTTTTATATCTGCTTTTTTAAAAAAATCCTCATATGGTTCATTCTTTTTTTCTTGGTAAATCTCATCAGAGGATGGACTTAAAGAACTAAGTCTTGGCTTTGTTAATCCTCTAGATTTTCTCTGTGTAAGCAGTGTATCAAATATGCCAAATTATGGCAAATACATTTTAAAACACTCTTATTTTTGTCTTCTCCTGTTCTTGTAAACTTTGTCCAGTTAGAGTGTTTTCCTGCTCCTGGGTAGGACAGGCCCCATGACTCAAGGTTTCTCAGTCATGGTACTGCTGACATTTTGGGTCAGATAACTCTTTGATATGGGTCTGATCTGTGCACTGGAGGATGTTTAGTGGTATCCCTGTCTTCTGTCTACTACATGCCAGTAGTACTCCCAGTTGTGATCATAAAAATGTGTCTGCAGACATCGTCAGATGTCCCCTAGGGGACAGAATGACTCTCAGCTGAGGACCATTGCCATGACTTACGTTCAATCTTAGAAAACATAAAGTCCTAGAATAACTTTTTTTCTGACCTTTTAAGTTAAATGCTTAATTCAGTTTTCAGTCTTTTTCATTTTCGAATGCAAGTACTCCTTCTTGTTGGTTTTGGGTCTCAAGAGATCCAGTGCCATTTATTGCCTAATTGCAGTAATTAACAAATTCCAGATGCTTGGTTTTTTTTCTGCTCTTTACAGTTGGACTTTATTTCTTATTCTCCTCTTTTACCTTATGCTTAATCTTGTGAATGATCTCTGGTCATCCCAATAGAGACCAATGATTATATTATTGGAACATCTGCTTTGGGGTAAGAAACTGTAACGTATATTGATAGAGGACTCATTTCAGACCAGGAGAAAGATGTGTCTGAGAGAGAAGAAAAGGAAGAATGGGAGGGAGCAGTGAAGCAAAGAGTGGGAGGGACGGTGCTGGAACTCAGCTGGTCTCTCAGTTCCAAGTTTCTATATGCGTTAGACCTGCACAGGGGAGTGACTGGCATTAGTTTGACACAAAAAGAAACTTGGGGGTTAACCTGGCTGGAACAGATGGCTGCTCCTTTGCTTTACTTCACTTTACTTTACTGTTTTGGCATAAAAAGTAATGCCAAAACAGATAAGATGTCCCCATTACTGGTCCTCCCTGGAAGACTAATGCAGTGTGCAATCCTGGAGAAGAAAATAAAGAAAAGCCTGCTTCCAAAGATTTGGCTGTTTTGATAGGATGATCTTCACTGTTCTAAGGCTGTAAGACTGTAAGCCTGGATGGGTCACCAGTGAGCAAATCCTTCACCTGCCCCACTAACTTCCTTTCATAAGACTCATGTGTCCTAAGTACCTTCCTCAGAGACATGCTGTGCTGCATCATGTCAGATTCATTCCTTGACATTTGGCAGGAGGACAAGAAGTGAGTGGCAGGCAGAGGGAAGGACTCCAGGAGCTACTTGGGAAATCAGCTTGGGATGAAATACCAACAGGCTTACTTATTGGTTTTTACCTAGGCTTAGAAGGAAACATTTTGTGAGTTTTTTATTTTCAGGAGAGGGAAAGGCCCTTCTGAATGTGGACTAAGAAGACTAAGCCCTATGAAAGCTGGGAGACAGAGGCCATAAGAGAGTAGCTTCTAAGGCTGTCAATATCTCAGCTTCCTATGACATTTGTTTTTCTATTAATTCTTGGCATTTATATTGCTGTGATAGATCAATTAGCCCCTCAAAATGTCTAGTCCATTGACCTTATCATTTAACTATCCTATGATACCACTGGTTACCACAGGGAGACTGCAAAAGAAACATTTATAATTTTGAATTACTTAAGTTCAGAGCTGGGGGAAACATTAAAAAGCTTAGTTTGGATAATAGTTGCACAGTGGGTGCGGGAAACTTTAGGAAACCTTCCTTTTTCTCATCACTCTTGAATTTCAACAGCCACGTTGTTTAAGGAAAGGAACAGACCTCACCCCATACAGCATTGGTATTTGGATATTTGAAATGAGTCAAGAAGCCTTGGGAGATCACAGAATCTCAAAGCTGGAAGGTGTCTTAGAGATCATCATATAAGTCAGGATCCTTGGCTCCATGGACTATGGATGACTTAAGTAAAAAACATGGGAATTCTCTACAAGACTGTCATGGGCTCCAAAGTCAATGGGGAGGCTAGAGAATGGGGTTTGGAAATGGAAAAAACTAAGGGTGTCCTGGAGAGCTGGGTAGTAGGAATTACAGCAACACTTTCCTAGGGGGAATGGACTCTGCTTTAGTGAATGCTCTCAGGCTGTTCCTTCTGTCCTTCAAGTATCCGTCCTGGGAGAAAGGATCCAATTGGATAAGTTTACAAACTAGTGAGAGTCCAACCAGGAATGAGATCCTGAGTTTCCCAGCTCCCAGCTTGGTGCTTGTTTCAACACTAGACAGCTTTGGAACCCAGTGCCATCAGCCTTCCTTGGGCATAATCACAAGTGTTAGAAGCAAATTTTTGGTGTCACAAAAGAAATAGCACTTGAACATAAATCTTCTCAGCAAGGTAATTTTTACTTCAATAAAAGGGTGCATCTCACGAATGAAGCAGTGACAAGAGCACACCTGAACAGGAGAGGGGAAGGAGTTCTTAACCCTGATGCAGGTCACCCCTACTGCTGTGTCATTTCCCTATTGGCCAGGGTCGGACTGCACATTTTAAGCTAATTCCTATTGGCTGTTTTAAAGAGAGCAAGGATAAGAGCCAGAGTGGCATGGTGAGAAGTTTTGGTGGGAAAGACAGTTTGGAACAGGTGACTGAAGGTGATTCAAGTCAGAGCAGGTGACCAGAGGTGACTCAGGACAGAGCAGGTGACCAGGGTTACAGATACGAACTACTGATTAGAGCTGGCGGGAAGGTTGTTTACTGAAACTAGAGGCAAGGAGACGAAGTGACAAGGAAGTTAAACATTAAAATGGAGAACAAAGAACACAGAGACTGAACATACTGGTATACTTATTCTTTGAAGAGAAATTTGGAACTCACTAT
This sequence comes from Sapajus apella, assembly GCF_009761245.1. Classification (NCBI taxonomy): domain Eukaryota; kingdom Metazoa; phylum Chordata; class Mammalia; order Primates; family Cebidae; genus Sapajus; species Sapajus apella. The sequence goes on from NW_022436941.1 coordinate 31,435,081, forward strand.
ATTCAACACAAGTTTGACCTAAGTGTGTTGGCTAGTCCACATGTACCACCACATTTGGGGAGTTTAAAAAAGCACTTCATCTAGACTTAGTTTTTAATTGAAGGTGGAACTATTGATGCTGTTAATAGAAACTAGTTCTTACATTTATGTTTTCTGTTTTTTTTTTCTACAAGCAACATCACCATTTGGCGGAAGAAATCAGCTAGAGGAGGGAGAGTGAAACGAAGTGTGGGACTTTAAACACCAAAAGAACTACAGGATTTCAGGGATGCTATTCATTCATCTCGGGGAATGGGATTTCAGTCTGATAGCCAACCTTCCTTGGTGATGAATGCACCTGGTCCTAATTAATAGAAGTCAGTGAAAGCACAGGTTGTCTAGGAGACTGTGCCAGAAATCAAATCTGCTGGGGCAGAAGATGCAACTCCAGACAGACAATTAAGAGCTATGGTGAAAATGAATTCACCAAGGGCCCAGAAGCACACAGCTCTGGACAGGGGGTGCTGTGGAAGCAGGAGAGTTAAGAGGATTGCGTGGATTCATTTTGTCTATCCTAAGCAGCTTTTGGCCTACCCCATGAACAGTAAACAAGCGTGTTTTTGAGAAGCAGTGGAGGTTGACTGTCCTAATCCAAACTCAGGGATGAGGAGGGGGCTTGGTTTAATTCAAGGGAAGCATATATTGCTCAAAACCTGTGCAAAAGCAGGTGGTTTTATGAAGGTTACTGATTTGCTGACTGAAGGGTACACAGAAGTTAAGTGATGGCTCTGTGACCATCTCAGTCCTGTACGGGACTGGCAAGGATACACATCTGAACTGTTCTAGGGTAGCGGGCTTCAGCCTGTTTTCCAAACATCTCTCTTAGCCATCTTTCTCCCCCAAATCCTTGTGTTATGTCTAAACAAATCTTATTATGAAAAGCAAAACAAAACAAAAAAAGTAAAGTACAAAAAAACAGGCAAGTAGCTACTCCACGCAGAGAACTGGGACTTGAGCTACATTACAGTTTTGATTTCTAAACAGGAAGCAGTGATTGGGCTGTAAGCAACACACACCCATTATCATCAGAACTCATAAGCTTAATTACAGAGAAACTAAAAGCTAATAATTTTTATGCACTGTTACATCCCTAGGAGGCCAGTTACCATGGAAATCTTGCCTGCCTTTTCTTCTACTTGGAGCATATTTACATGGAAAAGGAACAGAAATATAAACATGATGGAAAGATTAAATAAGACAAGGCCAGTTTGCTACAAATATTTTACATTTATTATAAGAATACAATAAAGAGATTCTGCAGACACATGAGTGGTAACTGGTCATTGGAAAAGAACAGGCAATTCAAAAATGATCTCAGATTACAAAAATGATGAAAATCATGCTTTAAAAATGTAGAAACAATTTTTAAAAATCCTACAATGTTAGCCAAAGTTCAAAGTGTATTTCTTCTGGATGTAAAAACTACAAATAAATAATTGTTAAATACAGATCTGAGTTAAAATGATAAGATAGACACAACCATTTTACATACTTAGCTCTCATTCATTTTCAGACTTGTTTATAAAGCCAGATACACCAGCCAAAGCCTTGTTTGTGTTTTACACTGAACTTTCCAGAATAAGCACCCTATTTCCAGTGTTTATCCACTTCACAAATATATTATCTTAAAACAACAAAAATTATTAAAGGTGCTTTAGCCTGACATTAAATGGACCATAAATTGGCAAGCCACAGCAGTGCTTTGCTCAAAATGCTGCTTGCAGGTGGAATGTCTTTACCAGAAGTGCCTGAGAGTCCCAATCCTACTCCATCATCTCAAACTCATCTATCAAAGGGGAAAAGCAACTCAGAAAAATCACATTTCCACCACCACTCACTACGAGAGCCCTAGAGCAGTGGGCCACCCCCTGTCACGGCATGGGCACCATTTGTACATTTTGTCTTGGCTTTCAATTTGCCTGGGTTTCTGAAGAAGTCAGGGCTGCTGCTGGAACTTGGACAATTTGATTTTATTCTTCCATTTTTTCATCTGGGCTTTCCCATATGGTTGTATGTCTATGACTTGAGAGTGTTCCAATCTTTCAGGGCGCTTGCCAGAAGAAGCCAGACAAAACCAAGAAAAAACACGAAATGGGAACATAAAGCCAGCATAATTTGTACCACCACCAACCCCTACTATATTCACTCAGATGCTCAATTAGGCCATCTAACTTAATACATTTAAATGCAAATTTATGTAAAATCTGTTGGTGTCTGACTAAAGAAGCTGTTTCAGTGGGAAACCTCAATGCTCTGTGAAGAGTGATGAACCCAAATGGTCCCTGAATAAGCTCCTGGCCACTGGTCCACATTGACACTCTGATCATGTCACAGGATGGAACTGGGTAACTGACATTTTGTACAGTGAAATGCTCAGCTGGTGTTAGAGTTTCACGTCTCTGGCCACTTCAGTCATGGTTTGAAATAACCGAGACCTCTCTCGACCAGTTTCCCTTTCCCTTTGATTTTGATTTGAGGTGATGCTTAGAATCTATATTGGGGACTGAATTTAGAATCATAGGATTATAAAATTAGATGAACCTTGTAGAATCAATCTCTTTGACACTAAAGCCAAAAATAGTGAATTCCATTGGAACATGTACATATTCTGTACACTGCAGGTATGAGAGGTCTAGAATCTAAGGTGGAATTACGACAAGTTCACTTCTGTTGGACTGGTCTTCTGATTGTTGTTGAAGGAAAGCAATTCAAACTGGCACGGCATGGGATAGGGCTCCACAGCATCTTACAGTCTAAATACAAGCAACATCCTTTAGGTAAAGAGAAAATATTCAAAGTCCTTTCAAGCATGGCTCTGGGCACCTTTCCCTCTGCATTTGCTTGCAACAGTCTGGCATTTAAGAGCAGGCAGGCAAGTTTATTTCTACCAAGTCAAATTATTTGTAAAAGGGAAATTCTTACATAAGAGGGTGTGTTTCTTTTTTCTTTTGGGCTTAAAAATAAAAGCATGAACCAGTGAACTACAAAACATTGCCCGGTTGGTTTTTACCTAGGATCTCAGTAATACCAGATTCCAGATTCCCTCTCGGCCTCTAAGGCTTTGAATCCAGATTAGAGATCTGACCCCCCTCCCCCACTGGGGGGGGAATTTAGTTTTTAGTTTCATAAATGTTGTCCAGGCAACTCAAAGAAGCCCCCAAGGTTATACCATTTGACAAGAGCTATATGAAAAAGGAGTTTGGACTCTCACATTTTTTGTTCCTGCTCAGGTTTTTGCTGCTCCAGTGTATGAATTGAGATTTATTTTTTATGGCCTCTTAAATTTATCGTGTGTTGCTCAGAACACTGGTTTCCCACTGATATCAGTCCTGTGCTTTCCAAAGAAGGTATGATCTTCTGGGATCAGATGAACTGCTTAAGTGGTTACAGCTTTTGCAAGTGTATTCTAACTGATGACAAAGGGGCAAAGCGGTATTTCTATTGTCTACGTTGGTTACAGTTTGAATCTGGCTTCTTACTGTGTCATTTTAGAACCTGCTTTGGATAGCATTTAGAAAATGCTTATTCTGATTCTTAGCAAATAGGAAAATAGGTGTGATGTTTGGCTTTTCAGGAAGAATACTGCTTTGGGGAACTGCAGAGTAGAGATGATATCTTCATGCAGTGGTGCTCTGGGGTCTGTATATCTAGGAAGAATGGCTTGTTTTGAATTTAAGTCTTCATATTTGCTGCCCTCTTTTCTGAAGCTATGTAAAGAGCCCTTTAACATTACACAGTTGAAATACTTTGAGACATTTGCTAACAAGAAGAGTGCGAAGAAAACAACAAAAGGTATTGGGAATAGAACAGTGGAAGGGAAGAATTGAGTATGTCCAGGAATTTAAGATAAAGCAATTATTGCTAGCGTTTCACATTTCTTTAGCGGGTAGAGGAGGGCACCTGATCAGCTTACTTGGTCAAGTCAATAGGCTGCCTCCCAGGATACTTCTACTCACAGAAATCTTGCTGCATTGAGAAAATCTCCCAGGAGCTTCTACTGGTAGTGTTACTCATCTAACAAGTGCCACCTGATCATCCTGTCTCCACATCTAGGATTCCAACCAGGTCTCTGTATTCTAACCTGCATCCATCATGGAGCTTCTTGCATACTGCGTGTGTAGCTGGCCTTGCTAAGTAGGTCCCTGGGAGTTCCTTAGAAGGCAGCACCCCCATCCCTCCCAAGCACCTGAGGAGAAACTTTTTGGTTGAGGCCAATTACATTATTCAATGTAAGCTGATAATAAAGGCTTTACTATTTTGGTAAAGCAGAATCTTGAGAAACTAAAGATGAGAAAAGGAAATACTAATCAGAAGTCAAAAACAAACACTGGAAAAACTAGCACCTGGTACTATCCCCCCCACCAACACACACACACCTCATGTAGTAAACGTTCAAGAAAAACTTCCTGAATGAATACAGCTAAGGGAAAACATAACATTCCACTTCCAGCATCAACACTATCATGTAGAACAGTTTATTACTTTGTAGAAAACTTGCATATTGCTGGCCTCAATTATAATATTTGAGAAGATAGTTTAGAAATTCAGGATTTGAATCCCTTAGAGTGAATCCCAAATATTCATTTGTTTTGAGATTCTTACAAATTTGCTGACAGGAGGGAAGCTAAATCTGTCTTTGTTTCACAAACTTGCAAAACATTTTTTTCTTTACCAAAATAAAAAAGTGTTCACAGCAATTTTCCTGAATGCTGGCTATCCTAGACACATGTGTGCCATTACTCAGCTTGCCACTGCTTAGGGAGGGGGCTGAACCACCATTGTGTGAGACACCTCACAGAAAAACAGAGCAACAGTAATTCTCATTCAATAATGGTAGTTACCTCTGAAGGTTATAGGGAGCAAAGGGAAAATTAAACCAATGTCCAATTCAATGCCCTTTAAAAAAGTGTTGTAGAGACTTGAGAGGCATGCACTATTTAATAATACACAGCAGGAAGCTCCTCAAACCCTTTGTGAGGGTTAGTTTCCCTTACTGACATTGCATTTATTGTTGGCTTTGAGTCATTTTACATGGGTGCTTTGTTACTGCCCTTCATTTCCTTTCAACCTTCCTTTCTGGATGTCCCTTTCTCTGCATTTTTGTGTCTTACCTTAGCTGCACCCTGACTAGCTTCAGGGCTTCAATTCCTTTCCCTCAAATGTTATTAAAGACAAGGAACACTGCTACTTGTATTCTTCCATTTCTCTGCTGAATACTGTTTCCCCACAGTGGCGCTCATCACAATAAGCTTCCTCTGTGGGTAACTCTAGGAGCCATTTAGTTAATGTTAGTCCAAAGGTGAAACAGGGCTGATCTAAGTGTTCTCTCATTTAGGAGACTTTAGCCCAGGTTAAGCCTCACTGTAACCAAAGATTTCTAATAATGTGTAAATAATCAGTGATCTTGGTTTAAGAAATATTAAATATAACCAATGCAAATGTAAAGAGGCTTTGGGTAGTCTCTTTGAAAAACTGGAATACATATGACCAAATCCATTAGTTGGGAAAATAATAAATATAAGCACTGCCCAGCACACAATCATCTCTGAGCTGGGAATATAACACTGCTCCTAACACAAGGAGAGGTATTTGGTTTGCTCCTTCTTGCTAAGGCCCATACACTGGATGACTACTTTTGCTTTAGTTCTGCTGATCTTTTTTATTTTCCATAGGACAGGATCAGGCCTTGTGGTGTGTTCTCCTCAGGCTTCCTAAGATATTGGCCAAGTTTTTGTTTCACTTTAATTCACACTCTGTGTGGGGTGCATCACCCTGCCTTGGAATAACTGGTTCCTCCCTCTTTTGCATTTGAATTTGCTTGCCTCAGCACCTTATTAACAAATATACTGAAGTCTATGCTCATTACTTCTATGTAGTTTAAAGTGATTAAGAATCTAGCACACCAGGATTTTTATGTCACCCAAGAATGTCAGTCCTTATTAGGTGGCTAAGTGATTCCTAATGCCTACACTAAATAGTTTGAAATTTAATCTCTGAATCAGTATGAGGCAGAGGATGGTTTTTAATGGGGTACTAAATATTTCCTTAAATTGAATTATGGCTAAGGCATATAGTTTATAAACCTTCTGTAGGACAGCATTATTTTTTTAAAGGAGAATTTTTGGGACTCTAGGAGTGTAGCAAAATCTCCTTCAGGTAGGTCATTCTTGGTACATGAAATCCTGACTTTTAAAATCAGAGTATTTTCTTTCACAGAAATAAATATGTGGTTTTGGATTCTTCCAAAATATATAGTATTCAGACTTGCTATGAAACTAATCAAAACATACAAAAATAAATGAAATTAAAATGTTTAATGAACATTCTGATATGTATAAGCAAATCAGAGTTAGTCATAAAAGAAGTAACACTTTATTTTGATGGTAAACTTTCACAACTAACTTAATAGTATAATGGAAATGTAATATAAACTCATTTTCATATATAATCTGATCCCATTTAGTTAAGATATGAATACCTAAAGAAAACATGTCTTTTCCAATTGTTTGTCTCTGCTGCTCTTATTTTGCACCATTCTCTGTTTTGTGGGAGGCTCTGACCTCCTAAATGCAAAAGCAAGTGTTTCCATGACTCATAGCACTAACTATGGACAGCCAATCTTGTTGGTAAGAAACAGCTAAAATGATAATAAAGGGAGTATATGTAAAAAGAAGAGGGCTGAGGCAAACAACCCTTTTTCAGAAAATATCAATCTTCAAAAGATACATGGCCGTAAGTATACTAAGTAAGGTTTTCAGGTACACTCTTACAACATCTGATGACTCACAAGAATTAATTATAAAGTGGTATGACTGAACAACAGTGACTTATGATTCAGATATCTGTATTGTTACATTATAATTTATTTGGATTGTTGCATTTTAATTTTTGTTTATCCCATTACAAGGTCCTCAGTGGGTGGCGTATGTTGAAACTAAAACACTGTCTTCTTGACATAATCTAACACTAGCATTGTGAGGCCCTAGTTATTTTGTGGTAGTAACCAAACTTCATAAAAATTATATGGGAAAACTGAACTGAATGTAGTATAGATAGAAAAGCCAAATTATGGATTAAAGGAAATTAAAACGATTTCAATGACAAAGCATTTTGTTTTCTTTTCAAAATGATCTTAAAATGAAAAACAACTGTGAAATGTGCACTAAAAATACCCAACACAATTAGCCTCCTGGTCTATACTTATCTGCTAATAAGATGTTTCAGTAATATTGTATGTGTAATAAAATAGTGAATTATGGAAGGAGAATTTTATTGCCTACATTAAATTTGGGAGATAAAATAGAAACAATTATAGGAGACCTTTCACTGGAGACCTCGTGGCAGGATGGGCTGAAATAAAGCTTCAGTTTCTGAAAGTTAAACAAAACCTGTCAATTTTATTATCATTTGTCTGGAAGAGAAAGAGTATGTTGGCTTTGGGAAGTAACCTTAGATTACATGGAATACAAAATTCATTTAGGTTTCACATGTTGGTAATAAATGTTAATTTAACGTTGAAAAATTTTTTCCTTTGTAAAATAATGGACAACCTAAATTTTCGCATAAAGGCCTTAGTGCTTCAAGGTAGAAAGACACCAGTGAGAGACAGACTACTGTGTTTACTTCCCATTTTAATAAATTGAAGGACTTATGAGAGGAACTATGCAGTAGTTATATATATATGTGTGTGTGTTTGTTAATAGATTATACAAGATATATATCTTTTATAATATATATACATATATATCATGTATAATCTATTTATACAGGATATATATATATATATATATACAGATCTTGTATAATCCATTAACAACACAAAGATTTGTGATTGGACTAATTATATCCAGACTCAAAGAAATCTTGGTTACAACTCTTTTCTTATTAAACAAATCATAGGCTTGTGTACATTTCTGAAGCTTCCTTTCCCTACATCAACTTGTACATTCAGAACAGTGTATGTGTGTTTCTTGGGCATGGATTAGCCTCCTACAGTACATAATTCCAATAATGATCAGTGACAGAAGGGATGAATAAATTATGCTTCAAGCACAACAAAATTAACAGTGAAAAACTGTAAGTTTTTCTTAAGGTATGTGCCTATATTAAATTTAATATTCTATATGACTGAGAAGATCCCGAGAGACTCCTAATGAGTTACTAATCTTGAACTATGCCACTGCCTGCTTTTGGACAAAGAATAAAATGGAATTTAAATGCTATATGTCATGACGTTTTGAAAAGCTTTTTAAATTTACGCACAGGGTAATGATGTGAATTGCAAATTCTAACAGACTGGATGAGTGAAATATCAATGCTGTGTTCATTCTTTACGCCAGAATGCAAGGATTAAGCTTTAGGTCTTGTTCGTAAAACTAAAGCCAAAACCATCATTCTCTCTCCTTGCTGAGAGCTTAGCATGAAGCCACTATGTGATGGAAGGCTGTTTTCTTTAAACAGACAAAGAATATTATAAACAGAGATTCACTTAGAAATACTGAAAAAACAGTAGGAATATCCCATTTTATTCTTACTTTTGAAGGCTGGCAAGTGCCGGAATATACCATAGCAGTTAATATGTAAGTTTGTGCTTTGATTTACCACAGTATGCACCATCAAAAGAAAGTTCCCTTTAGTCTGAGTGTACTAATCATTAAATATGTATGAAATCTGCAAGGAGATTGAAATGATTGATAGATACAGGTCACTTTTCTCTTTAGTATTATCTTTCGTACTCTTTAAAGTACTGGTGTGAGTTCTGTGCAGTGGTACAGGCAGCAGCTAAGAAAGGGCAGGAGGAATTTTCCACCCCTAAGCTCTTCCAATGAATGCAGACCAAATAATCACTAAGGTGATGTTTATCTGGACACAGGCCTGAGAACTTATAAAAGGCTTCCAGAACATATTTAGCCCTGAGCGTGACCATCTTCTATATACATATTTATCCTGAGAGGCAACTATATACAGATCGTGGGGTAAGTTCCCTAGATAACACTTAAGATACAGAATCCTACTTTTAACTGAGCTACATTTTATCCACATGAGACATCTTCAGCACTATGCTTGCATACTTGTCAGCTAAGACGAATGTCCAGGCGGCAGTAGAAGGGAAGTAGAAATGGGAGGGCTGACCCTATGTCATCATCTTCTTCATTAATATTCACCTGACTTCTAGACTGTCTACTTCATTCACATGTCTTGTGCCCTGGTAGTGTGTGTGCATGTACACACATGAATGTGTTGGTGAACTAGAATCATGAAATTCTGACAGCTCTAAAAACTGGTATAAATGAAGGAAATTACATTTTGGAATGGCCCCTCTAAGGTGAGGATGTTTAACCAAAAGTATGCTGTTATTTCTGTGGATCTGTGCTTTGCAGCTTCTCTAAAAATTTTTGTTACAATTAAGAGGAGTCTATGAATTCCTAAAACACTTCTTAGGAGCTTTTTGGTAAATTTAGACCATTAAATAGAATGTGTTTTTAAAAGCATAACTCTGATAAGGTTTATATTTTCCCTTTCTTCTTTACTTTAATCATTCTAGCCACTCTTTTCTCCAGCCCACCCTCCTGCATAAACTTGTTTCTTACTTCATAGCTCTCTATAACGTTCTTGAAAAGTAACTGCCTCAAGTATAACAAGGTGCTCTTTGACGTTTCATGCATGGCGGTTTTTTTTTTGTTTTGTTTTTTTAGTAGACATGGGGTTTCACCATGTTGCCAGGCTGGTCTCAACCCACCTCTGCCTCCCAAAGTGCTGGGATTACAGGCACTGAGCCTCCATGCCCGGCCTACGTGTATTGTTTTCTGATACCCAGACAAAAGAGGAGGAAAATGATAACCGTACGAAAAATGTAGATAAATGATGTTTCTTACATTGGGCTTATACCTAGCAAGAAAGAAAAGAAAACCCCCAGGAGGTCCAAATAATTGCCAATATAAAATTCTGCTTACAAATATAATCTTGCCTTAGCAGAGGAGAAAGCCAACTGTGGTTGGAACATGTCCTGCAAACATGGCATTACCAATGCTGTTTATAGCACCAACTGAGTAGGGTCTGTGGCATAGGGTGGCAGCCCACAAACTGTGCCTGAAGTAGAAACAAGGTGTGAAAAAGATCTTTTATCCTTCACACACTTAGAAGCCTGTGCTTTTCTATTTGCAATGGCCTGAAATGGTAGGACTGCTATGGTTAGCTAAGAAAGCCCTTTGTGTAGGACTGCCTATTTCTTTAATAAATTTGCCTTTGACTTTTTACAAGTGGAACATACTTTTTAAAAACCCAGTTAATAAAAAAAAAAAAAAAATGGTGAAGACCGCTGAAGGTAAATTCATTGTTAATGAGAACAATAATGTTACTCTGCCGGAGGACAGAGTTCTGAAGGCTGAGTTTGGCGCCATCCTGTCACTATGTGATTTTTCTCTTGATGATAGCAAGCTCTTTCTGAAGTTCACTGAACTTAGGGCGGTTTTCAGGTTTATAATCCCAACACTTCATCATGATTTTAGAAATATCCTCTGGACAGTGCTGGGGAGCTGACATCCGGTATCCTGAAGACCCAAGAGAAGGAGAACAGAATTTAGAATGGAGGTAGGATACCAGTGTTCACACAGGGCATTATGGCAGTTATGAACGTTAAGCACCTTATGTTGTAGGTATACAGAAACAAAAACATCCATTTCAGGGCATGCTGATTTTTTATTTTCTACAGATTATGCAGAATTCAATATTACAGAGTCAGACTTCTAGTTCAAAGAACATATTTTTAAATTTTTTCATTTCTCAGAAAGTCTCGTGTAAGACAGATACATCACATATAAGTGCATATTTTAGTTATATGTGTTATGTATGTCCATCTAATTCACTTTCAGAATTAGATGCTGTCGGCAGTTTAAAAAAATCATCTCTACAACCTATGTTTTTCAAGATGAAGAGAAGATGAGGATTTTAAAATGTGAATTCAATAGGGAAATAAAAATGAACGAGAGTCATATTCTTTTATAGTCTGTTGGTTGGCAGTGTTTCAGCAGTGAATTTGGTAGTGTGTGGGCCTGTGTGTGAGAGGTAGGAGGGAAGTTAGAAAGGCATCTTCCTACAGCCAATTCTACAAGCTGCCACTCACTGGGGGCCTGACATTAGGACATTGCATTTTATCAAGAGCATTGTTTTTGTCGAGACTGTACACTACACAAGCGCATGTAAGCATTTCACCATTACTTAATTATTCCCATAACCCCAAAGGGTTTCTTCAGAAGTGCTATGATGTTGTCACATTCTCGAAAACTTACTGAAGGCTAACTACGTTTCAATTTGGAATATTATTTAAAAGGAGGTTTATCTGGCATAGAATACAAGAGTTTGAGAAATGCCACCCTAATGATTTCTCTTAATGACAGTGAATAACACAATCCTGCAGACCAGGCAGGGAAAGGGTAGAAGAAAAGCCTGTATACCTCTCTCTCATAGCGGAATCCTTTAGAGTGTTTGGCTGTGTTGTTAGGAGACCTTAACACCCCCATCCCCAATCAGACACACTGTCAGCACTGCCTACCCTAGGGCTGGACATGAACACTAACAATGCATGTATTCGGCTCACCTCTTTCTACTTGCTCTCTTGCTTGCTGATTTGTCATTCCAGGGTACGGACAAACCCCTAAGCTGAAGGTCTCCCAGAGAAGGATGCCAAAGCTCCACACGTCACTCTCCGAACTGTATCTCCCTGGAAGGGGAACAACAACCATAACCAGGTGAGACCCAGTAGACAAGCAGGTGACCCTTTCTGGTTATGTATGTCCATGTCAGTCACATATTACCAGCAGTCATGCACTACAGAGTGATATCTGGTCAGTGATGAAGCACATATATTACAGTAGTCCCACTATAATGGAGCTGAAAAATTCCTATTGCCTAGTGATGTGGTAGCCATGGTAACATCAGAGTGTAGCATATTCACTTTTCTATGTGTAGATACAAAAAAACTTACTATTGTGTTACAATGACCTGCAGTATTCAATACAGTAACATGCTATATAGGTTTGTAGCCTAGATGTGTAGTAGGCTATACCATCTAAGTTTCTGTAAGTACATCCTATGATCATACAATGATGAAATTGCCTAATGATGCATTTCTCAGAGTAGATCCCTGTCATTAAGTGATACATGACTAAATTTAAACTTGCCAAAGGAGTTCGATACGCAGTCTTCCTATTCTCCTGACTGGTTTTATATTCCAGGTCTAGTAATATTATCATCAATTAAATAAGTATTCTTCAGGCTTCTGGTTTAATCAAACCAGTTTCCAAATCACTCAATATGCAGCCAGCGTGCAAGCTTACTTTCCCTGTGGTATCTGAATGAGATGGATGGCTTATATAAAAAAGATATATGTTTGTACATATCAATTTTAGGAGATTAACCAAGTTGGATTACTGCAATTTTGTCTTATGCCTGTATCATTTTCTTTCCACTAAAATTACAAACAAACTTAAAGCAATTAGGAAAGTTTCTTAACTTCAGTTTTTCACTCATCGCTGTTTACAGATGTTCCTACATGCTTAAAGGTCTCATTGTCTCCACTGAGTTTCATATATGAAAAATATTTTTGTGTGTTTTAAACAGTGGAAATTAACATAGCTGGCTAATAAGAACGCCTTTAAATTACAGGGTGCTTTGTTTTGTCAAAATATCTGGGTGCACCTGTTTTACTGAGTTACATGAACTAAGCTTTTAGAATTTTCTGGTAGTCTCTTAGAGAAGCACGGAGATACAAACCAACACAGGGTATCTTGAGATGTCGTGGAATCAAGGAGGGGAAGCAGAACAGTCTTTTCCAATCTCTAGCCTCTCTAAGAAGCTAAGAGTTTCCAAGATGTTCCCAACATATTTGTATTTTTTACTTATTTCTACATATACTACCATAACTAAACTCCATTTACAGTGGTATTAAAGATTCTTAAATTATTTCATTTTCTATCACTCAAACTCTGCCACTGCAGGATTTATAAATGCAACTCCTCCAAAACTGTCATGTTACTTTAAAATAGGATGGACTTTCTTAAAAAAAAAAAAAAAACACTTAATGAAAACGAGTATGCCTGCTATGATAGCTGCTCTGACATCAGTGTGGGGTTGTACTAACTATCAGCTCTAGCTGTGTGAATTAGCTTCCTTCTTAGTAGATAGTAATTATGGACATTCACTGTGTTGTTTGGCAGGAGGATTAATTTGCTTGTCTGCACATCAACTCGTTTCATGCTTGGCATTCCATAATTTAATACTTTTCATGAAAGTCATTCTATGGCTATATGTTAAGACTAATTCTTTAAGAAAATAAGTTATAGAGAGTCAAATAGCTTATTTTGTAGGATAATATCTGGGCAGAGATCAATAGAAGCATATTACATATAAACCAGGATCACACTCCAGAAGTGAAAGCTTATAACCTAGCTTTTTTAAACCTGTCCTATATCAAAATTTCTCTGTCCTTGTCATATTAAGTTGCTCTACGCTTTACAAAATTTACTAAAGGCTGCTAAAAAAATCCCTCATTGTTGATCAAAGATCTTCAGAGCCTGCTCGCAGTGGCTCATGCCTGCAGTCCCAGCTACTCCAGAAGCTGATGTGGGAGGACTGTTTGAGCCATGGAGGTTGAGGCTGCAGTGAGCCATGATCATGCCACTGCACTCCAGCTTGGGTGACAAAGTAAGAAAGATCCTGTTTCAATTAAAAAATACCTTAGACTTGTTCTTATTACTTAAAATGCTTTAGGTTTGGCTGTTAGATGTATCCAGAGTTGGAACTTTAATTTGTAAATACAGCACTTTAGTCAGTCAGTTTGAAATTAAAAAAATACAATGTCATCAAGAGGCAGAATTTAACTTGGCAAAAGTGTTTAACAGCAAGAGGACTTTTAAAGGCTATGTAACATAGAGAATCTGGCAAACAGTTAAGAGCAAAATCTAGAGAACTGGATTTTACTGGTAAGACTTTAAGGACTCCCAGGCCGAGTTTCAGCTCCCTTAGCGCTTGAAAATGTTTTGTCATCTAACAAAAACCTTTGTGTAAATAATATCAGTATTATAATCTATCTTTTATCCTGTGATCATTCCCCTTAGTAATATAATCTAACCCTAGAGTTAATAACAGTCACTCCAGAGAGGAATCACTATGGAAAATAGCAGGTCTGCTATTTTCTCTAGATTCTAAGGCATAGTGGAACTGACTTACAATCACTAAAAACTCATCAGAACCTTAGATGCTGACACACTGGAAAACAAACAAAGGGTGAGGGTTAGTAACTATGGTAGCTGTGTCAGCCCCAACCAGCTTCTAAACCAATGACATTAGTGGTTCCTCAAAAAGTTAAACGTAAACTTACCATATGACTTCTAGTATATACCCAGAATAATTGAAAACTGCCCAAACACACAAAAATGGATAAATAGTTGTATATCCATACAATGGAATATTATTCAGTCCTAAAAAGGAATGAAGTACTGATACATGATACAACATAGATGAACCTCAAAAATCTTACGCTAAGTGAAAGAAGCCAGACATAAGATATTACATACTGTATAATTCCATTTGTATGAAATACCCATATAAAGTAAATCCATAGAAATAAAAGGCAGATTGGTGGCTACTTGGGGGTGAGAGGATGGAAGAATGGGGGGAAAATGCTTATTGGAGACAGGGTTTTATTTTGGAATGAGGAAAATGTTTTGAAATTAGACAGAGGTACTGGTTATACAACATTGTCAACTGTACCGAATGCCAATGATTATTCACTTTAAAATTAATTTTATGGTATGTGAATTTCACCTCAATTTTTTAAAAAAGCTTTCTCCAATTTAGGAAGTAAGGCATTTATAAATGCTTTACAAATTAGTTTCCATAATGAGGTAATTTTTCATTTTAAATCAACAGAGAATCATTTTATATTTTGATTCAAAACATACCATACCCCATTCACCAATCCATGGCTCATATGCTGCTTCCCTTAATGAAAATACAATTTCTAATTTCACTTAAAGCACACTCTTTTTTGTCTTAAATTCTTGAGTTGTCAGCCATGTTCTTATGGCCCATTTCATCCCAACCACAGATAGTACAAGTTATATTTATTTCCAATTACAATGACACATAAAAATTCAAGTGAAAAAAATCCCTACTGTTTTAATATGTAATTCCCATCTCCTTTTTGCCCAAGATTTGTATCAGTTCCAGAGACTGAGATGCTAAGAAACCATGTCAATTTCGGAGTGAAAAAGTAAAGAAGTGATTGACTTAATATTTTAGAAACCTAGCATTCGATGAGGTTATTGGACCAATTACAAGACAGTCAAAACAAATGGTCCAGAGCCACAGCAACACTTACTCTGTGTATAATCTATTAAAAAGTCATTTTTTGGTATAAAAACTCTTTCTCAGAAGGATAGTCATATTTAAAAGTACTTATATCTACCTTTTTAATATAGCAATATTAAACATATGGAAATCTGATCCATAATTTCAACAAATTAAAAGGTATGAAATTTACTCATTTGTGTTGATCCTCAAATCATTCTAACTTGCGTTCTGTGCTACCCCTTGTAAATATTGCGTGTGAATGTTTTGTGCTGAGGCAGTTCTTTTTCACCACCAAGAAAAAATGTCATCTGTTCTTACCATAATTAAGAGCTTCTGGTGCTGTCCATTTAATGGGAATCTGCTTTAAGCCAGAAGATGAATACACTCCACCATCCTCTTGACGAGACATTCCAAAGTCACTGATTTTTAGAACATTATTTTCACCCACCAGGCAGTTTCTTGCAGCAAGGTCCCTAGGTTACAGTAAGACATAGAAAATGACTATTAAATCGAAAGCCACTTTCACATTTATGATTTCCACACTTTGCATTTTTACATTTGCAATGTATTTATAATAAGGTTAAGAATGCTTGTGATTTACCAGTCCTCCTCATCTTTTCTGTCCTAGGTAAAAAACACCCATGAGAACACATGCATATGGAATAGGCCACATGCTAGTTTTCTAGGTATCACATATATTTTCATTTAAATAGAAAAACACCGATTATAGCTTTAAAAGAGGTCACAGAGGAGAGGCTAAACAAACTTGGCATTATTTCTCCTTTGGCTTTCCTAGAATAGCACTTTCTTTTTTCTTTTTTTTGAGACGGAGTTTCACTCATGTTACCCAGGCTGGAGTGCAATGGCGCGATCTCGGCTCACCGCAACCTCCGCCTCCTGGTAGAACAGCACTTTCAACAGAACTTTCTATGATGATGGAATGTTCTTATCTGTGCTGTCCAATAAAGTAGCCATCTGCCACATGTGCTGCTGGACACCTGCAACGTGGCTAGTGTGACCAAGAAACTGATATTTTCATTTTATATACTTTTAGTTAATTACATTTAAATAGCTGTATGTGCCTAGCAGATACTGAGTAGACTCTGACAGACTATTGTCAGGGCTTCCCAAAGGTTGGAAAGTGGCTGAGGTACCAGAGAGGTTGGCAACTCTCTTTCTGCTGCACCTGGCCCTGTCTCTCTCTCTACCACCTCATCTTTCCAGTCTTCCTGCCATTTACTATATCCCAGCCATAGTGGGCTTCTTTTTGTCCTCAAATGCAGTATGAGTGAGTTCCCTAAATGAGGCAAGCTTATTTGCACTGTATACCCTTTGCACTTAGCTGTTCCCCTTTGCCTCCAGTGTTCTTCCAGTTTTGCATAGCTGGCTTCTCTTCATTCATTCATAGCCCAAACACTCTCTTCAGAGAGTTCTTTCCTGACCACTCTTATCTGCCAAAGTCTAATTCTGGTGGGGAGGACATTCAACAACCAAATTCATAGACAGCCATCCCTTGGGATCCATGACTGATTCCAGGACCCCCCTCAGATACCAAAATCCAAGGATGCTCAAATCCCTGATATAAAACGGTGTAGATTTGCATATGCACATGTTCCTGTATACTTTAAATCATTTCTAGATTACTTATAATGCATAATACATTGTAAATGCTATGTAATAGTTAGTTGTTATATTTAGGGAATAATCACAAGGAAGTCTGTATATGTTCAGTACAGACACAACTATCCATTAAGAAAAAAGCTTTCTATCTCTGGATGGTTGAATCCACAGATGAGGAACTTATAGATACAGAGAGTCATATATAAAAATAGTAACATATAACCAAGCAGAGCTTGTTCGAGCAGCACAAAGTTGATTTAACACTTTAAAAGTAATTGATGTTATTCACTAGAGTAACAGAATATAGGAAGAAGAAATCTGATCATTCAAATTGATACAGAAAAAGCATCGGACAAAAATTCAAACCCATTCATGATAAAATTCAACAACCTACAAATATTATGGCATTTATTTAACCTGACAAAGGGCTTATACAAAAAATTAAATCCCTAACATCACACACTTAATGGTGAAAGGCTAAATTGTTTTCTATTGAGGTCAAAGCAAGGATACCTGTTTTCACCTCTTCTTGTCAGAGGGATCTCTTAGAAATAGTTTTACTTCTTTTCTGATATCTGCCTCTCAATTTTTTGTTTTATGTCTTTTTCAATTTGAAAATCTGATGTTTTTTTACATAGAAAATCTTTGGGAAGGTTTATAACAAGAACTAGAATTAATGAATTCTACATGGCTGCAAAAATACACAAAAAAGTATTCTTGTAAGCAGCAAAAAATTGGAAAATAAATTCCATTTACAGTAGTACCATAAAGCAAATACCTAAAAATAAGTCTAACAAAAGATAAGTCACTTACACTTAAACTTGACTGGAAAAAAATCAGAAATATGTGGATAAGTGGAGAGGTATTTCACATTCATGAAGTGGAAAACTCTGTATCATTAATATCCCAATTCTTCCCAAATCAATGTATAGATTTCACGCACTCACAACCAAAAATTCTGACAGATGTATCGTAGAACTAGATGAATGGATTCTAAAATGTATATGGAAATGAAGCATTCGACAATAATCAACGTAATTTTAAGAAAGGCGTACAAAGTTGTAGGACTTACCTAACCTGATTTCAAATCCTAATAGAAAGCTACAGTTCTCAATATGGTTTAGTATTGGTAAAAATGTTTATAGCGCAATTGAACAGAACAGAGAGAGGATCTAGAAATAGACCCACATATGTATAGTCAACTAATTTTTTTGGTAGAGGTATAATGGCACACATCTCCTAACTCTAGTCAGTGTACCAAACGCCATCACCCTTGGTCACAATGAATTTTTAGTCACCGCAACATTTTAGTCCTGTATAGGATTTCATTGCTGGTACTTTTTTCAGAGTAATATCTATGTTTTATAGCTACGTACACTTCTGTTGTCATAACTATCTTCATTGCACCACCAGTTAAGAGATTTGTCCTCTGTAGTTCTATGAGAGGCCCATCTAAAACTAATTTAGAGATATCTCAATTCAGTGTAAATAAAATTTCAATAACGTTTACAGAAATGCTACTTCCTTCAGGCTGCACTGAGTTCAAGTGAGTGGAAATGGGATCTTTTAGAGATACCCTATGAATTAAATAAAACCTTAGGCCTTTAGGCCATAAGCATGCACTGCGTACTCAGTTTGCCAAATATTTTAATAAGTATTAAAGGAGATAGAAGTAAGGATATGGTGTCTAAGAAACTGACAATCTAATTTGGAAGAGAAGGCAATCATACACCTTTCTTCCTCCTTTTCTCTCTATTCTCTTCTTTATTAAGCCTACTATTGCCCAGTCCTGAGTCACACTTTGGGGGAGACACTTGTGATCCTGGCCTCTTCACAGATGAAACTGCTAGAGAATAATCAGCATGAGCCTCTGTGTTACAGACTGCAAATCCTATAGGAATTCAGAGGTGAGAAATCTCATAATAGGCTGGCGTTGTCATTCACTCGAGGTATCAGAGATAGCTATATCTCCCACAGGCAGAGGGATATAACAGCAAATGCTGCTCACTGCCAAAAAGAGATGAAAATGTTCCACTTATGTCTGCCAAAAAATCTTATTTGAAGATTCAAACTTCTGAGTGTGTACCAGAGGTGTCCTACAAGTCATACATAACATGAGACAGGCTAATTAAGGATCAAATAAGAACAGAGCAGTTAAGGAACTCCAATGCCAGTGGACAATAGAGATGAGTAAATTTTCTTCACTGTCTAGAAAGTACAATGGTGCATGTCTTGTTCTGTGGCAATGCTCACTCTTACAGCGAATCCTACAGTAAGCCAGGAAAAATCATGAGGCTGAGCCAGAGTTCTCCTTTGCAATGCTGTTTTGCCCCAAACATTGTTTACTACTTGCTGTTATGGTTCTACAAAGTCAGGATTTATTCCTCATGTAAAAAATGAGTTAGAAAAATATTTGTTTTTTCTTTTTATATGAAAACTATTCCCAGTGGGTGTGGATAATATTGAGCCACAAATAACTACTAGCACTTATGAGAAGAAAACCTCTTTAAGGCCCTGGAGTTTCCTCATTCTGGTTGAAACATGGCATAAAACCAACAACCCAGGGAGTGGGGAATATATGAAGCATATTTCATTTGCTCTACTATATTCTGATAAAAAGAGGAGAATTATCTTATACAAAATATATTTAGATCGTTAGCTGCAAGTGTATTTGGGGGACATTACAGTAGTTAAAAGCACCAACTTTTAAAAATATATGACTCACATAATTTTCTAATAATTGTTATATCATTTATACACAGATATATGTTCTTTAAAAATTTAAACACAAAATAATGTGACCAAACGTTTCCCATCATCAGACCTTGCCAATTTCATTTGATTCATTGTTATAAATTGAGATAGTCTTATTATATCCACTTGTACCACATGTATATATTTATTCATTAACCTGACTTTAATTGTACATTGCTTGTTCTGACATTTATTCTATTTTATATCCTTCAGAAAATGTTAATTTCCTCCATACAGACCAAGTGTATTGCTTGGTAGATTTATTTACCTTTTTATTGTTGACAATTGTTGAGTATATGTTTCCATTGCTTCTTTCTCCTATTCTTAGTTGACATATAATAATTGAACATATTTATGGGACAGTGATATTTTGATATGTATATACAATATGTAACAATCAAATCAGGGTAATTAGCATATCCATCATCTCAAACATTTACTGTTTGTGTCATGAACACTGAAATCTTCCCTTCTAGCTTCTAGAATAAATTAACCATATTCATTCTACACTGCTGCAGAACATCAGAACTCTTTCCATCTAGCTTTAATTTTGGTATCTACTAACCAAATCTCTTTCCATCCTCCCCACCTCTCTACCCTTCCCAGTCTCTTGTATCTTACAATTCTACTCTCTAACTCCAGAGGCTCAATTTTTTTTTTTTTTTTAGCTCCCACACGAGTGAGAACATGCAGTATTTATCTTTCTGTGCCTGACTTATTTTGCTTAACATAATGTACTCCAGGCTCATCCATGTTGCTGCAAATGACAGGACTTCATTCTTTTTTTTTTTTAAGCAGATAAACAGTATTCTATTGTGTATATATAAACATTTTCTTTGTCTGTTAATGGACATTTAGGTTGATTCCTTATCTTAGCTATTGTGAACAGTGCTTTAATAAACATAGGTATCCCTTTGATATACTGAGTTTCTTTCCTTGACAACATTTGTTTTTTTTCTTTTTGAGATGGAATCTCACTCTGTCACCTAGGCTGGAGTGCAGTGGCATGATCTTGGCTCACTGCAACCTCCAATTCCCAGGTTCATGTGATTCTCCCACCTTGGCCTCCCGACGTGCTGTAACTACAGGTGTGAGCCACTGTACCTGGCATTATTTGTCTTTTGATGACAGCCATTCTAATGGGGGTGAGATGATGTCTCATTGTGGTTTTGACTTGCATTTCCTTATGATTAGTGTTGAGCTGTTTGAGTTCCTTGAGTATTCTGGATTTTAGTCCCTTGTCAGATGAATAGTTTGCAAATATTTTCTCCCATTCTATAGGTTGTCTCTTCAGTATACTGATTGTTTCCTTTGCTGTGCAGAAACTTTTAAATTTAATAGTCCCATTTGTCTATTTTTGCCTTAGTTGCCTATGCTTTTGAAGTCTTAGCCATAAAGCCTTTGCTTAGACTGATGTCCTGAAGCATTTCTCTTATGTTTTCTCAAGTAGTTTTATAGTTGCAGGTTTTATTTTAAGTCTTTAATCCATTTTCATATATGGTAAATGCACCAACTTTTAAATATTATATCACTTATTAGCTCTTGGAGGTTTGGAAATTTACTTATTTTTTATTTTTTTTGTCTTTGAGGTGGAGTTTTGCTCTTGTTGCCCAGGCTGGAGTGCAATGGCACAATCTCAGCTCACTGCAACTTCTGCCTCCCAGGTTCAAGAGATTCTTCTGCCTCAGCCTCCCGAGTAGCTGGGATTACAGGCGCCTGCCACCGCCCCTGGCTAATTTTTTGTATTTTTAGTAGAGACAGGGTTTCAATATATTAGTCAAGCTGGTCTCAAACTCCTGACCTCAGGTGACCCACCCACCTCGCCTCCCAAAGTGCTGGGATTACAGGCATGAGCCACTGCGCACAGCCAGAAATTTACTTACTCTTAGCTTTGGTTTTCTCATTTGTGAAATGGAGTTAATAATTTGTACCTGCTACATGAGGTGAATGAAATATATAAACCATTTAGTTAGTGTTCAATAAATGTTAGTCACACACACATATAAAACTGTTCGTTTATCATAGGAAGACTTGAATTTAGCCTCAGAAACAATGCATTAGGAAATCTGTGCTTCTTTACCCTTTTTAATTAAACTATTTGACAACTTTCTCTTCATATGAATATAAAAGCCACTCAGTTTAGTTCTTCTAAAACCAACTTAAATAGTATTTACTATATGCCAGGTACTACCAGAAGCACTTTTCATATGTTAGGTCACTCAGAAATTACTGTACTTATGATCTCCATTCCTACAGATGATAAAACTGAAGCCCAGGAAGTTAATCAACGTGCCCAAGGTCACAAAGCCAGTAAGTAAAGGAAAGTAGAAATTGAATCCCAACACCGCAGCTCCAGAATCTGTAAATTTAGCAATCTACTATAATACTTTTCAATATAGCATATAATTCTCTTTCACGATGTAATCAAACAACAAAAAACTTAATCCATGACCAATGGCCATAACTTCTGAATTTTAAATAAGAGCCAAAATTGGTGACCTTTAGGAAAGGAAGTGACACTTCAAACTCCCCCCCGCCCCCTTAAAAAAAAACAACAACAAATGGCCTATGTAATACTCATATAAACATCTTGTTTTCTAATGAAAAGCCAAATGTCACCAAACTGCTTTGAAATAATATATGACTGTCCTGATGGAAGGAGAGTAAGATTGCCTATTTCTTGCAGAATTTTGCACACAGTAACAGAGGTGGAACCATAAACTGTCTCTTAGAACATACCAGGAAACAGGTTGGATAAGGTGGGGTGTCTTTGGCAACAAAGGTGCTATGTTGAGCCCTTTAAAAAAAAAAAGGCAATACCATAGCCGCTATTTAGCTGAAAATGATGGGATCAGAGATTGACCAAAAAATAAATGGCTAGCCAGCTTCTTCTGTGAGTCAGATGTTGCTTATTCCCATTTCAGAATCTACCTTATATTTCCTTTGGACAAAATACATAAATATGAAATCTCTCTACATTCCTCATTTTCAGTGGCACTGCTGACTTCACTCTCAGTTTTCCATTCATTATATTGTTCCTCATCTCTTCTCTTCCCTTTGCAACCTCCTTTGCTATACTGCTTACCTGTCTTTGGCAAGTTCTGTGCCCATTATTAATGGGGCGCTTATTTCTAAAAGAGTCTCCAAAGAAAGCCTGCAGCTGCTAAACTGTGAAAATTAGTCCCACTATTAAAGTGTGTCTGTTCTCTTTCTTTGAAAAATTGTTCCAGTGCCACAGACTTCTGGGAGGTGAAAACAAAAGTCCTGCTTCTTTGAATGCAGTTATCAACTGATGTAGAGTGACAGCATAATTTGTGCTTTTTTGTTCAGCGTTGGTTCAATGTCCTACAGATATTTACGGTGATAGCAAATGACTGATTATTCTCGAAGGATCTTTCCTGCTACCTGTCAGTTCATGCAGAATATCTGGTATTTGAGTTTTCTCTTTTACTTAAAGCCTCTGTTAAAATGCAAATACGTTACTTGTGGGGAGTGAGGTACATATTATTATATCACTTACTCATAATTTAGCATAAATTATTTGAACAGATAATTGAATAGACTTCAAAGTCTTAAGGGATTAGGAGGACAGGGCTGATATATTCTGGCAGTGGGAAAAAATAAGGGAAAATTGAACAGTACAGCAAACTGGTTGAGCAGAGCAGGCTTGGGTAAGGCATGAAGTAGGCTTTGAAGGAAAGTCCATTTGGGCACTGGGTGAATTTTGAAGTGTATGGACTGGGTGGGAGCAACAATGCAGATATAACTTACAGAAAATTTATATTTTGCTAAGTCCTAATGTATTTATTCTATATCTGGTTATTTCTTCTCAATAGCAGAGGGAGATCCCACTGGAGGCTTGGATGCCTCAATCACTGAGTCCATTTACTATACTGGAGTAAGGTTCCTCTCTCTTACAGAGTAAGAGGCCTGCGGTGATTCCTTCCAATGAGGTTGCTGCCTGATGGTTGTTGCCTGACAAGCTGACTGCATGGGAACCACTTATGGAAAATACTGTAAGTCATCTGGCTTTCCTTATAATGGCCATGCTCAGCACAGAGAAATACTTGCTTTTTGTCTCATTTCCTTGGGTGACTTCCCTATCAGAGAATTCTGGCTGGACATGTACCAGTGCGAATTCCACATATTCTTTTCTTTAAGCTTAGAAATTATATTCCTAGATAGTTAAAGAAAGGGAACTCATACTAAATATGAATGTTGAAGATAACCTGGAACCAAATACATAGTGAGAAAGCTTGTCTTAAATTTACCCCCCAAAACCCAAGGGGACCTTTCTTTGCATTTAATTACTGTGATTAATCTGGATGGTTTATAGTTTATGAAATGGCTGTTAAATTTGAATAATCAGATATAAATCTCTCTCAGTCAATGTTTTCCGCTCCCTATCACCTGTGGACCACATTGTGAAATGAGATACCAAATCTCCAGAGACTACCTCTGGGCACAAATTTTAAATCAGTAATGATCTATTGTGAAACCTCTTAATAAAGATTGTGGACTAGAGCAACTTGGTGGGGGTGCAGATTAAAAACATTTAAGTAAATGCTTTAATCTTTTCAGTTCACAGAAACATCAAATATCACTGGTTAATTTAATAACAAAATTGAGCTTTGTCTTAAGCAAACAAATTAAAGGCAATTAGCTGTCCAAGGCTACAATAAAATGCACTGCAGGGACCTGGCTCAGAAGTTAGCCTCAGTATTGATGGTGAGAGCCTCTACTCCTAAAAGCCTTCTGAAATATCCACCCACTCCCATTCTGAGACTATGAAGTACAAACAGAAGCTACTTGCCTGAATGACAAATAATATAACTTAAAATGTTATACTTGGATGCAATAAGTTACTCTGAGCAACAGACAGAAAAAAGTGACAAAACCACTCCTTACTGAATAGCCATCATGAGAATAGTTATCATTTATTGAGTGCTTTATATGTACCAGATACTATTTTAAATGTCTTTCATATAACCTATGCTCTTTCAATACTAAACTTCATGCATACTAAGCTGTATACTAAATACTTCCACAGATTTTTTTCCATAAGCAATGATGCAAACATTTGCATTGTTCGAAGTTCTGAACTAGGGATTATAAGAGTCCTCACCTGGTGTTTTCTTTAATAAGCTGTATAAGCTTATATATTACACTTTTTCCTGGACCTTGGAAATAAGAGCACCAGTTCTTGATTTCTTGAGCATGAGGGCTACTGAATAATGTCAAACAATTTTATGATTCCTATGCACTGCACACCAACCCTGATGTCATGTTTTATAATGGCTGACAGCAAAAATACAACATGATGAAAAAAGCTACTAAGAATGACAATGTTTCAAAGTGAATTTATACTAATCACAACAGTAAAAGAATATTGCATATAGATAGACATATGCAAGATGTTTTTCTGCATCAGATGATGCTTGATGCACACTTGGAACACTTGCAATAATTTGGAGGAAGCAGGGGTCCATGGTGCAGCAGCTGGTGGCCAGTATATGACCCTTTCAACTCTAACATTCTGCATACTCCAGGTTAAAGGTATTGTCTTCCTGAAACTAGCCAGATGAATCTAGCCTCACAATGGTGGTGGATGGTCCTGGCAAAGGGCTTTCCATGTTGCCAGTACAACAGTGGGTGTCAGCTAACGAATGCAAGTCACACTCAAAAGGTTAAGTTAGAAGAGTTTCGTTACCCAGGAGCTCAACTATCACAATGCAGGTATTCTCTGGCTTGCCTTTGCTAAATAACTGTGGGTTACAACCAAAAAATCATACTTCCCACCCTGTAAAAATATTGGTAATCATTGATAGATACCTGTTATGTATCAGGCACAATGCTAGGAACTTAACCTATTATCCCTAATCCTAACAATCATGCTCAGAGGCACAGATGTCTTTATATATGGATACAGAAACAGGCTCAAAAATTAAATAGCTTGCCCAAGATCACGTAGCTGGTAAGTGGCTGAGTATGGAATCTGTCTTGCTCCAAAGCCCTCGTTCTTTGTTTTCCACAGTGTTGAGTGTTCTTTTGGTTTCTTTGAAATAGTATTCATTTTATCTTGATAAAAGTTATACTCTTTAATCCCTGAGTAGGTTTCTGCCATTTTGTTCCTGAGAACTGTTTTCTTTTCCATTTAAGTTTAATGAAATAAAGCCCTTGACTTGGTGCTTAGGCTATGGAATATATTGGACGGACTAAAATAGGCATTATTTTTTCTACTCTATTTTCTATAAGGGCATATAACAATTCCTCCATAATTTGTTATGGTTTATAATTTCATGAAGTGATATAGTCACACTAAGACCTAAATTAAGATATAAAAGGCACATAAAGGTAGAGAGTAATCTGTGATGCACAAGGTGCTATAATGAGCCTCAGGATCATTTAAATTTTTATAGTCTGCAAAATGTTCAGCTACTAATGAACAAATACACTCAATTACAGTAGAATGCACCTAGATTTAGATACTGAATGATCTGCAGTGATTAACTCTTTGTAGGATTTTCTTCAATAATGGGCTATGTCCCCGAAATTCTCCCAACCAGACAGAGCTACATGGTCAGCTTGCACATTTACCTCTGGTTTGGGGATGTCTAACTGACTCCTAGACCACACTCCTGGGTGGCAGATGGCAAATTCCTCATCTGGCAAATCATCACAAAAAGCATTTTTAGAACAGTTTTGGTCCCTGTATACAAAGGGGAAATGTATTTATTGTAGCACCAGTATTCTGTTAATGGAAAACAGTTTTCAGTATTTATAGAAATTCAAAAGAAGCAATGACTTTCTTTTATGTATCTCAACAGTTCTTTCCTTGCTTCCCATTTACATTCTTTTAAAATGAAATTTTCATTATTCTCATTTCAATTTCTAATGTTGCTTTCTATGTTTATGAAGTAATATCCCAGGTGACTTTATAATACATTTCTCTTCAGTCTTATGATTGCTTGCAGTGTACAAAACTGAAATAGGAGAGCTGAAGTTATGAATACAGGTCTATTTTACAATAATTCATTTTTATCTTGAAACAAAGATCTCAAATTCAATTTCTTTTCTGTCTCTCTATATATTCTTTCCATAGTTAGGAAAGGTTTCTTTATCTTTGTTCAATTTTAATCTGCATTATGTTTGATAAGACTTTATTTTTATGGTATTAAGAGTTGATTTCATATGCATAGCTACTTTTCTTGTAGCTCTACAAGATAAAGGTTTTTAAAAATATTTACCTAAAATAGTCACCAAATGTCCTTTTATGATTAGTTGTTACTCATTTTGTGATTCATTGATGTAATCCACAAAAAATCTGCATTGTGAGCTCATGAAGGATTTCTTGTCTGAGCAAATATTAACTTTGCATATACATGTATCCTTTTGGTCTCTTAATGAAATTTGCTTTTACTAACTTGCAGACCACAGTTACATAAAAGTGTCTGAAAGACTCCAGGTAGAGAAAATAATTTATATAAATGTAAAACTTATCATGCCTGAAGGGTTTAGAAGAATTTTGTCAAATTTATAGCAATTTCCAAATCACAAGAAGAAAAATGTGACAGCTGCTTAATAGCATTGAGCAACAGTGTACAGCAGTAGAGGCAAGTGGGTATTCCAGTATCTTGGTGAAATTCAGTGTGAAAGAATTACCTGTGTAAGAACTAGGAAACAGGATTTTAAAATTCTATGAAATATCAAATGGTCACTTTAGTGTTATTAGGTAGTAGGCCTTCTAGATTATTCAAAATATTTTTTATACATGCCAGTTTATGATAAATAATATCTTGAAGAATACAAATAAACAGGTATGGGGAAGGGGCCTCCATGCCCTCTCTGGATATGCCGTCCTCCAGAACCTCCCTCATCGTTAGCCATCAGGAAGCTCTGGAAACTCTGCCTTTTTGTTTTTTTTCATGGAGGCTTCAACACACAGGCATAATGGATTAAACCACTGGTGACCAATTTATCTTCAGCCCTCCTCTCCTCCCCAGAAATTGGGGGATGGAGACAAAAGTCCAACCCTCCACTCATGTCTTGGTCTTTCTGGTGACCAGCCCCCCATTCTGAAGCTACTTAGGGGTTGCCAGCTGTCAGCCAACTCATTAGCATGTAAAAAGACATCATTTCTGCCAGGAAGAAAGGACAAAGACCAAATATGTATTTCACAATATCAGAGTCCACTCCCAGTCTTCTAAAGAAGTCTGTTATATCCAAAGGATATATAACCTAAAAGATACTGGGGCATTACTAGAACTCATTTAGTCATTAATGCTATAATGTGTCCAGTCCATCATATTGTATGAATATGTCTCCCAGAGTGAGGTCACTCAGGTTTGCAGGCTTCTAAAGCAGGAGTGATCTCAGCAAACATACAGGTTCACTCTTTCAGGCATTTGGTATAATTAAGCTAAGAGATAATGTCATCCCTTACTCTGAGCCTCTTTTAAGGTAATATAATATTGGATTTCTCTCATATAACCCCTTTGTTCATTTCTTTACCCTCAGCTAGTATTTTTCTTTCTGTTCATTCATACTGAAACTTTTCCACCTTTGGAAGGGACATCAGGTTTGGCTACCCTGCTTCCCTGGACTATAGGCAACAATCCTAGTCTAGCAAGTATCTCCCCCTCAGACCACTCCCATTCAGATAGATAGGGTAAGGTTACACTGGAGCAGAACTAGCAAGATATTTTTATATCAGGCAGTATAGTAGCACTCATTGTTAACTCCAATTTTGCCAGACAGAATGCCCTCTGGAATTCTGACATAAGGTTTAAGAAGTGTAGTTATGGTCAGATTCAAGATGGCTGAATAGGAACAGCTCTGGAGTGCAGTTCCCAGCAAGAACGCAGAGGATGAGTGATCACTGCATTTCCAAAGGAATTTTTACTGCCCACAGACCAGGAGATTCCCAGGCAGAAAAGTGCCATGAGTCTCCAGCAAGGCTGTTTGAGCTGGTGCAGCGGGTCTTGGCACAAAAATTCACACAAATCTGGGTGCTGTTTCAACTGGTGCCTGGAATGCCTGGGAGACAGAGTCACCCATTCAGCTGAAAAAGAGGGGCCTAAAACAGGGAACAAGGTGATCTTGCTCAATGGGTTCCACCCCCACAAAGATCAGCAATCTGAAACGCTCTGGACTGAGTTTCACAGCAAGTATAGCTGGACCTGGGATGGTCCAGCACTTGGGGGGGAAGGGTGTCTGCCACTACCGAGGCAGTCCGCTATTACTGAGGCAGACCGCCATTACCAAGGCAGTTCTAACTATACCTCTATAAACAAAACTCCAAGGAAGTTCAAACAGCAGCTGGCAGAGCCCATGGCAGCCCAGGAATGTCTCTGCTGGCAGACTGTGACTAGGCTACCTCCTCGCTGGGCACGGCTTCTCTGAAAAAAGGCAGCAGCATGTCAGGAACTTATAAATAAAGCCCCACCTTCCCAGGACAGAACACCTGGGAGAAAAAGGCGGTATGAGCTCCGCTGCAGCAGACTTAAATGTACCTGCCCAGCAGTTCTGAATGGAACAACGGAGCTCACAGCTCAGCACTTGAGCTCCTATAAGGGACAGACTGTCTCCTCAAGCAGCTCCCTGAACCCCATATATCCAAAGAGATACCTCATAAAGGACAGCTCAGACTGAAATCTGGTGGAAATCCTTCTGGGACAAAGATAACAGAAGAAGAAACTGGCAGAAACCCTTACTGCTCTGCAGCTGTTGCAGGTGATCCACAGGCAAGCAGGGTCTGGAGTGGACCTCCAGCAGTCCTACAGCAGAGGAGCCTGTTAGAAGGAAAACTAAAAAACAAAGAAATAACTTCATCATCCACAAAAAGCACGTCCACTCAGAGACCCCATCAGAAAGTCACCAGCTACAAAGACCACAGGTAGCTAAATCCACAAAGATAGGAAGAAACCAGCGCAAAAAGGGTGAAAACACCCAAAACCAGAATGCCTGTCCTCCTCCAAAGGATCATAATTCCTCACCAGCAAGGGAACAAGGCTGAATGGAGAATGAGTCTGATGAATTGACAGAAACAGGCTTCAGAAAGTGGGTGATAACAAACTTCTCTGAGCTAAAAGAACATGTTCTAACCCAATGCAAAGAAAATAAGAACCTTGAAAAAAGGTTTGATGAAATGCTAACTAGAATAAACAGCTTAGAAAAGTATAAATGAATTGATGGAGCTGAAAAACACATGAGAACGTCTCAAAACATATACAAGTTTCAGTAGACAAACTGACCAAGCAGAAGAAGGAATATCAGCTATTGAAGATCAACTCAATGAAATAAAATGAGAAGGCAAGATTATAGAAAAAAGAGTGAAAATAAATGAACAAAGCCTCCAAGAAATATGGGATTATGTGAAAAGACCTAATCTACGTTTGATAGATGTACCTGAATGCGACGGAGAGAATGAATCCAAGCTGGAAAACACTCTTCAGGATATTATCCAGGAGAACTTCCCTAACCTAGCAAGGGCGGACAATATTCAAGTCCAGGAAATACAGAGAACACCACAAAGATATTCCTCAAGAAAAGCAATCCCAAGGCACATAATCATCAGATTCACCAGGGTTGAAATGAAAGAGAAAATGCTAAGGGCAGCCAGAGAGAAAGGTCGGGTTACCCACAAAGGGAAGCCCATTAGACGCACAGCAGATCTCTCAGCAGAAACCCTACAAGCCAGAAGAGAGTGGGGTCCAATATTCAACATCCTTAAAGAAAAGGACTTTCAACCCAGAATTTCATATCCAGCCAAACTAAGCTTCATAAGTAAAGGAGAAATAAAATCCTTTATGAACAAGCCGCCACTGAGAGATTTCGCCACCACCAGGCCTGCCTTAGAGCTCCTGAAAGAAGCACTAAACATAGAATGGAACAACCAGTACCAGCTACTCCAAAAACGCGCCAAATGGTAAAAGGCATCGACTCAATGAAGAAACTGCGTCAACTAATGGGCAAAACAACCAGGTACCATCAAAATGGCAGGATCAAATTCACACGTCGCAATATTAACCCCAAATGTAAATGGGCTAAATGCCCCAATCAAAAGACACAGACTGGCAAATTGGATAAAGTGAAAACCGATTGGTATGCTGTATCCAGGAACCCCATCTCACATGCAAGGATACATAAAGGCTCAAAATAAAAAGGGATGGAGGAAGATTTGCCAAACAAATGGAGAGCAAAAAAAAAAAAAAAAAAAAACAAAAAAACCAGGAGTTGCAATCCTAGTCTCTGACACATCATGTCTGTCTTATGAATCTATTAACATTATATGGCATTAGGCAAAAGAGGAAGGAATCTTTTGCATTTGTGTAGAGACAGTTTTCTTTAAACTAACGAAGATCAAAAGAGACAAAGAAGGGCATTACATAATGGTAAAAGGATCAATGCAACAAGAAGAGCTAACAATCCTAAATACACACCCAATATAGGAGCACCCAGATACATCACACAAGTTCTCAACAACCTATGAAGAAACTTAGACTCCTACACAATAATAGTGGGAGACTTTAACACACCACTCTCAATATCAGATCAACAAGACAGAAAATTAACAAGGATATACAGGACTTGAACTCAGATCTGGACCAAGCAAACCTAATAGACATTTACATAACTCTCCACCCCAAATCCAGAGAATATACATTCTTCTCAGCACCACATCACATCTACTCTAAAACTGACCACATAATTGGAAGTAAATCACTCCTCAGCAAATGCAAAAGAACGGAAATCATAACAGTCTCTCAGACCACAGTTCAATCTAATTAGAACTCAGGATTAAGAAACTAACTCTGAACCGCACAACTTCATGGAAACTGAACAACTGGCTCTTGAATGTTGACTGGATAAATGATGAAATGAAGGCAGAAATAAAGATGATCTTCGAAACCAATGAGAACGAAGACACACATACCAGAATCTCTGGGACACATTTAAAGCAGTGTCTAGAGGAAAATTTATAGCAATGAAATGCCCACATGAGAAGCAAGGAAAGATCTAAAATTGATACACTATCATCAAAATTGAAAGAGCTAGAGGAGTAAGATCAAAAAAACTCAAAAGATAGCAGAAGACAGTGTAGTGATTCCTCAAGGACCTAGAAATAGAGATTCCATTTGACCCAGCAATCCCATTACTGGGTATATATCCAAAGGCTTAAAAATTGTTCTGTTATAAAGACACAGGCACATGTATGTTCACTATGGCACTGTTTACAATAGCAAAGACCTGGAACCAACCCAAATGCCCATCGATGATAGACTGGACAGGGAAAATGTGGCACATATACACCATGTAATACTATGCAGCCATAAAAAATGATGAGTTCGTGTCCTTTGTAGGGACATGGATGAACCTGGATACCATCATTCTCAGCAAGCTGACACAAGAACAGAAAAACGCCGCATATTCTCATTCATCGGCGGGTGTTGAACAGTGAGAACACATGGACACAGGGAGAGGAGCATCATACACTGGGGTCTGTTGAGGAGGACTAGGAGAGGGACAGTGGGGGGTAGGGAGTTGGGGAGGGATAACGTGGGGAGAAATGCCAGATATAGGTGATGGGGATGGAGGCAGCAAGCCATATTGCCATGTATGTACCTATGCAACAATCCTGCATGTTCTTCACATGTACCCCAGAACCTAAAGTGCAATAAAATATATATATTAAAAAAGAAGTGTAGTTACAAAGTAATTGGCATCTATACTTGCAACCACTTTTCTTATGAAGATGTTATTTTGTCACAAATGGTAATGAATCTGACCTTAAACACATGGCAAAGACAAAATGTAACTTAGACAAAAAAAGGTCCAAAATGTTTGATGACAATGATCATGGAGAAAAGAGACAAAATCATTTCTGGTTATTTGATCTGGGAACTGATTCTGGAAACATTACTAAATCTCTATTATGCAGATGAATTTTTATGTTCTAGGAACACTGTCTTCTATGTTTATTGATTGACATATACACAAAAACCCTACTATTTTAAAATAGAAAAGATGTACTTCCAATTTACTTTGGAGTTTTTGCCAAGTACCATTTCTGTTAGTCTTATAATCACAGAATCTAGCCATGTTTAGGGTATTCATTCATGTATATGTATGTACATATCAACCAGCTGGCTCACCATTCAGTTATTGAGGTCTTACTCATACCAAGTCCTTTGTTACATAACTGCAGATACAAATAAACTAGTTCCTTCTCTGAAAGAGTTCAATTCTATAAGAAGAAATAGTTACGCAAACCCATAAATCACAATATTGAAAATTTCAAGTTTGAAGGTAATGCCGAGAGGCAGGCTCTCAGAGACAGGTGTGGTACGAAAATGCAGCCATAAGATTTTGTATTTCTCCACCCATTCATATCTAGGCTAACCTTGTAATTTTGATCAGCAGAATGTGGTAGAAGTGATGGTATAAAGTTTTGGAGTGCAGGCCACAAGAGATCTTGCAGCTGCCAACTTCTGTCTTTCTGGAATACTCCTCATACCATGTAAAGAAGTCTAAGTTAGAAACCATGTAGAATGAGAGGGACTCAACCTACAGCCAGCATAAAGACCCCAGACATGTAAGGGTGAGGGTATGTTATACTCTCCAGCCCTAGTAAGTCTACTGATGATTGAAGCTACTACAAAAGTGATTGCTGGCTAGAACAGTGGAAAACCATTCAGCTGAGCTCAGCACAAACTGTTGACCCAAACTGACAGAACAATAAGAAATAAGAAACAGTTTTGTGTTACAACACTATTCTTTGGGATGGTATTTTATGAATGAATAGATAACTGGTATAAGAGATTTATGCAGAGTGTGAATGATAGCTCAACAGTAAGAATGGGCAGAGTTGGGTTTAGAATGGAAGAAAAATGATCACTGTTCAGAGAGGGGATGGAGCTAATTACTTGCTTCTTTCTTATCCACCTGATAGAAAGCTGTTGCAGGTGCCTTCTCATTGGTTTAATAATGTCTTCTGTCTTGGCTTCCCATCTTCAGCTTTGAACTTGTTTTAACTCTCTTGTTATGAGTTACAGATCTAAATTTTCCCTCTTCCAAGCTTTGCTGCACTGATGTCTGCCAGGCTATTAAATACTCCAACAGACAGGCAAGATAAAAGCCTGTGGCTAACACAAGTCAAATGAAAAAAAAAAAAATCTCGTGTCTAGCAGAATGAGGGGTTGGTCCCAATGTTATTAATTGCCATAAGTTTTCCAGTAATCAAGCAGAAACCAGCTCCTGAAAAGCATTGCTGAAACAACTATAGCTGGAAATTTTCCCAACCAACCCTGACAGACTGCTGGATTCCCGCTGACAACCTCTTTCCCCTGCCTCGCAGTCCTGCCATAACTCCGACTGGACAGAAGACCTGTTTTATAAACATTATTTATTGATAGATAGCCAGTTTCAGTCAGTTGAAGACTGCACACAAATTGTCTTTATGTCAAAAAGGTGAACTATAGGGCACAAAGAGCCAAGTTCCACCTTTAATACTAAAACGCTACTCTAGAGCGAACATGGGATGTATGTTACAAATGTTTACCCACTATGCAAGTGCCTGATTTCCCTCATGAATAGTCATAGATTTTCCCCAACACTGCTCAATATGTACGTCAGACATATATATACCAGTTCCTTCCTCCCACTTGTCTGGTGTGCATTTTGTTTCCCTGAAAGCAGCCATTCCCTGATCTGAGGATAGTTTCTCCCTCTGAAAATAATATTGTCTCCTTTCCTTCCTTTCTGGATCTCATGGCCTTTTGTTAACATCTTCTAGGCACTGCTTCTTGGAATACCTCTGGCCCCAGCAAATGGCATACCCTGAGGGTTCTACCTTTTCCCAAGTTTCTGTACTACCATTTCTAGGCTGATATAAAGAGAAGAAAAACTTAAACCTGGCATATTGAAACTATTTGATTTAGAGAGAATCAGATTAGAACAACATAGGGATAATGATGACCCTGAGTCATCAATAAAGGTCACCACTTGTAGGGGTATACCTTGTGTCAAAAAGCAGTAACATGTTACAATTGTTTCCATAAAAAATTGATTCATTCAAAAAATATACATGTAGCATTTACTATTTGCCAGGCACTGTCCCAGGCAAGGCAGGGAACAACAAAAGACAAGAATTCATGTCCTAATGGAACTTTTATGTTCCTCTGGTAGGACCTAGTTAAGCAATACATCATCAAATATTACACATAAAGAATTACTCAAAGACCTATTCCTTATAATGTAAAAAGACAATCTACAAAAGGGTAGCAAGAAACAGGAGCAAACAAATGAGACAATTATGTCTAAATAATTGTTGATTCATCTGTTTAAAAAATGGAGACAAAATTTTAGATGACTTCAACATGCTAAGTGGAAGGGAGGAAGGAAAAGCAAAAATATGCCAAAGTTGCTCTCCTGTTCACATACATGAAAATAAAGATTAGGATGTAAAAGGCAAGACTCTTAAGAAGTATATGCTACCAAACAGAAGGTGTGACAACATCACTGTCAGGAAGTGAAATCTGAGAAAAAAGCATCAATTAGAATAAAAAGAACCATATTTCTAAAAGTCCAAATTCATTAAAAAGATATGTTAATGATACTAAATGGCAATGCAGCAAATAGTGAAAACAAAAATCAAGACACATCGTAAGAGCAAGAATAAAAGAAACACAATTCAATACAGATGTAGACATGATTCAGAAAGGAGCAATGTATAAAACATGTAATAGATGGAATGTCAGCAATATCAGCACAAATGGAATAGGCAGCATTAGAAGCAAGTATCAAACAGGGACCAGAGGGTCTCCCTCTAAGCAAAGAGAAACTTAATTAGCAATAGTAAAGGAAAATGAAGCCACTTTAGACTATCTTAATACTATCACTAATGGAAGACAGGGTCATTAAAATTCCATCCAAGTGAAAACAATCAGTAATTATGGAATCACACACTATGCCAGTGTGTGGTCTAATTATTAAATAGGCATTGATGTCATTTTGGGTAGAAGTTGTATCTGCTTTACTGCTCAGCTTATTATTTGAAGCAAGGCTGATCAAGGCCTCTGAAAACACCTTACTGGGAGCAAAATGTGTCTCTGAGAAAGAATGAGCCAATCTACTAGGACTTTCCAGCTGTAATTTCAAACATTATTTTAAAACATTAACTGGTTTAGGTTTTATGCAGCTTAGTGACTAATACAACAATAGGCAAAACAACCATTATGCAGATAAGGAATTTATTTTCTGAGTGTTTTCATAATCTATTAGCTATAGAATAGACATATAAACCTGATCAAACTGCCATGAAGTTATTACTTAAAACCCTCTCAGACATCCAGAATAGTTTATAAAGGTTTTCCTTATATTCTAAATCACATTTATGTTAGATGATCAAAGAATACACTAAGTAGCAGAGATATTTTTAAAGGAATGTTCAATGTTTTATTCAAAAACTTTAGGCTGGGTGCAGTGGCTCATGCCTGTAATCCCAGTACTCTGGGAAGCCGAGCAGGAGGATCAAATGCAGGAGTTCAAGACCAGTCTGGGCAACATAATGGGCTCCTGTCTCTAATTTAAATTTAAACTACAATGAGATACCATTGTATACCGACCAGAATGACTAAAAATCAATACTGACAGTAATAAGTGTTGACAAAGACATGAAGAAATAGCAGCTGTCATACACTGTTGGTGGGCACATAAAATGGAACAGCCACTTTGGTAAACAATTCAGTAGTTTCTTATAAAGTGAAATGTAATTTTTTCCCATAGAACCCAGCCATTCACCTTCTAGATATTTTCTGAAGAAAAATAACACACTGATACAAAGACTTACATATGACTATTCATAGCAGCTTTCTTCATAATGGCCTTAAACTGAAAATAACCCACCTGTTCATCAACTGGAGATTGAAAAACAAACTATAATATATTCATACAGTAAATACTACTCAGAAGTAAGAAAGCATAAACTAACATATGCAATAACATGGATCTGAAAAGCGTAAGTAAAAACAATTTAGAAAAAAACATACTGCATAGCTCTATCAAATTGAAAAGTCTAAGCAACAGTGACAGATTAGTGGTTCCCTAGGGCCAGAGACAGGAAAAGGATATTGACTACAAAACAGTGCAAGGGAACTTTTGGGGATGAAGGAAGTGTGGTAATGATTACATGGCAATATGTATTTGGCAAAACTCATCAAACTGTACCTTAAAATTGGTGCATTCTATTCTATTTATAGTGCAATAAAGGTGATTTTAAAAGTATGCACCTTAAGATTTTTACAAATATATAATAGTCATATGCAAGTATCTGTGTGAATCTGTTATTTTTCTTGAGTAAATATCTATTTGTAACTAAATAAAACTATAAAGTTAACGGTGTTACTAATAAAGAACTTGGGATGGCATGTTACTGTGAATTTTTTTACATGGGATTGCAAAATAGGGGCCATACAATCAAATAATTTATTTTTAAGTTAACTTCAAGAAAATAAATATCATAAAATGCTTCTGAGAATAAGTTTGCTGCTTTTTAAAAAATATCTTGGTGGGATTTTTGTTCAGCTATTTCCATAAGAACAGCACCCTTGTGGACCGTATTTATGAGAGAGAGAGAGAGGCTTGCTGGGGAGTGTGAGGCTCTCATGTGGCCGTTTCTAATACTACACAGGATCTATCTGGCACTTACACTTTTCATTTTGGCCTTTTTTTGTAAGACAGTACAAGTAAAATTCAATGAACTATTTTTGTATTTTATTTTAAAGATAATATCACATAAAAATGGTATTTCTATTAACACCCAAATAGAATAATGATATACATGTCTTAAGGGATTATGACCATTTCTTTCAAAGGAAACAAAGAACTAGATAGAACTCTTATGAAACAGATTGAGTTATACTATGCAATATTACTCATTTTTAGATTCCCCCATTTCAGTTTTCAAAAATATTAACAGTACAAAAATGACTTAAGAGTAAAGCATTCCTGAAAAAGTACATATATATTTTAGACCCCTAAAAAGCATTTTCAAGAAAAAAACCAAACATCTCTATTAAAAAGTAGGGAAAGGACGTGAACAGACTTTTCAAAAGATAACATACGTGTGGCCAACAAGCAAATGAAAATCTCAACATCACTGATAATTAAAGAAATGCAAAATAAAATCACAATGAGATAAAATCTCACACCATCAGAATGGCTATTATCAAAAAGTGACAGATGCCAGTGAGGTGGTAGAGAGAAAGGAAGGTTTATATGTTGGTTGGAGTGTAAATAGTTCAATCTTTGTGGAAGACAGTGTGGTGATTGGACCCAACAATTGCATTAATGGGTATATACCCAGAGAAAATATCGTTCTACTATAAAGACACATGTACCTGTATATTCACTGCAGCAATATTCACAATAGCAAAGGCATGGAATCAACCTAAATGGCCATTAGTGGTAGACTGGATATAGAAAATGAACATATATGTCATGGAATACTATGCAGCTGTAAAAAGGAATGAGATCATGTCTTTTGAAGGAACATCCTTAGCAAACTAAAGCAGGAAGAGAAAACCAAATACCGCATGTTCTCACTTGTAAGTGGTAGCTAAATGATGAGAACACATGGATACACAGAGGGGAACAATATACACTGGGGCTTGTTGAAGGGTGGGAGGAGGGAGAGGGTCAGGAAAAATAACCCACTAAGTCTAGTAGGTACTAGACTTAATACCTGGGCGACAACATACTCTGTACAATAAACCCACATGACACAAGTTTACCTATCTAACAAACCTGCACATGTACCCCTGAACTTTAAATATTTAATATTTCAAGATTTTTATAGCCTCAGAATTTTAAATCTACAAATAATAATTATAAAAGCATCCTACAGAAACTATTTGCAAAGGATATTTAACGAACATTTTATAAACAATGAAGGTGTAAGAGGAGTACATTAACAACATTCAGCATCATACTTTAAGCCATCGCTCCTATTTTTAATTTTACACATTACTTTTCTCTTGATCTTTGCACTTAGTGTTTATATATGACAAGTACTCACAAAGCCTTTAGTGTACCTTGAAGAGACAGAATTTCAAAAAGGTCATTATGCTAAGAATGGCAAAGAATAAGATAATATATCAAGGTGTGGCTTATTCCCCAACTCCCACATGTAACATCCATCCGTCTCTCAGATTCGCAAGAGAAAGTTCAGGTACTAGAGGCCTATTTTTATCTTAAATTCAGAATTTAGACAGAAAAATTCTCTAGGTATTTTTATATAGCTACACAATTGGTCTGGTCCCAAAGGTTGGTTTGTTCCTTCTATGACCCAGACAGTTGATATTCTGCTTACAAAAACACTCAGAAGAACAGGCAGTGCTTCTCAAGGGCTGCCAAATTATGTCTACTTTGGCATTTTACAGTTAGACAAAATTAAAGTCAATAGTAATGAAAACAATATCAAGACTGAAGAAGGAGGTTCATTGAACCAGGATTGGATGAATTTATTTAGTACAGAGAACCGAAATTTAATAGCTGTAAGAATGAATACCTAAAGCAGGGAAGACATTTTACGGGATGGGCTAGTATTTTGCAGAGCAAGTTATGACTACATGCTTCCAGAACAGGATTTTTTTTCTTATGAAACACAACACCATTTGCAATTATGTATATAATATTCCTTCCAGAAAAGTTATTGAGATACTAATATAGAAAGGAGATGAGAGAAAATAAACTGAACCATTTTGCATTTAGCACACAGCAGGGTTTCCTGGTGGACAGGATGCCTCATGAATCTCTTCTCTTCCCTGTCATTTGATTCATCTCTTTCTCCCCATGTAGTCTGCAGACATGCCAATCAGTATCAGAGTCTGGAATCTGACTGAATCCCTAAGAGACACCTGTATAGTTCCACAGGCTTAACTTTTAATTTTAGGGGAAGAAATCTATCTAGAATGCCTTCTTTTTATTGTACTATATCTGAACGTAGTAAGCATGAATGACATTCCAATCTATCACTAAATATTTATTTGATTTGAAACAGAAAGATATCTTTGGTTCATTTCTTTCCTGCCAGCAGATGCTCTTACAAGGTTTAAGTTGGGACCTCTACCTCCACCAAATGTAGTCTTTCTCTTTGTCACTTTAATAACCATCACTAGGAAAACAAAAGGTAGGTAAAGTAAAACTAGTCAATAACCTTTTATCATTGCAGATGATCTGCTTTGTAGATTACTGCTGCCACAGACTATTTTTGTGCAGAGCCTCAATGAGAGGCCTGGGGAGGGTGGGCTGGGAATATTCACAGACTCTAGTCCATGCCTCTACATTCATAAGTTTGACCTTTAAATGTTCCTGAAGTATATTTCCAAGTAAAACTGCTTCCTTTTGGCACCTATCTCAGCCATAATCACTAAATCTCATTTTGTGAAACAGGATTCTACTGACCCTGTTAAAAGAAGTCCTTTAGTACTGATTGTACTACACACTCCACATTTATATACTCCTTGACCATTATTGTCTTATAAATTAACAAGTATTTTATATTTTTCTTGACATGCATCGTCTCTCTAATAAGGTTTTAAGCCCTTTAAAGAAAATAACTACCTCAAGTTGCCATTAGCATGCATGCGTTCATTCATTCAACAGAGTGATGCCTGTTTATAGTACCAATTGGTTACTGTAGGAGTTATAGCAGGTAATTAAAACATAACATAGAATGAGAGATGCTGCTCGAAACACAAAAATATGTGATAGACAGAAAAGGTGAAGATTATTTCTGAAGGGTGAATGGCAGGAAAATCTGTGAAGGAAAGACTAAGTTGAGCCACTTGAAAGAAGAGTGGGGTTTTTAGAACTATTTTAAAAGTTGAAAATAACATCTATTATTTTGTTTTACAACTGTAAAAGCACAAGTTTACTGATAAAATACAGAAAGGCCAAAAGGGGATGGCGTAGGGGGAAGAATAGCCGGAGATGACTGTTGATACCAGGTTGAATATGCCTAAAGTTTGCTCAGCAGTTCATTTAAAAATGTGATTAAAAATACTATATTGTATCCCTTTTGTTTCATCTAGCAATATATTATATTTTCATAATAAACAAAATTATTTTTAATGACTGAATTTAAAATAACTTTGATGATATTATTATTTTAAATGACTTTCATTGGTATTCATGGACACACTAATAATTATTTCAGATATTTTAGCTTCTAAGAATTGGTATGATTTTAACCAGGTAAGATATGGTAGAAAAGGGAGAGTGAAAGAAAAATAGGAAGAGCATTCTAAATAGAATGTATAACCTGGGCAGAGGTAGAGATGAGAAAGTGAGAAGTGAGTTCAGGGAATGAGTACTTCAATTTTTGAGAGGATCAGTAGGTCCTAAATTCACAAAGCTACTCCTAGATTCTGGAGAGCCTTGAATGCTAGCTATCATCTGAAGGCAATGTTGAGCCACTAAAGATTTCTCAAGTGAG
Source organism: Sapajus apella (assembly GCF_009761245.1). Lineage (NCBI taxonomy): Eukaryota > Metazoa > Chordata > Mammalia > Primates > Cebidae > Sapajus > Sapajus apella. Next base: position 31,476,341 of record NW_022436941.1, read on the forward strand.
GTGTGATGAACAGAGCTGAAATTTAAAAGAATATTGAAGCAATAGTAAATGGTAGATTGAATGACAAAATGGAGGCTATAATTCTAGGAGATTGGTAGTCTTAAGTGAAGCATTCTCCCTGCCATCATTTTTTTCTAGCTCATCTATTTCACAGACTCCTACCTTCTTTATATAAAATGAAGACTAATTTTTATTTTTATTATTTTTTGAGACAGGGTCTCACTCTGTCACCCAGGCTGGAGTGAAGTAGCCTGATTAGAGCTCACTGTAGGCTTGAATTCCAGGCTCAGGTGATTCATCTGCCTCAACTGCCCGACCCCGACCTCTGACCCCCAGTAGCTGAGAATAAGCATGTGCCACCAAGCCCAGCTAATTTTTGGTATTTTTTGTACAGATGGGGTTTCATCATGTTGCCCAGGCTGGTCTCTAATTCCTGGGCTCAAGCAATCTTCCCACCTCGGCCTCCCAAACTGCTGGGATTACAGGCATGAGCCACCATGCCAGGCCTATTTAAAAACTGCACACACACCTCCTTTATTTTTCTTTTAAACTTAGCTCTCTCCCTTCTTCATCTAGCTAAATCCTATGAATTCTTCAAAACCTAACTCAAGCATTGTTACTTTTGAAAGGCTTTTCTGACTGTGTTACCATAGCAATATTCAGCATGTATCTCATTGAACAGTAATCACAGATTTGTCTGACTGTCTCAAATGTCAGCTTCATGCAGAACTTCTTATGTAAGTTTTCAGAACCTCAATACCAAGGTACATGCTATACAGTAGTTCTCAATACATACTTGCTGAATAAATGCATCAAAGTTCCCAAGTCCCCAGTATTTAAATGCCATTTAAATTGTGAAACTAAATTTGTATCAGAGAAGATCTGGGCAGGTAGACTAAAATCCATAATTTTAGAAATAATGAAAATTCCATAAAAATGGAAAGTCACTAAGGAAAATAAATCAATTAGTTTTTGGAAGCATATTCTCACAGTGGAAAATCTATCAAAGTTAACAGCACTGGAGCACAGAGGCAGACTCATTAGGGAACAGTTTGAAATGCTCGATATCAGAAAAAAGAATATCAGAACTCATCACCAGTGATCAAATACAACCACTAGCAATGTGTATTCCAGCAGAAAATTCCAACAAGAAGATAAATGGTTTATAAAAATTACAGACCAGGCACGACAGATCAAAGGGAGTAGAATTTAGAACAGAGGGAATTTTACAGCCTTCCCCTATTACTGATCATAGCAGTGAATTGCTTTTTTTTTTTTTTTTTTTGGTGATCAAGTTTCGCTCTGTCACCCAGGCTGGAGTGCAGTGGCATGATCTTGGCTCACTGCAACCTCTGTCTCCTGGGTTCAAGCAATTCTCCTACCTCAGCCTCCCAAGTAGCTGGGATTACAGATGCCCATCACCACAGCCAGCTAATTTTTGCATTTATAGTGGAGAAGGGGTTTCACCACATAGGCCAGGCTGGTCTCAAACTTCTAACCTCAAGAGATCCAACCACCTTGGCCTCCCAAAGTGAGTAAACTGCATTTTAAAGTGTTTTCATTGAAATAGTCACTAAGAAAATCTGTGTAACACTGAACTGCTAGCAAACTGAAAAATACAAGTGTCTCTCAGAAGGTAGTAAAGATCTGATTCAGTTTAATTGTGTATATATTTTTGACTGATTGAAAAATAGTCTACAGTTCTGATTGACTTGTGGAGAGTAAGGGGCCATACCAAGCTTCATCATGATACAAGAAGCATGAAATTCACATAGCTTAGCAGTTTTCAAAAAATACTATGATATTCCTGGGTCAAGTGGCCTAGGAGAAACAACTGGCTGAATCATAGGTTAGCATAATTTACTTACCAAGTGTGTTCCACCCTCCTCTTTTCCATTGACTCTTTCCATTAGCATCTGAGCATTAAAAAAAATCTTACCTTTGAGCCCCTTCCAGATATCAACCCATTCTCTTTCTATTACTTCACTTCCTTTCTTGGCCCTCCATAATATTAACATGATTTTGCCCCTGTCAGTTTATTGAAACTGCTCTAGCTTCATTGTGGCTACATGCTATGCATACTCAGGGCCTTATTTTTCTTGACATTCCAGCAGCACTTTATTCACCACTGCTTCTTTGAAACTATTCCTTTAGCTTCTAAGACACTAGACCACCTTTGACTACCCGTTTTTGGTCTCTTCTGCCCATAAATTCCTTAAACGCTGATCTTCCCCCAGGTTTGGCCCCAGGTGCCCTTTTCTTTTCAGTCTATAGGGTCTCTGTAGATTATCTCATATATTTCTGTGGCTCTTACTGTCATCGATATGCTCATGACTCCTAGAGATCTAGACCTAGATTTCTGCCCTAAATCCCTCCTTTGTTCCAGACTCTACTAGATGCCTCCGGATAGACAGCTCTAGTTGGCTATCCTACAGCTACCTGAAATTTATCATAATCCAAATCTGCTTTCTTTAGCAGCCAATGGTACACTATTCACTAATTTGCTCAAGTCATCTTCCTGAGTGTTGTGTTTGGTGTTTCACTCTATTTCTACTCTGACATTCTATTAATGAAAACCCTGTCCACCTTATGAACTTAAGGTCTTTCAAATCTGTCAACTACTGTCTAATTATACTGCCATTCCCTCAGTCCTGTCCACCATCACCTCTTACTTCCTGGCTTGTCTCTGGTATTAGCTTCCTTTAAGCATTGTCTACACTGCAGAAAAGTGTTATTTCTACAATGAAAATCTTATTATTTCTTAACCTTAGTAAATATAGATTACCATTTTAAAAAGTCTAAATCCCTTAATACAGCTAACAAGGATTTTCATGATTTGGCTCTAGTTTATTTTTCTACTCTCATTTTTTTAAACGTTTCTCTTATTTGCCACTTGTTACAAATCCACTTAACTATTATCAATTAGAACTCCTTTCCTTATCTAGTCCTCAGAGATATCATGAGAAACTTTGCCAAAAACCTTGGTGAAACTCTGATATAACCACAGTTTCCATAATCTATCAGTATACAGGCTCTCTCAGGAAAGGAAGAGAAAGAAGTGTTTTTGAGTTCATGCTGGCTTCAGTTCACCATCACTTTCCCTTCTATGGTCTCACAATGTATTTTATGATCCATTTCAGAATTGTGTAAGAGAGTATCATCAAGCCCCCTGACATAAAGAGTCTATGTTTTCACTCCTGTAAAAAATCAAGACAGTATCTGCAGACTCTAGTGTTGTAGTTCCCTTTCTATTCTTCATGAGTGTTGAGATCACTATCAACAGTTTAGTGATCTCACTAGCAGGTTTTCTTTCACTTTGGGCTACAATTCATCTTAAACAGGAAACTCACTTCAAGCAGTTACACTTCCCTCATCACTCTTGAATTACAAGGACCTCTATGCAATTTCTGTTATCTCCTGGTTTGCGCTGTCTCTTGTTAAAATGATCACATCTTTTCCAAGTATTGGCTCTATTCTTCCTAGTTTGAACACTAACCCCCAAAATGTTCATCTCACTTTTTAACTTGGCCACTCTTCATATTTTTCAATGACCTCAGCTCATTAAAAATTTTTAAACCTGCCTATTCTCACAGAAAGTTTCTCACCAGATAGGATCCTAGGCAGTAACGTATCAGTTACTTAAGAGACATCAATATCTGGTTCTTCATTCCTGAGCATATGGAGGATACTTCCTAGCTTCCTAAGAGCTAGGTGGGTCATGTGAGTAGAAAAATGTGAATGTGTAACATATCACTTTTGAACTAGGGAGTAAAAAGCTCCCATACAGCTGTTTAGCACTCCTCTTACCATGGCAAATATAGAGTACATATTGAGATGTTAGAGTTACAGGATGAACCCATACTAGTTTCTCACAGTTCCTGCTTGAGATGGAGATGCTCTGCAGTTACAGGACCCATAACAGATATTCCATGAGCAAGAAATACTGTTTTATATATCAAGCCTTTGAAATGTAGTATTTATTTGTTATAGCATATGTCTAAATTTTCTTAGCTAATAAGGATCTTTCACCATTATTTCAAAATTTCAGTTTTGAAGGGTCCCTATTCCAGTGGAGTCATTTTTTCATTTTAGGGTTTTAAGATGATGTGGTAGGCTGAGTAACACTTTTGGTAATTTGTACAGCCACAAGAGGAAAGTAATATAGATGTCAAACAGTACTTTTCCTTTCTCTGAACATTTTGAAAGTGGCTAAGGTATAAGTAAATTATGTCTTAAACTAGATCCTCTTTCCTTCCATCTTACTCTAAACATTAATGGTCAAGGGGTATAGGATGTGAGTTTTTTCTTCCTGTGTTCTTTAACCCACTCGTTCTTGCATGTTCATCTTACAGGCATGGATTTTGTTTCCCTTTTACTTTCTCTAAAAGTTTCTTTCCTACTTCCAGTTCTTAATTATTTATCCTAACTTTCCTAATAAATTGGAACACAGAAATCAATTCATCAAGCCCTCTACCTTTTACATGGTAAAGATCAGCTTCCATTTATATTCCTAAAGCTGATGACACACTTCAGCAAGGAAGATAAACATAGCCTAGTCTCTGAAGGTTTCTTCCCTGTTCCTTCAACTATCATATTTCTGTAAAGGTTCGTAACTGTTATAGTTATCCCTGACACCTGTGAGAAGAAGCATAATGACAAAACATCTTTTACACTTGTTTTCTGGTTCCAATTAGGAGACTTATCAGAACTGAACTCCTGTGAAGGGCAGACCCGTTCTTTGAGCAGCATGTGTTTTTTGCGTTAAGGATGCATATTACCTATACTCCTGGTAGTTTCTACAAACCTAGAGATCCTTAACCAAATATAAGACAATAATTTGGGAAAGATCACTGAGAAGAATATGATAATTCACTGCTCCCTGCCACTTGATTCTTTGTGTTTCCAGGCAAACTGTCTATAACATTCTGGAGCCAGTCCCTTTATTTTTGAGATGAGAAAACAGAGGCTCTGATAATTGAAGTGACTTTCCCAACATGAGAGACAGCATATTGCTAATGGTTAAACACAAGGACTCTGGAGCCTGGGTTCAAATTCAGAGTCTGCCACTCATTACTACCTATACATCGTTGGGCCTCATTTTCCTTATCTGTAAAATGGGGATAATGACATTACTTGCCTCACAGTGAGGATTAAATGAGTAAAATTTAGAATAGAGCCCGGCAAACGGTAAACATGTAAATGTTTACGACTATTGTGTTATGCAGTGAATAAAAGATAAAAGTTAGTATTAAGAAATGATTCTGGTGCTCTCTCTTTCTACTGCCCCACCCCTGATCTTTCCGTCAAATATGATATACTGGAATTGTTAGCACACTGTATTACTGAGAATACAACCATAAGTCAAATCTTTTTTCCCTAGCTTTGAAATGTTTTTTACTGTTGTAAAATAAGGCATTTTTAAAATTAAAAAAGCAATCATACAAAAGCACAAAGAAAAACAATCGCATCAAATCCTATACTTGAAATATCTCCATATGTATATGTACAACAAGAAGATGTAACTATATCGATGGATAATGTTATTGATCATAACATAATACTGCTTTTTAATAAAAACTCAAATGAGTGTCTGAATTGATTTTTTTTTTTTTTTACCATAAAATTCTGGTTTAGTAGTTTTCTTGAAAAACAGTACCACCACAGTATAATGAAATTTTCTCCACATCATGAAATCATAAAAAGGGCTTCATGTTCGTCTTCATTCTGAGTCTGTGGCTAATGAACAGATTTTCCTAATTCTAAAAAATAAATCACTTGAGTTTAGCTGTACACACATACCATATTATGGCTACGGTATCTTCTTCCATGCTCTTTTCTGATACGCTCTAGTTCTAATCTATGTTTTGTTAATCCACTGTTTATTTTTAAAAGACAACATGAATGTTCTTAAAGCTGACTATTATAAAATATCTTCAAAATGCCTTGTTCTTAAGGGCCTATTTTACAATGAAAATTTTATTAAAATGGTGATAATAAGATGGGTAGTGCATAAAGCTACAGGTTCCACATTTCCTTCCTCGACACAGTTTGCAAAATCCCCTGAAAGGGCTTTGCTTTCTTGGGCATGATAGCTAAACAGAAAATGTGGCCATAAATACAATAAAGGCAGGCATATGCAAATAGCTTCACCATGAAGTTGTTCTACAAATACTTGGAATTCAGTATGTATCTGATTATATTTGTTTTATATATTGTACACTCACACATATAAATGAGAGATATACGTTGACCTTTTTTTTTTTTTTTTCCTGACAGCAATCATAATTCAATACTTTTCCAAAGGGCTGCATGAGTCCTAACCCTGACATTTACATTTATTAATGATTTATACCCTGCCTAATTCTAATGGGTTTATGGTGTTGGCAATACCTCTAACCTTATGTTGTCTTTTTGAAAATTAAAACTGGTCTCCCCTCTGGGTAGGAAAATGGATTGCAGGCTACATTTATTTCCCATGTACCCCCTAATACAGGGTACAATTTAGATAAATATATGATGAGTCTGGTAGATTAAAACAAAGATTAGAGATTAAAAAAAAAATCCAGACCATCTTAAACTAAGAAGAGGAGCTAGCTGATGATACAGCAGATTTTATAACATTCAGGAACTGACTTTGATTTTACATTTTTGGCAGCTATGGCAGAAAGAGAAATATGTAGGTTTACATAGCCTTGTTTCCTCAAGTTCGTATAAATGTACAAAATCGTCTAAATTTTCAGGCAAATTTTTCCTGGCATTAAACTCAAATGGAGATATTATTTACCTCCTGGAATAAAATATCTTGACTATTTACAGCTATGGTTGTCCAAAAGTCTCAGAAATGCTGTGCAAACTGACAATTCTTGCACTGATACTTCCTAAGAACAGGAGGCTCCACAATAAACCACAACTGTATGAAGATGCATCTTTATGGAGCTAAAAGTAATGTAGTCATTTGCTTTCTGATTTTGCAAGTTATGAGACAAAGTTTGGAAAACCTTTTAGAATGTATGTAAATATGTCCATTGGACTGTTTCTAAAACATGAGAAAGATAAAATGCATTTTGAGTAGGTGTTGGGCTGCTGTCAGATTATGCTTTGACCACAGCTCTTGTGATGTGTTTTCCAGATCACTGTAGCTGTCACTGTAATGGCAAAAATCTGTTTCTGAAAGTTTCTTTGCTGGAACAATCTCTCTGGAGTCAAGTTCTCTAGTAATTTCTACTACAGCAAATGCCCTAATTTATCAATGTAGGAAAATACATCCCATTAGCAAATGCAAAAACAGAAATCACACACCCTGGTCATGTTCTCTAACTTTGCATATGTTTCTCATCCTTTACCTTAGGTAAATGTATGTCTATAACTTTGGTACCAGTTTGTAAATTTAGTAATCTCTGCACTTTCCTTTCTTGAGTTTCTTGTTTTATGGTCTTTGGAGTGAAAATTTAATATACTTTATAGAAAGCAGAAAACCTGATTTTTCATTTGGATTTAGTAGTCTTGCCACCAATTTGTCTCAATTTAACCTTATGATTCCAGTTTTTGTGTCTCAAAGTAATGTGTGGAAAAATATTACCTCTAATACTCAAAAATGGGTAAAACAAATATAGAAACAAATGATTTTTTAAAAAATCTGAAACCTCCATCAAAAAAGTATAACACAGCAGGAAGGCATCATTCAGTGAATTACAACAATTTTCTGTTCAGCAAAGCCATTTTAGACTATTTTTCCACTTTCAAAGGGAAGAGAAACTAGCAAAAGATACAGATTGTTCAAAATACTTGGTCTATAATTCATTATTTTAGAGCCCATTACTTATTTCTAATACAATAGACATTTTATATAATGCAACTTTTATTACCTTAACATTAGTCATAATTAAATTATAATGTATTGTTTTGATGGCTCACAGTTGTGTATAATAAATTTGCAAAGGGCTTTAGTCCAAGGTCAAACATTTAAAATGTCACGAATAAGTGAAAGATTGTTTTGATGATAATACAGCAAAGACACATGAAACTTCATTTTCAATAATGTCTTAGTAAATTTCTATGCAAGGAGAATATTAATCACAGGGGAGAAACATAAACAACTATCACTTTAAAGATATGCTGTCTCTTGAAACCCCAAAAGAGATAACTTACTGTTCTATTTCCTCTCATAAGAACTAGCCAGCCCAATGCCATGCTATTCTATGGCTGTGTTTAGTGATTACCTAGTTTCTAGTTAAGTTACTATTTTGTATTCCAGAGAAGTGTCCAAAAAGTCTACTGAGGGAGAAAGATAACTATGTAAACAATCATAATTAGCGCAGTAAGTGCTATGAGAGGGCAATAAAAGGGGCAACTCACCAACATTTGGTAGAGAAATGGGCTTGCTGAGGAAAATGAGGTCTAATTGGAACCTAAAGGAAGTTAACAAGGTGAGATGGGTATAGGATGTTCCAGAGGAAGTGAACATATGTTTAAAGGTGATGGAGCAAGAGGTATACTGGGAAAGGTGGATTCAAAGGAAGGAAGGGATCACTTAGAGGAAATGAGAAGCCACCTCATCAGATGCTCAGTTTAAGGAAGTGGTACACTTATGGCACCAGGAACAGGTTTCATGGAAGGCAAATTTTCCATGAACGGGGGTGGCGGTTGGGGGCAGAGGGAATATTTTGGGGATGAAACTGTTTCACCTCAGACCATCAGGCAGTAGATTCTCCTAAGAGTACGCAACCTCGCATGCGCAGTTCACAATAGGGTTCACTGTCCTTTGAGACTCTAATGCCTTGCTGATCTGACAGGAGGCAGAGCTCAGGTAGCATTGCTTGCTAACCCTACGCTCACCTCCTGCTGTGCAGCTGCTTTCCGAACAGGCCACGAACCCATATTGGCATAAAGTACATATTTTTCGCTTTTGAGTTCTGTGAAGTGAAGGAACTTTTTCAATTCATGTTTGCTACTGTTCCTGGAAACTTTATTCTCAGCCACATAGTTTTGTTGTGTTCCTATTCATAAGTGTGTTTTCATATTCTCCTAAAGCTAATTACCTACATTACTCCTTTTTAAAGTAATCTTTTAAAATCTTTGTTTACTAGAATTTCCAACACTTGCCATTGTGAGGTCATGCCACTGTTTCTTGATTGACATTAAATTTGTTTCTCTATAGGTGTAGGTATACAAAACTAGATTTGTTTGAGGTCCCTTCAGGGTAATATGTTCTCTCCAAGCAGTTCTTTGTAGTTCAAAATAAAGAAATTGAGAGCTCCTCACAAGATAAGATTTACAAAGACTCAAATAGTGCAGTTTTCTTTCTTTGGAGAGGGGTTGGGGGCGCCTTGTCTAACGGATAAGATTGTAGATGCTCAGAGAAGTTTAAGGTGTCTCATGCTCCAGATGCTCTTTTATTTCTTTTCTCTCCCATGCCTATTACAAGTTAACTACTTTCAGTCTTGTATTCTCTGTGGTGAGGGGAAGAATAGAAAAGCCATTTGTCAGAGACCTTTTACATTGAGGAAAGGCCTCAAATATTGACTTTTAAATCATCATTTTCAAATAAGGTTACACATATGGTCACAGAAACATTCTAGTAAGATTAGAGAATAAAAAGATGTCACAATTCTAAAATCTGGCTTGGCATTCCTTTCTAATATACCAGAAAAAATGAAAGTGACTTGACTACTATTTGGACCTTTTAGAGACCCTGATTGAACTAGGTTATGTAACAATTGATAGCAATGGGTAAGACAAATGAAGTTTGGTCATATTTTACTCTCTTAAGTAGTATTATAAGTTAGGTTAAAATGCAGGTTTCTACAAGATCTTTATTTGATGATCTTTCTAATTCTTAGCATCTCCAAGACCATCTTACAGACTCATTGCTACTCTGGTACATACAACCCCAAGCATCAAAGCCTACTGCCAGCTACTTGCTTGGTGACAATACATACACATACACCAAAGCCCCATTTTGACTGTCTTGGCTAAGAAAAAAGGTATTTTACATAAGGAAATTATCCAAGTAACAGAGGGGTAACCCTTTGAAAAAAACCTTAAAATTTTTTTTTAGTGAAAAACTTTCTAAAACGTAGCACATACTTTATTATACTCGTAGACAGAATGAAAATAGTATCCCACTGTCCCACACAACTCAAGGAAATCATTATGAATAGAATGACTAAACTTTGGTGTAAGAGAGTTGATGCACCAGAGAATTTAAGAGCAGGTTTCTTCTCACATGCTGTCTTATGTTTTAAGAACCTTAACCCTTTCCTTTACTGTCCTTTCAATCTTTCTTTAAAAAAAAACCCAAAACACCTTAAATTTCATATGGAACCAAAAAAGAGCCCACATAGTCAAGACAATCCAAAGGGGAAAAAAGGCAAAGCTGGAAGCATCATGCTATCTGACCTCAAACTATACTACAAGGCTACAGTAATCAAAACAGTATGGTACTGGTACCAAAACAGAGATATAGACCAATGGAACAGAACAGAGGCCTCAGAAATAATGCCACTTATCTACAGCCATTTGATCTTTGACAAACCTGACAAAAACAACCAATGGGGAAAGGATTTCCTGTTTAGTAAATGGTGTTGGGAAAACTGGCTAGCCATATGCAGAAAGCTGAAACTGGATCCCTGCCTTAGACCCTATATAAAAATTAACTCAAGATGGTTAAAGATTTAAACATAAAACCTAAAACCATAACAACCCTAGAAGAAAATGTAGGCAATACCCTTCAGGACATATGTATGGGGCAAAGACTTCACGACTGAACACCAAAAGCAATGGCAACAAAGGCCAAAATAGACCAATGGGATCTAATTAAACTAAACAGCTTCTGCACAGCAAAATAAATTATCATCAGAGTGAAGAGAACTACAGAACACAAGAAAATTTTTGTAATCTACCCATCTGACAAAGGGCTAATATCTAGAATCTACAAAGAACTTAAATTTATAAGAAAAAAGCAAACAACCCAATCAAAAAGTGGGCAAAGGATATGAACAAACATGTCTCAAAAGGAGACATTTAATGCAGCCAACAAATATATGAAAAAAAGCTCATCATCATTGGTCATTAGAGAAATGCAAATCAAAACCACAATGACATACACTCTCATGTCAGTTAGAATGATGATCATCAAAAAGTCAGGAGACAACAGATGCAGGAGAGGCTGCGGAGAAATAGGAACACTTTTACTCTGTTGGTGGGAATGTGAATTAGTTCAACTACTGTGGAAGACAGTGTGGCAATTCCTAAAGGATGCAGAACTAGAAATACCATTTGACCTAGCAATCCTATTACTGGGTAAACCCAAAGGATTATAAATCATTCTGTTGTAAAGACACATGCACATGTATGTTCATTGTGGCACTGTTCACAATAGCAGATACTTGGAACCAATACAAATGCCCATCAATGATAGCCTGGATAAAAAATATGTATATATATGGCACATATACACCATGGAATATTATGCAGCTATAAAAACGAATGAGTTCATGTCCTTTTTGGGGATATGGATAAAGCTGGAAACCATCATTCTCAGCAAACTGACACAAGAACAGAAAACCAAACACTGTACATTCTCACTCATAAGTGGGAGTTGAACAACGAGAAAACATGGACACAGGGAGGGGAACATCACACACTGGGGCCTTTCAGGGGGTGGGGGGCTAGGGGAGGGATAGCATTAGGAGAAATACTTAATGTAGATGATGGGGTGATGGATGCAGCAAACCACTATGGCACGTGTATATCTATGTAACGAACCTGCATGTTCTACACATGTAACCCAGAACTTAAAAGTATAATAATAATAATAATAATAAAGCATCTTTGTTTCTTTTCTCCCTTGACTGCACCTTCCCTGACAGCCTTTTTCTAATTTGCTGAATAAAATCTATGAGAATCTGAAAACCAAATTTATGAGACTTATGCTTAAAGTAAAAATAAACATACCCCCAAAAATCTCCTATATCTAAACTGTCAGTTTCAATGCAGGGAACTGTTTGGCATTTATTTAGGCTTTAGAGATCTTTCATAGATTAATTATTCACTGGACAGTTGGAGTTGCAGGATACTTGCATCCCAGGTAAGTAAACTATTAAACAGATTCTAAAACCTACATATACCCGGTTATGACAGATGTCCCTGCTACATACTTAACCATCTATATATATGTACAACATTTTAAAAAACCTATTAAATACTTAATTGAAGAATTATTGACATGTAATTCAAAAATAAATACATTTTTGAGTATGGATAAAGAAATTAATTTTTCTAATTACAAAAGCAATTAGTCAATGGAAAAAAAGAACAAGCTTATTTTGAACCTAACTAAAGATACCACTCAATATTTTGGTGTGTTTTACTAGTATTTCTCTTTCTCTCTTTCACTGTCTCTCTCTCTCTCTCTCTCTCTCTCTCTCTCTCTCATATATATATGTGTATATATATATGTGTATATATGTATATACACATATATACACACATGTGTGTTCTCTTTGTATAGAACATATATGTTTGCATGTTTGTGTGCATAAATCATGAGCGAACTCCCATTCACAATTGTTACAAAGAGAATAAAATACCTAAGTATACAACTAACAAAGGACGTAAAGGACCTCTTCAAGGAGAACTACAAAGCACTGCTCAAGGATTAAGAGAGGACATGAACAGATGGAAAAACATTCCATGCTCATAGTTAGGAAGAATCAATATCATGAAAATGATCATACTGCCCAAAGTAATTTATAGATTCAATGCTATCCCCATCAAACTACCATTGACCTTTGGAGAACTGGAAAAAACCACCTTAAAATTCATATGGAACCAAAAAAGAGCCCACATAGTCAAGACAATCCTAAGCAAAAGGTCAAAGCTGGAGGCATCACGCTACCTGACTTCTAACTATACTACAAGGCCACAGTAATCAAAACAGCATGGTACTGGTACAAAACAGAGATACAGAACAATGGAACAGAACAGAGGCCCCAGAAGTAATGCCACACATCTACAACCATCTGATCTTTGACAAACCAGGCAAAAACAAGCAATGGGAAAAGGAGTCCCTGTTTAATAAATGGTGTTGGGAAAACTGGCTAGCCATGTGCAGAAAGCTGAAACTGAACCCCTTTCTTAAACTGTATACAAAAATTAACTCCAGATGATTAAAGATTCAAACATAAGATCTAACACCATAAAAACCCAAGAAGAAAACCTAGGCAATGCCATTCAGGACATAGGCATAGGCGAGGACTTCATGACTAAAACACCAAAAGCAATGGCAACAAGAGCCAAAATGGACAAATGGGATCTAATTAAACTTAAGAGCTTCTGCACAGCAAAATAAACTAACATTAGAATGAACCAGCAACCAACAGAATAGGAAAAAAATTTTGCAACCTACCCACCTGACAAAGGGCTAATATCCAGAATCTACAAAGAACTAAAACAAACATACAAGAAAAAAACAGACAACCCCATCAAAAGGTAGGCAAAAGATATGAACAGGCACTTTTAAAAAGAAGACATTTATGCTACCCGCAAACTTATGAAAAAATGCTCATCATCATCACTGGTCATTAGAGAAATGCAAATCAAAACCACATTGAGATACCACCTCATGCCAGGTAGAATGGCAATCATTAAAAAATCAAGAGACAACAGATGCTGGAGAGGATGTGGAGAAATAGGACCACTTTTACACTGTTGGTGGGAGTGTATATTAGTTCAACCACTGTGGAAGACATTGTGAGAATTCCTCAAGGATATAGATATAGAAATATCATTTGACCCAGCAATCCCATTAGTGGATATATCCAAAGGATTATAAATTGATCTATTATAATGACAAATGCACACATATGTTCATTGCAGCACTGTTTACAATAGCAAAGACATGGAACCAACCCAAATGCCCATCCAAGAGACTGGATAAAGAAAATGTGGCACATATATACCATGGAATACTACTCAGCCATAAAAATGGATGAGTTCATGTCCTTTGCAGGGACATAGTTGAATCTGGAAAATATCCTTCTCAGCCAACTGACACAAGAACAGAAAACCAAACACTGCATGTTACTCATAAGTGGTTGTTGAACAGTGAGAACACATGGACACAGGGAAGGGACATCACACCCAAACATCACACCCTGGTGTCTGTTAGGGGGTGGGTGGCTAGGGGAGGGACAGCAGGCAGTGGGGAGATTGGGGAGGGATAACATTAAGAGAAATATCTAACGTAGGTGACGGGGATGGAGGCAGCAAACCACCACGGCATGTGTATACCTATGTAACAATCTTGCAAGATCTGCACATGTACTCCAGAAATTAAAGTAAAAAACAAAAAAAGTGATATCATAGATTCTGACATGTGGCCTGCCTTTTTCAGCTAGAAATAGAGGGTGAACATTTTCTCCTACCAACACATTTTCTTATGGCACAGGATTTATAATGGTAGCACTTGTATTCTATTAATGGGCCCACTATTGTTTATAGAACTAATACTTCATTGTTGGATATTTTTTTCAGGTTTTAATTTTTTTCCTTTTTTGAAAACTATCATGAATGATGTTGCATGTCTGTAGTCTTTCTGAATGTCTATAGTTTCACAGAATATATTCCTAGATGCAAAACTGCTGGGATAAAGTAAAGGCAAACTTGCATGGTTTTAGAATGTATGTCTAACTTACCACCCAAAGGGGCTGTGGAATTTACACTCCCATCGCTGGCATATCCATGTCTGTTTTCTCACATCCTTATTCACATTGATTCATAGTATTCTTTTAAATCCTTGCCAATTTGCAGCACACAAATATCTTATTTTTACTCTGTATTTCTTTAACGACTATTGAATTTTAGCATGTTTTAAAATTTAAAAACATTTAAATTTAACATTTTAAATGTTAAATTTTGGTATATTAATATGTTAATTCAATTTGTTTTCAATTTTTTTGAGAAGTTAGTGTAATCACTTTTCTGTTAATTGCCTTTCATATTCTTTACCCATTTTTCCATTCAGTTGTTTATTTTGCTTATTTATAATCTTTATGAATGGAAGAGGTCACTTACCACATATATCCTGTATTTCCTCAACATTTTGGTCTCAATTTATTCATGCTTTAAAAAATGTTCCCTTATCATATAACTGAATCTTCTGATATATTTCTAAGGCTCTTCTCCATTATTTTGTTTTCAAATCTCCTCTGGACTTTCTCCCCATCCATCAGCTCTGAGGTAATGATGCATACAACATAGCGAAGTCAAGTCTTGCCAATGCCGTATTGGCCATATGGAGCAACATATTAACCTCTGTGGTTCATTCTGACTGTATCTGTGGCATATGGATATTTAAGCCATTCAAGTCAATGTGTCACTTAGGGAAAGAACTTTGTCTTTTGTGAGGCACACATAATTACATGATATATATGATGTCTTATAGGTACTTCATACATGTTGAATACATGGATAAATGTCACAAAAATCATAATTTAAAAATGTTGCTATACAAGGAAATGTTACTGGATGTAGAAATCAAAAAACAAGCCACCTAAAACAATTATAAAAATAACAGAGGAAATGTGGATAAATATGGCTAGAACCTTGTAAAAGATTAGTAGTTAATCTATTGATAATATTACTTAAGTCAGTAACTTTGGAATTTAGCTATTTAACCTCTTTAATGCCAGCTGGATCAGGGGATTTCTACTTGTGTTCCCACGGGGAGAAAGGGCTGGACGTGGTTCTCCACTTCATTGGTAAAACAATTGAAAAACACTAGAAAAATGCTGACCCAAGTTTTTTTTTTTTTTTTTGGCTGCAAAATTCTGTAATTCTATTGTTTAAATTCAGACAATTAAAATGGAAAACTGTATTTTACAAATTATCTTAATTTTATTGAGAAATCTCTACATTAAATAGTTCTTTACTGGTTGCCTGGCATGTCATCTGTATATGTCTTAAAAACTAAATACCAAGATGTAAATCACCTAAGTTTCTATCTCTAAATTATTCACTAAAATTCTGGGAGATTATTGATCTTCTTAAAAAAATAATATATAGCTTATAAATTTTAAGATACATTTTCTAGGCAGCCAAATATCTTCAATATTCAGCCCATCTACTCAAGGCCTTTAAAAAGCAAGTAGAAACACATTAGCATATATTTCCTGAGAAATGTAATATCAATGTGACAATAATAAAGTTCCAATAATAACATTCTATATGCAACAGCCTCTCTTCCACAAATCACAAGCTTCTTAAATAATCTCAGAAAACGTTTTACCACACTTGAATAAAGATCCTCTTTTAAAAAAACATTTCTTCATTTTTGAATGTTAGATGTTGCTGGCAATCAAGATGCCTCCCAGTCTGTCACCATCCAAAGATGCTGCTTTATGCCAAGCAATGCAAAGCACAGAGTAATTTAAACAGAGGGGAGAGGAGTTGTGGGGCTTGGAGGGAGAAAATTATTTACCACTCAGGCAAGAAAAAAATTGTAATGAAGATATAAAGCACTGAAGCACATAATATGAAGGTAAATTTAACTTCATAAAATGATATGAAAAACTTTCTATAATCATCCTTTTCCTTCTTCATATTGTAAAACTCAGCAAAGATGATTTTGGTATTTTTAAGTTTGGAGATTTCAAAGAGAGCATTTTCTTTGGGAAGAGAGTCACTTTCCTCTGTTTTGGCACTGCAAGTCCAAGTAAGAGTCACCTTGTTCTTCGGGGCTTACTGGGTGATGTCAGTGACTTTATGCATGTGCAACATTGGAGCTATCAGAAAGTTTACCAGGAAGGGGGAGAGGGAACTTTGCTAGGCAAAAGCTGAGTTTGCCATGCATTATTAGCACAAAGATGTACCCTTAATTTGAAACATAATAAAGCTTAATTATGTTTCATTTAAAAAAAAAAAAAAACTAAAGAAATGAAAGAATCCTGGTCAAATTTTTTGACCTTGAAAAACAGAGAAAGGAGATTTGAAGGAGAAAAGCAACAGAATGAATCTCTTCATAGCTTGAAGATTCTTCATAGATGAAAGAATTAATGAGAAACTGTAACAAATTAAATACCGTATTCTCATGTTCTCCAGTTTTCTTGATTTGAAATTAGAATCACTAGAAAAGATATTTGTATATGTCCTCATATCTGCTATGGTTCCTTTCTTGCTCTGCAGATCCAAAAACCTCTTAAATGCTCTGTGTCCCAGATCCGTCCAAACATTTGGTAACATCTCTCTGGCTCTTAGCTACTCAAAGAATGGAGGGAAATTGGCTAGGTCCTGAAAAGTCTCTTGTGTTCTGGTCAGCTAAGTGTAGGAATATCAAACCAAACCAAATCAAACCCCGAAACAAGCCAAATACACATTTCAGATATTATCACTTTTAAAGACCAGAATGAGAATCAGATCTAGGAATATGTAGATAACTAGAATTAGCATGCTACAGAGTGCAAGGCTCTGAGAGGATGCACTGTAACCTTGATTTCCATAGGAAGACTCGGATCTCAAGGAAGCCAGAACTCCAAGGCTGGCCAGGGACATCACCAATCCAGAATGCACGTTCACTAACTCCCAGTTGGTGCTTATTAAATATCTCCCACATAGCCTCTGAGATATAAGGAGGCTCTCTGATATCCAATTTATAAAATTAATCAATTTCTTATTTTTTTAAAAACCTATTGGTAAAAATGGTAAGAGGAAGAATATGAAGAATAGAACAAAGCAAGGAAGTTAGGATTCAGAGTCTAGAGAACTCTCTACCTTCAGCTATCAGAAATAACTTCACTAGGAAAAATGGTTCCAAATCATGCTTTTGCAGCAAGTAATGGATTTCACATTTACATTACTAAAACATAGCAATAAACAAGGCAAATTCCTTTCCTCATGGAGCTTAAAAATTGTTGGCAAGAGCCAGTGTGTTGGTGTGCACCTCTAGTCCCAGCCTCCAAGGAGACTGAAATGGAAGGATAGCTTGAGCCTAGTAGTTCAAATCCAGACTGGGCCACACAGTGAGATCTTTTTTAAACAAACAAACAAACAAACAAAAGATTGGTGGAAGACAAAAAAATTAACAGGTAAATAAGTAGTACAATTTCTGATAGTTATATCTGTTTTTAGAAAAAATAGGGGAGGTTTGGGGACAGAGTGTAAGGGAGGTGAGGTGAAGACTATTTTAATGGGGTTCACAGATAAGGCCTCTGAGGAAGTGATGTCTGAACAAGCGAGGAGATCTCTGAATTCTGAAATTTAAGTTACAGTTATGCTGGTAGAAAGATCTGACATAAAAAATAGGTCGAGTGAAAGAAAAACATTCACACTGGATCCTAGTTTGCTGTCTTTTTTTTAACTCAATACTCAGAGGCTGATTAGACAATCTATCTCTTAGGTTGACAAGAAGACAAGTAAATTTATGTGTCTAGAGTTAAGGACTTTATGAGATACAGTAAACTCTTTTCTTTGTGTAAGTAGATTGGGCTAAAGTAGTCAAGTATCTTGTTCTCTGATATAACTCTTACTGATGCTCCTGAGATTGCTGCAAATGCTGACTCTGACTATCCACGTTACTTAATGGAATGACAGAGCTGCTAGCATTTTTCACTGGCCCTGAACTCCTTTTTAATGAAACAGGAACATGTGACTCACCATAGATGGATCCTTGCCTAAATTAAAGTGGCCAGAAGTGATGCAAGGTTGCTGCTTTTGCCATAAAATAATCACATCCCATCTTCAGTGACAGGATAAAAAAAGGCCCATTTTTCACTGGCTGACCATCAAATCTCCCTAACATTGAAGAGGTAAAATTTTTAGGCTTCCTCAGTATCATCTACTAGCATACAATCTACAATTCTAATACTCTGCATACCTCACATTTTTATATAGAACACTACCTTTCACAGAGAAGGAGGTCAAGGCTAAAATATATATTGACTGGTCACTGAGAGATCTGTTGCTTCCTTTTTTTCTATTTCTATGTCCTTTTTTCTGTTTCTATGTTTGTCCTCTTCTCTTTTGTTAGTCAAATTTGCCTTTGATGCCTTTGGCCAATCTCCCTCCAGACTTCTTCTAAACAATACCATATGCCGTATATTCTCTCTCTGTAAATGTTTACTTTTCTGTGGATCTGTGTCACCTAGCACAGAGTGTGTCATACAGTAGTGGCTTAATAAATGTTCCTCAAAGGTATGCCCTTCTTTTCATTTCCCTCAAACATGGCTCTTGTTAATAAGTTTGATAGACCCTAGAATCCTACCTCTCCTATGAAAATTTTCCAGATTGGAGCCTGCCTGTTTGTATAATTCCCACACCCATTCAGTGGCTCACCGTCAAACAATACATCTATCCTTGTCATTTATATAACAAAAACATTAGAGAAGGGAATTAGGGTCAGATTATTAAATAAAAGAAGTAAAACTGAGTTTTCAAATGTTCTGACAACTTTATTATTATTATTTTAAGACGGAGTTTTGCTCTTGTTGCCCAGGCTGGAATGCAGTGGCACGATCTGGCTCTCTGTAACCTCCGCCTCCTGGGTTCAAGAAATTCTGTCTCAGCCTCCTGAGTAGCTAGGATTACAGGCACTCACCACTACGCACAGTTAATTTTTGGTACTTTTAGTAGTGATGAGGTTTCACCATGTTGGTCAGGCTGGTCTCAAACTCCTGCCTCGGCCTCCCAAAGTGCTGGGATTACACATTTGGGCCCCAATTGTTTTTAAATCTCTTCCTAACTCACATTAAAAGCAATTCTCAGAAAATTCCCATTGTGTAAGCAAGAGAACACAAACAGGTTTTTATGGCAGTCTCTGTATCCTCCTTCCCACTCTATCTTCACCCTCTTAAAAGAGATTACGAATGCCTTTTCTTCCTGAGCCCAAAGTTGCCATGTGAAGGGAGCTGATAATGTTCATGGAAAATTCAGTGGTACTAACAAACCAAGAACAACAGACCTTTGAATCCGCACTCTGGTGGCCACACTGAAAAGAACAGGCCATGAAGTCCAAGGCCTCTTCCACTTGATGAGTCTTTCGACTTTTATGCTGGTGGCTTTAAAACCACAATAAACCCATTCTGAAACCTACTCTCCATTGGCATAGCACATAGAAATGGAAGTTTGGTGGTTATATTGTTGGTCACCTCTCTCTTGAGGAGGATTACATATCTCCACCACACTCAGTGCAGGCATGGCTGTGTAACTTGATTTAGTCGGTGATATCTGAGCAGAAGTGACGACTGTTACTTCTAGGAGTAGCTTTAAGAACCAGTGCACAGCTTGGCAAGCTCTCTGCCTCTGTGATTGTGGAAGTAACTGACTCTCCATCTTCCAATGTCCCTAAGTTGCTACTGTGCCCAGAGCTCCTTTTCTGACACATGGAAGCAAGAAATAAATTTAGCTGTGTTTAAGCTCCTAATATTTTCATGTTGTTTGTTATGCATCATAATCTAGCCTATCCTAACTGATATAGAAGTCAAAACTTTTCTAGCTTCTTTGATGGATGGAATATGGGCAACATTTGCAGTTAGTCTGTAGTATAGGCTGTGGCTTTTCAGTTTAGTGAACCATCAATCAAGCCCAATGCAGAGGAAAAAAAGAATGCTGCCTTTATCTTCATGTATTTTATTGTAACTTAAAACTCTTGTGAACTTTTCTTATTCCTAATATTTCAGATATTCATAAAATATTACTATGGGTTATAAAAATTGAGAAAGGAAGCTAAATTTATCTTTTCAAAATAGGAAATCTTTGTTTTCTCCTGAAAAATGTCCTCCCTAGTATTATGTAGAGTTCTTAATATTAGGTATACAAGGTAAGAGGGGCCACCTCTACGTCCTCTGAAGATGCTGACCTGGTTAGGTCTCCATTAAGTCTTATACCTGAATAAAGACCTCAGAGCTGCTCACATGTAGGTAATTAGTTCTTACAAGTTTTCTAAGTCTCTGAACATGGTATGCTTGAGACATGGAAGAATAGGAGCTATCGTGAAATATGGGTCCAGGATTTTATCTTGGAAGACTTCTCAATGGACTCTGTTACTTTGTATATTGAGGCAATAATGATTTATGAGGGGACTGTTCTTGAAAATTCTTCACTCAGATAAATGATAAAGGATTTTTATATCTGCTATATACCAATGTCTTCCCTCCCAATTCATTATTATTTAAATATATTCTACCCTATTATCAGACGGTTCAGACTATGAAAGGCATTTTTATTAATAATGTCTCCAGTTATAAGGCTTAACATTTTTCTATTATTAGCAGGATTATTAAAGGAAAAAGCATTTGAAGTCCAAGACTTTCATAAAGGTTGCATAAAACACTGAAATCATTTTAATAGACTTTTTAATTTAATAATTATTTTCTTGCTTGCTTTCTTAAAAGTCATTAATAGCTTTCTGGTGACAATTTTAAAAAGCCATATTTTCTAGCTACATAGGTCTTTCCTAATATTGTTTTTCTGTTTCCTGGGCTCATAGTAACACACCACTGATCATACTCTTACAAATTATAGCCAAACTTTTTTCAAGGGAATGCAGATGAAAAACTAGGCCAGTATGAGCACAAGATGAACTGGCCTTATAAGCAATGGTGTAGTTTGATGCCAATTCAAGATGCCATTAATGGTGCTTCAGAAAAGATATGTTTTCTACTGTTTCCTTATTTGTATTTTAAATATGATTTTAGTTTATTACAGGTGAAATTCTGTTCTACTGAAATCTATTCTTTTTCATTTAAAGTTTTAAGAGCCACTCAATCAATTTTTAATATGTGTGTTTTACTGTGTGCACGGAATTTTTAAAAAGGCTTAATTTGCTAGTAAAGAAAAACTAAATACTTTGTTTACCATAATATTTCACATTGTACAAGGTAGCATTGTTTACTAGGCACTAAAGATACTTGCAATTTGACCTTTTTTGGAAGAAAAATGTTTTGGCTTTCAGTTCTGATATGATTCAATAACATACTTGCCAGTCAGTCAATAATTGATAGCAGTATACTGTGTTTAATCCAATTTTTTTAATTGCAATCCATCTCACACTGTGTAGCTCCTGTCAGCTAATTGGCTGCCCACTTTCCTAGCCAATACTTACTTCAGCCAATGTAAAATTGAGACATTTTCAATCAATTGTTATTCCCAGATTGATTTATCAAAATATTAAGCATTAGAGCATGTCAGCAAAATGTGTGTTCCCATATCAACATATCATATCCAGAAGAAAACTGGGGGGTTTGCTTTCATAACAGGGCATATGGTAACTAGAATTTTTATGCTGACTTATAAGAAAACCTTAAATATTAATGGGCAAAAAAGTGAAATAAAAACCAGATCTGACATCTGAAAATGAAGTCATAGTCAAACTATATTTCCCTAAAAGTGCTCTCTTTTAACATTTTCCTTAAAAATTGCTATCTTTTAGCAGTGCCCATAGGTTATAAAGAAAGAGAAGTAAACACATGGACCCTGTCCTCTAGGTGTACAGAGTGGGGGTGGGAATCTTCTGCAGGGATGACAGCAAGACAGATTTGGGAAAGAATCTGTGGGAGACAAGGAAGTGATTTGGAGAGACAATATTAAGGAAGACCCGAGACTCGTGTATACTGTCCTTGAATCACTTGGTCCCTCTGTGTTCCTTCTGAGCCTCTGAGAGAGGCTTTCCTTCTTCCTATTCCTTAAACGTTGCTCTAGTCTAGGCCTACTTCTCTTCACATTCTCTGGGCAAACATTCTCTCCACTCTACTTGGGCAGTGTCATTCTCTCCCATGGCTATAGTTACCACAAAGGCATCCATGGATCTCATTTTTATACCCTCCACCCCAATATTTCAACTAGACTCTTCTGGATTTCTCTTCTTAGATGTCCTACAGGTACCTCAAATTCAACAAGTCAAATGTCAAATCTTTGTTGCCTCTGAAAGCTGCTCTTAACCCTTGTGCCCTATGTCTTAATTCATAGATTGCCATGGGCCCTCTACTCCTGTTAGAAAACTACTCTCGATATCTTCTTTGATTCTTCCCTCTCCTTTACCATGTCATATCAATAATTTGTATTTATTATATCTCTGAAAAAGCTTTTGAATTCAACTATTCAACCACTTCTTTGGCACTCACATTGCACCCAACATAGTTCAAACTCTTATCATCTCTTTCTGGAATAGCTGTAATAGTTTCCTAACTGCTTGAAGAGGGTAAGTGACTTCCCAGCCCTCAATCTGTGAAATATCAGATGGAAACACAAGGACAGCTGACTGATACCAACAGAGAGAGAGGAACTGGAGAAATCAAGAATTTGTGAGGCAACAACATTTCTTCAAACAAACAAACAAATCCCAGAAGGGGTAGGGGAGAGTTAACTATGTCTAAGGCTTTCAGTTGACATCAAGGTCTTGAATTTTTCTTCTTTTATATTTTAAACTATTTAATTAACAAAGGTGAATATATTCAAGGTGTATAACATGATGATTGGACATACGTATGTATTATGTAATGATTTCTTAAGTAAACTGAGAGACTGGGAAACACCATTAAAAGGCACATTACTAAATTATACAGACAAGTTGTATAGCCTGTATTATCTGAATGTTACATTAGGGTAAGTCTTCTTTGCTTCAAATTGATATCAAAATTACTTTTACACCTATAAAAAATACTGCAGTTTACCTGAATAATTATCACAGAGTTGGGATGTTACTTGGTTTATACAAATGCCATAGAAGTTAAAACTTGGACTAGAGACTCATGTATCTCCAGTATTAGCTAGCATTAATAAAGTAAGATTTTGATTTATGAAATCCATAAATGTGAAGAGGCTTTGCATTGTAGTGAAAAAAAGACGAGACCTGAAGGTAGAAAACCTTGACTGAAGCTCTGAAAACACATGTATCTTCACTAAATCTATGTTCTTTCATCTATAAAATGGTGATAATTACCTCACTAGGCTACGGTGAAGATCAAATGAAAATCTGTATATGAAAGTAATTTGTATGCTATAACTAGCTAAAGAAATGTAGTTGCTATTATTATTCTCAAGATTGTCTTTCTAAAGAGTACGGATTAAAGAATAACTGTGAGAAACACTATGAAGTCACTTTTATATGATATTTATGTGCTACCCATACTTGGAGACATTTCTAAAACATAAAACCAGAAGAGACCCAATTAAAACACTATTTTTATGTATTCTACCTATTTAAAATTCTCTTACGCTTGAAGTTATCTCCTGTTCAATCCTTTTTAAAATTATTTTATTTTTATTTTTTATTTTTAGATGGGGTCTAGTTCTGTCACCCAGGCTGAAGTACACTAGTGTGATCTTAGCTCATTGCAACCTCTGCCTCCTGACTTCAAGCGATTCTCCCACCTCAGCCTCCCAAGTAGGGTTCAAGTGCCTCTCTCACCTCAGCCTTTCAAGTAGCTGGGATTACAGGTGAGTGCCACTACGCCTGACTAATTTTTGTATTTTTAGTAAAGATGGGGTTTCATCATGTTGTCCAGGCTGGTCTCAAACTCCTGACCTCAAGTGATCCACCTGCCTTGGCCTCCCAAAGTGCAGGGATTATAGGCATGAGCCACTGCGCCTGGTTCATTCTTACAGCAATATGCTTTATGGGCAGAGCTGGGATGGCCCAGGCCAAGCTGAAGGAAGCAAGGTCATACAAAAAAGCTTTACAAATAATTGCTTTTCTTTCTTTTCCATTTTTGAGCGTTTGTTATTAGAATCTTGCCTTATAGTAGCAGAAAATTACCAGAAACAGAAAGGTGTCAGCTAAAGGCAATGGAACTGGTAAAGCCAAAGGAGTAAGTTCAAAGGGTAAGCAATCAGGCCAATTTACAAAGAAATGGGAAAACGTCAGGCGTAGAGTGGGAGACCTGGATAACTGGAGCACAGTGGTCCTTGTTTTTAAGGGAATTTTGGTGAGTTAGGGAGGCTACAGTCCATTGCCCACCAAAATCTTGTTTCCCTTGTTCGAGTCCCTTCAAGGTTTCCATCTATATTTATAATATCCACATTCTTCTGCATGACATTAGGTTAACTATTTGAAATTATCAATATTTAACCATTTTTGACTGCAAAAATGTCAGTTATGTATGTCTAATTAAATACAAAAAGCCCCACACTATTAAGAGCATAAACTTGGAGCCAGACTGCCTGGGTTCAAGAGCTGGTTCTGCCCTAAGTCGCTTACATGATTTGGAGCAAATCACTTAATCTCTCTGTATTTCAGTTTCCTCATATGTAAAAATGGAAGAATAATAATAATAGTACATCCTTCAAGGATTTTGTGAGGATTTAAGTGAATGAATAGACATAAGGTGCCTAAAATCGTGTGTGGTACAGTAAATGCTGCATAAATGTTACCTACCATTATTATCATCCCTCCAGCTTTACCTCCACCATTTCCCAACCTGACTTGACTTTGTGTTCCCCAGGTACCAACAATGTATAATTTCTTGAACATCTAATGTAGATAACTACATAACTGCTTAGCATGCTTGTTCCTATCTTTCTTTACCTGGGTCATGCAGCAATGCTTTTCTTGAGTATTGATCATTATGCTAGGTTTTAAAGAAACAGTAAACAAAACATACATGGTTTCTGACCATATGTAGATCACAATCTCAGGGGAGAAACATCTGCTGTTTAAAGACTATTGGTTACTACCCATTTGAACATTAAGACTCTTTCCCTTAGCCATGACCCCTACAAAGCTATCCCAGGCAGAGTGAATCATTCTTCCTGTGTATTAGTCATGTTTCTAGATACTTTCATACTTTTATAGTATGACTGTACTTGTTTTAATGATGCATTTACATACTGTTCCTCCTTCCAGAGAAGATTGCAAACTTATCCAGGAGAGAGCCTATATATCCCCCTTCTCAGTGGCTTTAGTGTTCAGCATAGTTCTTTGGCCGAATTGCTCTCACTGGAAGCACTGTCAATCACAACCTGGTTGTACTGGCCAATCAATTACTCAAGTTAAATCTGTGTGGGAGCCAACTTGTAAACTTAAAACAATAAAATGTAATTTTAATTGTTTGTTTAGGAAGGCCTCTAAGCAGCTGGGGTGGAAAGGAGTATAATCATATCAGCATGTTATTTAAAAAAATTTTTTAATAAATGACAGAGGAAAAACCTTAAGATTATAAAACCTCTTGATGTTACATTTCTGTTTCACCCTTTTAATTTCGATAAATACTGTAAAGGAAATTAAATTTATCTTTAAAATTTGAACGTGATTACCTTTATTTTTATTTTTATTTTCTAGGACAGACATTATATTATCAAAATAAACACTTTTGTATAAAAGCTTTTGTATTAGAGATCAAAAGCTGTATTTACACTTATTGATTCAAGGTCTAGTTATGCATCAAACACTGAATGGCTCAGCATGGTTTACACATGCAAGTAAATTGGACACACAAACACTTAGACTCCATCTCTACCAAATAACTTGATTAATGCAAAAAGGAGGGGGAACACCGACACAGGAAACCTTACCAGAAACTAGGCTGGCAGAGACATCAGGTTAACAAACTACTGAAAGTTACATCTCCGAAAAGGCACTTCTCTTTGTAACAAAAGTGCTTAAAATCTAAACTTGAATCTTGTGCCTATATAAAGTTTCAGGAAACGGTAAAGAACCACAGACTAGCTTTTAATATCAAGTTTCCAAGCAAAGTTGTCCAAGAATTTATTTGCAATACCTTACATGTGAATTGAAATAAACTTAGCAAACTATAATCATACTGAAGTTTTATAACAAAAATTCAAATCGGCCTACTCGTCATTTCCGGATAGCTCTTCTATCATAATTTTAAGTATTACATTGCCCACCAACTTTGAATCATGATTGTGTAAGCTAGATGCACCACTTACCCTTTGGGCAGAAGAAATTAGCAAAAATTAAGTCTCAACGGTGACAACAACTTGTAACATAAGCACAATACATGGAACTGAGAGGCATCTGAAATAATGCACTCCAATCTGCAATAGTTACCTAATTTTTCCACATGGTTTTTAAGTTCCTTGATTCTATTGAAATGCAAGCATAATATCTGGAAAATTCGTTGCCTGCCTTCTGCATCTCAAATCTTTCTTGCTAAATTTTTCAATTTTTTCACTGAAACCTGAGTCAAGAATCTTGATGATCAGCCTGTTTTATAAGAAACTCCAATCAAATTAATCTCAGTAGACATGTGTTTCTGAAGCATCATGGATGGAATATTACTAATTACACTTTGCGTTCCTGCAGTTTTTTCTCTGCTCCTGGCCCCCACCTTATAGCATCCCCCTTTATTTCCAGTGGTCCTCTCTAGCTGCTTAGTTTTGTAATTTCGTTTAAATTACAGTTTTATGAAAGCATATTTTATTTACTTGATGTTGAAATATCCCTGATAGGGAATCCTCCCTAACTCATTTTAAGAGATGAACATCATCCTGATACCAAAACCTGGCAAAGACACCACTGAAAAAGAAAACTTCAGGCCAATATCCAGGATGGACATCGATGCAAAAATCTTCAATAAAATACTGGCAAACCAAATGCAACAGCACATCAAAAAGCTTATCCATCAAGATCAAGTAGGCTTCATCCCGGGGATGCAAGTCTGGTTCAACATACACAGAAATCTATAAATGTAATCCATCACACAACAGAACCAAAGACAAAAACCACATGATTATCTCAATAGATGTAGAAAAGGCCTTCAACAAAATTGAACAGCGCTTTATGCTAAAAACTCTCAATAAACTAGGTATCAGTGGAACGTATCTCAAAATAGTAAAAGCTATTTACGACAAACTCACAGCCAGTATCATATTGAACAGCCAAAAACTAGAATCACATTCCCTTTGAAAACTGGCACTAAACAAGGATGCCCTCTCTCACCACTCCTATTCAATACAGTATTGGAAGTTCTAGCCAGAGCAATTAGGCAAGAAAAAGAAATAAAGGGTATTCAATTAGGAAAAGAGGAAGTCAAATTGTCTCTATTTGCAGATGACATGATTGTATATTTAGAAGACACCATCGTCTCAGCCCAAAATCTCCTGAAACTGATAAGCAACTTCAGCAAAGTCTCAGGATACAAAATCAATGTGCAGCAATCACAAGCATTCCTATACAAACAGAGAGTCAAATCATGAGCGAACTTCCATTCACAATTGCTACAAAGAGAATAAAATACCTAGGAATACAACTAACAAGGAATGTAAAGGACCTCTTCAAGGAGAACTACAAACCACTGCTCAAGGAAATAAGAGAGAACACAAACAGATGGAGAAACATTCCATGCTCATGGTTAGGAAGAATCAATATCCTGAAAATGGCCATACTACCCAAAGTAATTTATAGATTCAATGTTATCCCTGTCAGGCTGATATTGACCTTCACAAAACTGGAAAAAACCACTTTAAACTTCATATGGAACCAAAAAAGGGCCCTCATATCCAAGACAATCTTAAGCAAAAAAAACAAAGCTGGAGGCATCACGCTAACAGACTTCAAACGATACTACAAGGCTACAGTAATCAAAACAGCATGGTACTGGTACCAAAACAGAGATATAGACCGATGGAACAGAACAGAGGCCTTGGAGGCAATGCCACACATCTACAACCATCTGATCTTTGACAAACATGACAAAAACAAGCAATAGGGAAAGGATTCCCTGTTCAATAAATGGTGTTGGGAAAACTGGCTAACCATGCGCAGAAAGCTGAAACTGGACCCCTTTCTTACACCTTACACTAAAATTAACTCCAAATGGATTAAAGATTTAAACATAAGACCTAACACCATAAAAACTCTAGAAGAAAACCTAGGCAATACCATTGGGGACATAGGCATAGGCAAGGACTTCAAGACTAAAACACCAAAAGCATTGGCAACAAAAGTCAAAATAGACAAATGGGATCTAATTAAACTTAAGAGCTTCTGCACAGCAGAAGAAACAATCTTTAGAGTGAACCAGCAACCAATAGAATGGAAAAAAGTTTTTGCAATCTACCCATCTGACAAAGGGTGAATATCCAGAATCTACACAGAACTAAAACAGATTTATAAGAAAACAAACAAACCCATTCAAAAGTGGGTGAAGGATATGAACAGACACTTTTTAATAAAAGAAGACATATATGAGGCCAACAATCATATGAAAGAATGCTCATCATCACTGGTCATTAGAGAAATGCAAATCAAAACCACATTGAGATACTATCTCACGCCAGTTAGAATGGTGATCATTAAAAAATCTGAAGACAACAGATGCTGGAGAGGATGTGGAGAAATAGGAACACTTTTACACTGTTGGTGGGAGTGTAAATTAGTTCAACCATTGTAGAAGACAGTGTGGTGATTCTTCAAGGATTTAGAAATGGAAGTTCCATTTGACCCAGCCATCCAATTACTGGGTATATACCCAAAGAATTATAAACTGTTCTACTATAAAGACACATGCACATTTTTGTTCATTAAGGCACTGTTTACAATAGCAAAGACCTGGAACCAACCCAAATGCCCATCAATGATAGACTGGACAAAGAAAATATGGCAAATATACACCATGGAATACTATGCAGCCAAAAAAATGACAAGTTCATGTCCTTTGCAGGGGCATGGATGAATCTGGAAACCATCATTCTCAGCAAACTGACAGAAGAACAGAAAACCAACAACACATGTTCTCACTCATAGGTGGCTGTTGAGGAGAACATTGGGCACAGGTAGGGGAACATCACACACTGGGGTAGGTTGGGGGTTGGGGAACTAGGGGAGGGACAACAGGGGGTGGGGAGGTTGGAGAGGGAAAACACTGGGAGAAATGCCTGACTGCAAACCACCATGGCATGTGTGTACCTACGCAACAACCCTATGGGATGTTCGCATATACCCCAGAGCTTAAAGTACAATAAAAAAAATTAAAAGAAAAATAAAATTTAAAAAAGAAAAAAAAAAAAAAAGAAATAGCCCTCATAAAACCTAAGCACTTAGAAACACAATAATAATATTAACTAAAGAATTTCAGAGAACAGCCTTCTAACTTGTTTACACAAAAACAAGTGTGATTTAGCATTCATACTAGTTGAATTTTTTAATAAAACTTTTGCGTTTTTATAAAACTGTAACATTGCCTGGGATATTTATTATTACGTGTCTAGTGTTTAAAGCATGGCAGACTAATCAAGTTATGAAATATTACATAGTATGAAACTTTTCTTTTTTTTTTGAGACGGAGTTTCACTCTTGTTACCCAGGCTGGAGTGCAATGGCGCGATCTCGGCTCACCGCAACCTCCGCCTCCTGGGTTCAGGCAATTCTCCTGCCTCAACCTCCTGGGTAGCTGGGATTACAGGCACACGCCACCATGCCCAGCTAATGTTTTGTATTTTTAGTAGAGATGGGGTTTCACCATGTTGACCAGGATGGTCCCAATCTCTTGACCTCGTGATCCACCCGCCTCGGCCTCCCAAAGAGCTGGGATTACAGGCGTGAGCCACCGCGCCCGGCGAAACTTTTCTTTTGGTATTCAAGCTTTTATTATACCAACACAGTGAAATATTTTTAATATTCATTTACTTTTTCACACTTCAACTTCATAGGAAAACTAAATCAATACAGAAAACACAATTTTGTCTTTTCAAATGAGAGAAATGAGATATTTAGGAAACCGATATATTTCTTTAAAAATAGAAAAATTACGGCCGGGCGCGGTGGCTCAAGCCTGTAATCCCAGCACTGTGGGAGGCCGAGGCGGGTGAATCACGAGGTCAAGAGATCGAGACCATCCTGGTCAACATGGTGAAACCCCGTCTCTACTAAAAATACAAAACATTAGCTGGGCATGGTGGTGCGTGCCTGTAATCCCAGCTACTCAGGAGGCTGGGGCAGGAGAACTGCCTGAACCCGGGAGGCGGAGGTTGCGGTGAGCCGAGATCGCGCCATTGCACTCCAGCCTGGGTAACAAGAGCGAAACTCCGTCTCAAAAAAAAAAAAAAATAGAAAAATTGTTTATCATAACAACTTAGGAAGAGAGAAAAATTATTCCTGATGTCTTAGTCAATCTCTTCAGCTACCAATAATTAAGGACACAATTATTAATCAGAGGAAAAAAAAATAACATCTCTGATTAAAATCCTGGTTGTTAAGAACAAATATCAGATTTGAAATATATGTTTAAGAATAACTATCAGCTACATTTGATGCAATCTTTTCCACCAAATTTTGTTTATAGGCTTTACAAGAGTGCTGGAAATGGCAGACACTAAAGAGAAGTTAGTTGACAGGAAATATATAGAATATAGTTTTATTACATAAATTTGGATATAGGGAATAATCACACAAGAAACAGCATCAATTTTTCTTGACATGGTCTTGCTTCAACTTTAATTTTTAAAATAGTCAAACGTGTTTTCTTTTTTATCTCAGAGATATAATTACCTAGATCTTAAAAAGTTATCTATGTAGTACCTTATAAAATTTCTGCCATTTAAAACTGTAAACAAATATTTTTAAAAATATTATCTTTACTAACCCTTTAAAAAAATCAGCCAAACTCATCATACTACTATCATTTATAAATAGAAATAATTAAGTCTTGAAAAGCTAACGGAATAATTTTGACTGTTACTTTACTTGTTTTTGCTGCTGCTGCAAGTTTAATTTTAATAGTTAAGACAAAACTTTTCTGTTTTTCTGTAAATTGCATTATCAAGCTTTCTAGCATTGTTTATATTACCTTCACGACAGGCTTTTTCCACTCTAAAAGGAATACTTGCTGAAATGGAACTGGGAAATTATTGTCTGACTTATCTCCTACAGTCACGTTCACATTTATCAATTTATGATCTGCAGTTTATCAAGCTAGATAACCCTTTGCTCAAGAACATACTAACGTTTACTTTCCAATAAAACTGAAAGTTACAGTATGACAAAAATCCCAACTTAAATACTATGAACATCTTCTACAATGACTTACACATGCAGATAGGAATCATTTTGGAAACTACAAATGAGGACACATGGTTTGGTTATTTAGCAACAGGCTTCCCTCAGCACCCCTTCTACCTGTCCACAGCTCTTCTCTCAACCACTATACATTCAGTCTCTGTTCCTGATTTGTTCTTTATTTCAGTTCTCTACTAAGAGGAGCCTGAAGTCTACCCTCAATTCCCATCAATCGATTTGGGCTCAGATGACCTGACAGTCCCCTTTCACCAGGTGCTGCCATCTGGGCTATATTCCAAATTGTCAGAATTCCTTTTCAGTAAGTATAGCCCATCCTCCAAACATCTACCCAGAAACCTGTATTCTCCATAGACTGATAGAGGCCTCTTGAACATCAACAACAACTTGAACTGGACTAAAGGGTACCTGTTGCCTCAGACACTAGGCATTAAATTGTTGCCTGATGGTCTCCTGTCCTGGGATCTAGGCCTTTTAACAGTCAAAGTGGAGCTGACTTCCTCTTCCTGGCTCCACCTGTTTCTAGCATACTCTTCTCCCATCCTCACAGCAGAACCTGCTGAGGTTAAGGTTATAAGTCTAAATTTCACTAGAAAGGCTATAATGAAGGAATTTTTGTTTTGTTCACTGATGCATCCCAAGTTCTTAGAATAGCTCCTGCCACATAGTAAGCACTCGATAGATTAAATGAATAAATAAAATGGAATGCCTTAGCTGTATTTTAATTTTAGTTGCCCCTTTTCAGGAATTTCCTCTTTCTTATATCTTTCTTATGGAAAAAGATTGAGAAGTCACAGACCATGATATCAAGATGTGCTATTTGGCTTAGTACCAGTTGCCTATTTTGGTTTTATTTTTAGAAATTGGGTAATTTTTAAGTTTCTGGAGATGCCCAGCATTTAGATACCAATACTGACAACAGAGTATTTGGTAGTTTCTTTAGAAAAGATAATAATATGAATGATAATAAAATTAATTGCTTATTGTGTATTTACTGTAGACACATACTTTAGGCACATTTATCTCATATAATTCTTGCAACAACTTTACGAAATGGGTAACATATAGATGAGATTGAGAAGATGCTGGACAAGGAGCAAAGCCTGAATTTTAAGTAGATCTGCCTGATAGCAAAGCTGTTTTAATTTAAATGTCTGGCTACTTTAACAAGGCTATACATGATGCTAACATGGCTAAACAATGACTCCTAGGCCCTTAATCTAATAATAAAACCATTAGCTAAGAGCACATCAGAGAACAAATATAGATTATTTTCTGTCCTTAGCAACAAATACCATAATGGCATATGATAGCTGCTCGGTTATTATTACTGACAAACTAAAAGCACTCACCAGTATATTTATAACATCAGTTATGTGGGGAAAAGATATCTCACATACCCAATAAATAAGAATATTATTGATCTCATCTTTCCTATTAGGAGAAAAATTGAAATATCCCATGATGTAAATGTTAAATTTAGTGTTCTACATTTTACATAAAGAAAGTTGAAGGTAACTATCATTAGTAATATTACTACTGAAATGCCAAAGCTCACTATATGATTAATGCTAACCAACTGTTGTCTGTCTCTCCTGAAGATCACAGGGGAAAAATCTTATGTTACAGCAAAGGATTATTAAGATTGACAGAGAGAACTCAGTAGCTGTAAAATTTATTCAATACAGAACAAGGTTGTATTAAGCAAGGTCGATAAATCTCTAACCCTTACAGATATTTAAAAATAAAATCAGCAATCAGCCATTTTTGATGGCTTAATCTAAAGCACAAATAAATGAACAGTTGAGGTCTTTCAATTTCTACTGCTAAATAATCCTACAATTTTGAACTTGTGAGATTTAATATGAAATATTTCAAGAGATGATTTACCAGAAAAAAGTTCTTTGAAGTAAAAAATTAGTTTCTTTATTCTCTAACTTCCTTGCAACAAACATATTGAGTATCTTCTATATCAGGGATATAAAGCTGTTAAAACATGGTTATTATGTTGAAGATCACACAATCCAAGAGATGAGCATGTAAACATAAAGTATAAAACAGCAAGTGATATCACAGAAATTACAAATAAACTTTGTTTGGGGAAGTAAATTCAAATATTAAAAAGTGTTTGTTAAATTCCAAGCACTGAATTAGGGGCTGGAGTGAAAAAGATTCCCTTGTCCTCAGAGAGCTTACAGTCATTAACAAATTTCACATTAATTGAATGTTAAAATGGTAATTTTTTCATGTATCTGTATTGAGTTAATATATTATTTAAACTAATTTTATCCATTTCTTTTTATATCATTTTATTGTTTCTGTTTATATTTTTAATGTGGCTACTAAAAATTTTTAAATTATATATGCAGTTTATACTACATATCTTCGATAATGCTAATAGGAGATACAGACAAATTAACAGAGGACTATATACACTATGATAATGTAGTGCTATGGTAGTGTAGGAGAAGGAAATACAGAAAAGCCTTCTCAAGGGAAAACTGGTTTCTCTTAAGCATCAAAATGTGAGAAAGAAATCAAGTAAAACTCATAAATTATTATATGTCTCAAATTAAATGCCAAGTTTTCTATTAAGCAGACATATTTTAAATGTAATATTTACTATGGTATAAAATCCCTAACAATCATTTATATCATTTTTTAAAAAATGGGATAAGTTTTATAAAACTATAGAGGTATTTCTACTCTGAATCACTCTGAAAGCAAGCATAACTACAAATGTTAAAAAAAAAAAAAAACCTACCCACAATTATTAATACATTGTCCTTCTAAAATATTCATGTGTAATTATAAAAATACAAATTTGTGTGTATAAAATTAGAGCATACTACAACTGTTATTTGGTATTGTGATTATTTCTCTTAATAGTGAAAGTAGGAACTCATATATGTTGAGATATAGGATATTTCCAAACATTTGTCATTATAACAATAATATGGATAACTAAAAACAAACAGATGTTTTGATTATTGCCTTAAGGCGAATTCTTAGGAGTTGAATTGCAGTATAAAAGGGTATACGTTTTTAAAGATGCTTGGCATATTTTAATAATTCTTATACAAAATCCTTGTGCCAATACATACATCTGCCTAGAGCATATAGGAGTATGTTCTAAATTAATTTCCTGTTCATGTTCTTTGCTCATTTTTACATGTGCTTCATTTTGTTTTATAAGAGCTTTTTATATGTTATGAAATATTAAAATTTAGTTTATCAAATATATTTCAAACCCTTTTATCCAGGTTTCTAAATCATCATTTAACAATGACTGGTTGACTGTTATATGGAAGTAGAAAGTAAAGATATATATTTATGACATTAAACTCTTAAACTAACAATTTTTCTATGTTCTCCAATAACTATTATTCAAACAGAACAAACTGCTGAGAAGTGGATTTATTTATTAAGGATTCTCCATTTGGAATTTATTTTGTCATAGGATAGGATATGAGTGTCTGACTTTATTCCTCTGCCACCACTCCAGCTCTACCTGCAATAGTTACATAATTGGAACAATTATGTAATTGTTCTAACACTATTTATTTAAAATAACTGTTTTTCCACTGATTTAAAATGCCATTTTTCCTGTATTCTAAATCTTTATCTATATATTAGTCTATTTCTTGACATTATACTCTATTTCCATATACACTAAAAATACTTCTCATTTTTACCATATCCACGTCTACCCACTATTGCTTTAATTATTATAGCTTTATAAAATGTTTTAACATATATATGGGAAAGTTCTTTTTTATCCCCCTTTATTTTACAATGTTGTCTCAATTTTTGTGACACATTTATTTTTTATATATTAAATGTATGCTCCATTTATTAAAATAATAATTTTAACTCATTTAAATTTGCATAATATGTGTATTTATTTTAGGTACATTAATACTTACATACTATAGAAATTTATGCTCAATTAACCTATGGATATGTTGACTATTAGTGTGGGCATCTTAATACAATCCCCACTCTGTGTTGCTACACTGGGGCTTAACACATGATGAGAAGTGCATGCTACAGGAGAACAAACACCAGAATGACAAGCTATCCCAGCTCTTTTTACCTTATTTTTTTCAGGTAACTCTCAAATATGAATTAGAAATTAGAAATGACATTTCTAATTATTGAGACTAAAGGTAACTGTTGAATATCACATATTGATACTAACATATTATTGAGACTAAAGGTAACTGTCGAATATCACATATTGATACTAAAAGTGTTTATTGTGAAGGACTTATTTAGAAGACTTATTTTAGGTTCCCAAAACTTACAACTGAAAGTTGTCATAAATATTTATAATATGCCAAACTCATGATTACATGTACAAATGTAAGAATCTGGGCACTGAAAGAGTACTATTTCATGATTAAGAAATAGTTCTCAGTATGTCTCTCATAAAAAAAAGAAAGCAACTTGTGTATCTCACAAA
This sequence comes from Sapajus apella, assembly GCF_009761245.1. Taxonomy (NCBI): domain Eukaryota; kingdom Metazoa; phylum Chordata; class Mammalia; order Primates; family Cebidae; genus Sapajus; species Sapajus apella. The sequence goes on from NW_022436941.1 coordinate 31,512,772, forward strand.
GATATGATGATAATGATTTGTGTAATCAATAATTGGGTGAGGAAGGAGAGGCTGGGAAAATATGTTTCTTGTCCATGGCTAGGATTAAGTTAACCCTGAACACTGTAGCAGCTCAGTGCCACTTATACATTTCACATCTCAATTTAAATGCTAAATCAAAGGCTTATAAAATTTCTGACTTACACTTTTCAATAGAACTGAGAAAAGATGGATAAATTGTAATAACAAATATGGATAAAGCAGTAATGTAAAAAAACATAAAATAGTTGGTGTACAAACAGTGTTTATACTAGCAAAACTAGCAAGAACATACATTGGAATTTCAATATTATGAAAAATAACTTTTAATTAGAGAACATATATATTGATTTTCAGGAGCCTACTTCAGAACATCTGGCTGATTCTGTATCCCTAGTAAAATGTAAAAATTAAGTCTGAACGGCTGGGTGTGGTGGCTCACGCCTGTAATCCCAGCACTTTGGGAGGCTGCAGTGGGCGGATCAGGAGGTCAAGAGATCGAGACCATCCTGGCCAACGTGGTAAAACCCCGTCTCTACTGAAAATATAAATATTAGCTGGGTGTGGTGGTGAGTGCCTGTAGTCCCAGCTACTCAGGAGGCTGAGGCAGGAGAATCACTTGAACCCAGGAGGCAGAGGTTGCAGTAAGCCAAGATTGTGCCACTGCACTCCAGCCTGGTGACAGAGCGAGACTTCATCTCAAAAAAAAAAAAATTAAGTTTGAACATAAAAATATTTTCATTTTTAATGACTCCCCAATCAATTAGTTAGTAACTATGGTTAATTAGTAATATTTTTCTAAACAATAATCTTTAAAAATAAAAATGGAGGCTGGGCATGGTGGCTCACGCCTGTAATCCCAGCACTTTCGGAAGCTGAGGCAGGTGGATCACGAGGTCAGGAGATTGAAACCATCCTGGCCAACATGGTGAAACCCTGTCTCTAATACAAACACACACACATACACACACACACACACACACAAATCAGCTGAGTGTGGTGGTGTGTACCTGTAATCCCAGCTACCTGGGAGGCTGAGGCAGGAGAATTGCTTGAATCCGGGAGGCAGAGATTGCAGTGAGCTGAGATTGTGCCACTGTACTCCAGCCTGGCGACAGAGTGAGACTCCATCTCAAAAAAATAAAAATTGAAAATAGAAACACAGTTGAGGTATGCATTATATGAACATTAATATAGTTATTTTAGGTAATACAGACATACAATACACACAGAGACACACTCTCAAGTCTTTATTATATGTTCTAATGAAATAGTAGTATAAATAATCCCCAAAGGTGGATAGTTTTAAAATAATTTATCTTTGGATTTTTATATTGGTATTCAATACAGGTATGTGACAAAACCCTTGTTCCCCAAAGTAACTCTATGTTGAAAGATAATCCATGATTAGATGGAAGTGCATATAATACATGCCAATAAATATTTAAAACATTGTGAGATATAGTCTTGGAACTTTCCCAACACAAGAATCCAGCAGTTAGGTTTCTTTGTATTGGAAATATGTGATTTCATAAAGGCTAAGATAGAGCCTATTATAACCTTTTCTGCTGGTTGGTAAATCCCTGAATAACCTTTGAAACAGCCTGGAAGCATGTGCTTCCTAATCTTCACATCATTAACTCCCTCAGTCTCACTAAAATGTAGACTCCTCAGAAGTCTCTTCTGACTTCCTATACTTCTATGTAGTTTATTCTTTACAATCTACCTTGTTTGCTTCTATCACAGCATTTCTCAAAACTAGTGCATACCTAATTATTTGTTTCTTTACCAGCTTTTTATCTGCCTCCCTTACCTAATTTTCAGTTATATAATGACAAGGAGCAATTCAGCCAGTACTTAGTGTGATGCTTGGCCCAAAATAAACAATCCAGTATTTGTTAATCGAATGAAAAAAAAAGTAGAGATCAGATCTGAGGCTTTTCTCTTTTCACTAAAGTTCATACCTGTGAGAGACAGAACTGATAGTAAATTTTCATTCATTAATCAATCCCTTTCTTGAAAATTACAAATTATCTTTTTAACTTACAAAATTTTCTTGGTAACCAAGCTTGGGTTTTGATGGACGCAGCCTTGAAATCAAGATCATAAATTCCTTTTCTTCCAAGAACCTTCTGTGTAGTGGGGCTCCATGTATAATGGATAAGGTGAATATGTAAACAGCGGATATAAGCAAAAGAGGATTTGCTGCTGTTGCTCTAGCCCTTCCAAGAGGAATGAAGGCTAGAGTGCTTAAAGATACAGCAAGCATGCAAACTGCAGGGTTCTTACCTCTGTGTGCACTTAAAATGAGGCTAAGGGACTAGATGAACAGGTGCAATGAAGGAGGAAAGAAAGATCCCTTTGCACCTAAGCAGCTATCCCACCTACACTGTGAGTGTTTAGAGGCACTTTTCTGTGTTTTACAGGTAAGAACTACAATTATATCCAAGTACATAATTCTGATTATCCACAGAGAATTCCAAAAAGATCAGGGAGTCTAATGGAAAGTGTGGTTTCTTCAACTCAGCTAATTACTAGCTGTATCAGAAAAGAAAAAAACAGCTATAGATACAAAGTTCTGAGCACTAAGAAATGAATCAGCCATCTGTGGACGTAGCAGTTTCAGCCTTCACTGTTTCATCCTTTCTGACAAGACAGAAGAACAGAGTCTCAAGAAGTCAGGTTATGTCTAAAAAGAATTTCCAGTTTAGGAAAAGGGATAAGAAACACCTGAGAATGCTGTTATTCTAAAACTCCTATCTCTGAATAACAAAGTCTTACATGAGATGATTTACAATATGAAACACTTGGGATTATCAGGTTTTTAGAAGGAATATATGAAGAGAGACAGAAAAAAAAAATCCAGTTCTGCTACCTTAACATTTCAGAAACAGTACTGTTCCTACTAAGACCAACTCACATTTGCTGAATGATTAAAATGTTCTAAGCATTGTGCTGAACACTTTACATTGAATCTTCACTAATCTTCTATAAGTGCTATTATTATCCTAATTTCATAGACTGTGTTATATTTGAGTTTGGGGAGGGAAAAACAGTTATTTAAAAATATGTTATTTTAAAAATATGACTGAAGTAGGAAGAGACAGTGAACTGAGTCACAGATGTTTACAGGTTTGAATATAAGACACTTCTAAGAAAAACTCTGTAAACTTATGTAAAACCATTTACCTAAATAAAATGTTTAAATCACAATTAATTTTCTGTGATTATAATTTTATGATTATGTAATTATCTAAATAATACTTCATAAAACATTGGAATTTACCATATTATGTAAAGAGTTCTAATGCATGTAGATTAGAGGAAAAACCAGATAATCTTTAATTCTAAATCTAAATCTTTAATTCATGGGTATTAGAATCTTGAGAACAGCAAGTTTAGTGAAAGAATAAAAAGTCATTTGTTTTAGGACATTTCCTACTGATTAGCAGTCAACTTCTATCTTAAAAGGAATGTTCACGTTGTTATATTTTCTTCCTTTAAATGTTTTTCTTCCTCGAGACATTAAATAACTGGCTCAGAGTCACAGTTCTGAGATCTTGATTTAAGGCTGCTGTTGATCAGAAAAGGTAGCAAAAAAGAAAAAAAAAACTGCTAAAAAATTTCTGTCTTCTAAGAAATGACAAACAATTAATTGTATAGCTGGCAGATGTTATATTTCAAAGAACAACTGATACCTTTCTGAATACAGAGGAAGAGAGGAGGCTGCACATAGTCATTCTGGGCAGTTTATATAAGGGGTTTAATGAATAACTTCTTCCATCTCACAAGTACACAAAGAAAGTTCATAAGTCTTAAGAAGCAGCAGTCTAAGCACAAACCACTTAATGGAAATATTACTAATAATTTCCCACAGTATTTGGTTACTGAAAGTCTTCCTTCCAACTGATTATTATAACAAAGGTAAAGAAAACTGCCAAGCACATAGTTTTTGTTCCTTTTTATATTTCTTTTTTGAGACACGGTGTCGCTGTGCTGCCTAGGCTGGAGTGCAGTGTCATAATCATGGAACACTCCAACCACAGCTTCCCAGGCTCAGTCAATTCTCAGCCTTCTGTAACCAGGACTACAGGCACACACCATCATGTCCTGCTATTTTGCTTTTTGTAGAGACGTGGTTTTGCCATGTTGCTCAGGTTAGTCTCAAACTCCTGAACTCAAGTGATCCACCTTGGTTTCCCAAAGTGCTGGTTTTACAGGCATGAGCCACTGTGCCATGGTCTTTTAATATTTCTTGCATTATAAATGTAAACATAATGTAAACATACAAATATAAACATAGAAAAACATAAGCCCACAGTATAACCAGATACTAAGATGTTCAGTTACAGGTTAAAATATTCTCCAGATAAAAGAAGCAATGATGAAAATGTAAATTCACCTTCTTTTACCCAGCAGTCACTGATCATAGAATTAAATTTCAGTTTGATTGATAATATAAAAAGATAGAAATAATAAAAAGTTAGAAAGCAGGAGAATGGAGTTGAAGTATAGAATTTTTTTTTTTTTAGTTTTCTCTTTGCTTGTTTGTTTATATAATTAGTGATAAGTTGACATCAGTTTAAATAAAATGATGGGTTATGAGATATTAATTTGGAAGCCTCATAACCTCAAATTTAAAAACATACAAAAGATATACAAAAAATAAAATGCAAAAAATTAAAATATACCACCAGAGAAAATCACCTTCACTAAAAAAAAAAAGTCAGGAAGGAAGAAACTAAGCAAGAGGGAACCACAAAACAACCAGCAAACAACAAAATGGCAGGAGTAAGTCCTTACTTATCAATAATAACATTGAATGTAAATGGACTAAACTCTCCAGTCAAAACAAATAGACTGGCTGAATGGATTGAAAAACAAAACAAAACAACAACAACAAAAAAACAAGACCCAATGTTTTATTGCCTACAAGAAAAACACTTCACCTATAAAGACAAACATAGCTTGAAAATAGAGGGATGAAAAAAGATATTCTGTGCAAACAGAAACCAAAAACTAGCAAAGGTAGCTATACGTACATCAGAACAAATAGGTTTCAAGACAAAAACTATAAAAAGAGACAAAGAAGGTGGTTACATAATGAAAAAGGGGTCAATTCAGTGAGATATATAACAAGTATAAATATATATGTACCCAACATTGAGCACCCAGCTATATAAAGCAAATATTATTAGAGCTAAAGAAAGAGACCCCAATACAACAATAGCCAGAGCTGCCAACATCCCACTTTCGCCATTGGACATATCATAAATACAGAAAATAAACAAAGACACATTGGACTTAATGGGCAATATACACCAAATGGACCTATTAGATATTTACAGAGCATTTCATCCAAAGGCTGCAGAACACACATTTTTTTTTTCCTCAGCCGTTGGATCATTCTCAAGGACAAGCCTTGTATTAGGAAGCAAAGTAAGTCTTAAGATGGTATTAAAAATTAAATAAAGTACATCTTCTCTGACAACAATTGAATAAAACTAGAAATCAACAACAAAGAGAATTTTGGAAACTATACAAACAAATGAAAATTAAACAATATGCTCCCAAATGACCAGTGAATCAATGAAGAAATTGAAAAGGAAATTTAAAATGTCCTGATACAAATGATAACGGAAACAAAACATACCAAAACCTATAAGATACAGCAAAAGCAGTACCAAGAGGGACGTTTAGAGCTATAAGGGCCTATATCAGCAAAGGAGAAAAATTTCAAATAAACAACTTAATGATGCATCTTAAAGAATCTGAAAAGTGAGAGCACACTAAACCAAAATTACAGGACATATTAACGATCAGGGACGATAAATAAGATTGAAATAAAAAAAACCACAAAAGGCCAACAAAACAAAAAGTTGGTGTTTTTTTTTTTTTTTTTGAAAATAAAAAAGATAAACCTTTAGCCAGACTCTCAGAAAAAAAAAGAGAAGACCCAAATAAAATCAGAGATGAAAAAGGAGACATTATGTCTGATACTGCCAAAATTCAAAGGATCATTAGTGGCTACTATGAGGAACTATAAGCCAATAAATTAAAAAACTTAAAAAAGATGGATAAATTCCTAGATACATAAAACCTACTAAGATTGAACCATGAAGAAATACAAAATCTGAACAGACCAATAACAAGTATGAGAGTGAAGCCATTATAAAAAATCTCCCAGTAAAGAAAATCCTAGGACCTGAGGGCTTCGCTGCTGAATTTTACCAAACATTGAAAGAAGAATACAAATCCTACTCAAACTATTCCAAAATAAATAAATAAATACAGGAAGAAGGAATACTTTCAAACTCATTCTGTGAGGCCACTATTACCCTGATACCAAAACCAGATAAAGACACATAAAAAAAAGAAAACTACAGGTCAATCTCCCTGATGAACATTGATGCAAAAATCTTCAAAGAGTAAACTGAATTTAATGACACATTAAAAAGAACATTCATCATGATCAAGTAAGGTTTATATCAGGGTGCAAAGATGGTCAAATATACATGCAACTGGATCAATGTGACATACCATATCAACAGAATGGAGGACAAAAACTATATTGTCATTTCAATTAATGCTGAAAATACATTTGACAAAATTCAACATGTTATCATGATAAAAACCCTCAAAAAACTTGGTATAGAAGAGACATACCAAAACATATTAAAAATCATATGTGACAGACCCACTGCTAGTATAACAGTGAATAGGGGAAAAACTGAAAGCCTTTCCTTTAAGAACTAGAACATGACAAGGATGCCTACTTTCATTAGGGTTATTCAACATAATTTGGAAGTCCTGGCTAGAGCAATCGGACAAAAGAAATAAAGAGCATCCAAACTGGAACAGGAAAAGTCAAATTATCCTTGTTTGAAGATGACATAATCTCATACTTGAAAATACTTGAAGACTCCACCAAAAAAATGTTAGAACTGACAAACACATTCAGTAAAGTTACAGGATAAAAAAATCAACATACACAAATTAGTAGCATTTCCATATGCCAAAAGCAAACAAGTTGAAAAAGAAATTAAAGTAGTTTCATTTACAATAGCTACAAATAAAATTAAATAGCTAGGAATTAACCAAATAAGTGAAAGATGTCTACGTTGAAAACTATAAAACACTGATGAAAGAAATTGAACACAAAAAATGAAAAAATATTCCATGTTCATGAATTGAAGGAATCAATATTGTTATAAAGTCCATAAACCCAAAGCAATCAACAAATTCATTGAAAATTCCTATCTAAATACCAATGCCATTCTTCACAAAAACAGAAAAAGCAAAATTAAAATTTAGATCAAGCCATGAAAGACCCACAATAGTCAATGCTTTCCTGAGCAAAAGGAACAGAATTGTAGGAAACACATTGCCTGACTTCAAAATATACTACAGAGCTATAGTAGCCAAAACAGCATCATATTGGCATTAAAAAGACACATAGACCAATGCAACAATATAGAGAACACAGAAACAAATCCATACATTTACAGTTAACTCACTTTTGACAAAGAGAGCATACACTACAGAAAGGGCAGTCTCTTCAATAAGTGGGGCTGAGGAAACTGGAGATCCATGTGCAGAAGAATGAAACTAAACCCCTATCTTTTGCCATATAAAAAAATCAAACGAAAGTGGAAAAAAGACTTAAATCTATGACTTCAGTTTGTGAAATCACTAAAAGAAAACACTGGGGAAACTCTCCGGGACATTAGGCTGATCAAAGATTTCTTGAGTAATACCTCACAAGCACAGGCAACCAAAGCAAATATGAACAAATGTGATCACATCAAGTTAAAAACCTGCACAGCAAAGAAAATAAAGTGAAGATAAAGAATAGAAGAAAATACTTGTTAACTATCCTTCTGAGAAGGGGTTAATAACCAGACTATAGAAGGAGCTCAGACAACCTAATGATCCAACTTAAAACAGGCAAAAGATCTGAACAGACGTTTTTCCAAAGAAGACATAAAAATGGCAAACAGGCATATGAAAAAGGGCTCAACATCACTGACCATTAGAGAAATGCAAATCAAAGCTAAAATGAGATATCATCTCACCCCAGTTAAAATGACTTTTATTTAAAAGACAGGCAATCACAAACACTGGTGAAGATGTGCAGAAAAAGGAACCCGTGGTAAACTCTTTGTAGAAATAAAAATTAATACAACCACTATGGAGAACAGTTTGTAGGTTCCGGAAAACAAAACAAAACAAAACAAAACTAAAAATAGAGCTAGTATATGATTCAGTAATCTCACTGCTAGGTATATACCCAAAAGAAAGGAAATCAGTGTATTAAAGAGTTACCTGCTCTCTTGCGTTTATTGCAGCACGTTCACAATAGCCAAGATTTGGAAACGAGTGTCCATCAACAGATGAGTGGATAAAGAAAATGTAATTGAGAGATAGCTAGATAGGCAAATAATGGAGTACTATTCAGCTACACACACACAAAAATGAGATCCTGTCATTTGTAACAGCATGAGTGGAAATGGAGATCATTATGTTAAGTGAAATAAGCCAGGCATAGAAAGACAAACTTCGCATGTTATCACTTATTTGTGGGAGCTAAAAATTAAAACAATTGAACTCATGGAGATAGATAGTAGAAGGATGGCCACTGGAGGCTGGAAAGTGTGGTTGGGGAGCTTGGGGGAGGGAGACAGCAGGGAAGTGTGGACGGTTATTAGGCACAAAACATTGAATGAATAAGCTTAGTATTTGATAGCACAACAGTGTGACTATAGTCAATAATTTAATTGCACACTATAGAAAGAATTATCCAAAACTATAATTGCATAGTTTGTAAAACAAAAGAGAAATGCTTGAGTGGGAGATACCCCATTTATTCTGATGTGATTATTGTACATTGCATGCTTGTATCAAAGTATCTCATGTAACCTATAAATATACATACCTACTACACAAAAATTTAATATTAATTTTAAAAATTTCAGTCTGACATAGGCCACAAAATAATTACTGCGCTTTTAATTTGAAAGCAAATGTGAGTGGAATGATATTAAGTGAAGAAAATAAGTAAAAATATGTGAAACGTATTTTTCATGGGTATAAAATTTGTCAGCTACACTTGAATATATTAGGATAAATATCTACCCCAGAAGGAGGTAGATATTTATTTGATTTTCTATTTTTATTTTAACTAATTAGCTTCTAGGCCTGATCCTCTACAATTAAAGTAATAACAATAGCTATGTGTATAGTTCACCATTTATACATTATTTTTATTTATATTACCACATTATCATTCAGTAAATAAACATTTGATATAGTACCTCCTTATGAAAAATCCCTTGCTAAGTGGCTGAGAAGTAGAGCTATCATCAAATTTCACTATCTAGGGAAGAAATCAAAATAACATACAGCTAATTATTATAAAAACTTAGGCACTTAAGATTTTATTTCCAAAAGCCTCATTTTACATAAGAATGACACGAGTTTATCACAAAATGATAGAAGTGTGCAACAATGTCCTTATGGTTTATAAGAGCTTGATACTTCCCTGTTTCACATGAAATAGTAGGATTATAGGGTATAGAGAATTACCAACACATGAATTATTATTTTGTAATCACTATTTCTTCTGACCCACAGAAGCTTATACAATGATTTCATCCAATAGATAGAGAAATAGACTTACATAGACTAAACATTTAATGGTAAAGGTCATTAAATCGTTCTGATTTGCCATTCTAGAATGTATTCCTGAAGGAAGTAGAACCTGTCTGAATTGTAACACTATGAGTATAATGGAGTTAACATACTATATCTGAGAAAGAATAACTAATGTCAACCAAGTCCCTTAAAATAAAGGTAAATCTCATATGAAAGACGAAATGGAAAGCTAAAAGCCTGGACAAGGTGTCTCACAAAACGTTCCTTTCCAAGAGTTCTGACATTTATGACAGAAAATAGCAAAATCATAAACTTAAAAATTCCATTCATATTCTGTTCTTTGGCCTTTTTAAAAAGCATAATCACAAAAATGTGTATTTTTAAATTATTCATTTCACTTCAGTCTTTACTCTGAACTGTTGATAATTTTCATTCATAGAAAAAGTAGAAAATAATATTATGTTTAAAAATGCCATTTGTCTTTAAACTACTTGTTTGTCTTTACTTACAAAGAGTGACATCCTGAAGGCAAAATGCAATGCAAACGTTTTATGTGTATGAAGACATGCTGCATCAGTAAAAATTATCTTGAAATATGGTGGCAGCCTACAATCAATGACATCAGCACAAGCTACATGTCAACAGAATAAGGCAGAATAGCAACATTTTTAATAAATAACTTGATGCAGATTTGGTTTAATTCACCAGGTAGGCTTTAGAACTGAAAGAATCATTGATTCCTTAACATTTTCGATGATACACACATTGTCAAAATATACTGGCAAACAGAAATGAAGCAATACATTGACACTGTTATTTATTTATTTTTATAATCTGACAGAGCATTCGCCACAAAAAGAGAAAAGAGAAAATCTAGGAAGCAACAGAAACAAAGTTTTTAACAAAGGCTATAGATACAATAATTCTTTTATAACTCAAGTCTAGAGTCAGTACTACCATATTGCTTGTCTGTGGATGGAAAGTCTAGCAAGTGCCAAAAGCAGGAGACTGAAGCCTCGGCCAGCTCCTGTTTCATAAATAGAATATAGAAAGAAGAATATAGTTAGGAATAAGTAGCATGAGTGATTAGATATTAATCTTATTGAACATTAAGCCTTGATTAAAGCCTTCTTGTACTTTATGCATGATTATCTAGGAACTTTGGGTTGCTATGGTCAGGGACTGATAGAGGATACTATGGAATGTGGCCACAGCAAGAGCATTAATACCTGTTGAACATAGACTGGTGGCGATCAGCAGGAACGACCTGTTGAATGCTGAAACCAAGCCCTCTATCACCCCGAATAAGGGTTGCTGGAGGGCATTTAAAATCTCTGCAGTAGCACCAGTGCTTGGGGAAGGACCTGCTACTCAGCAAACCATGGAAGGGAACATCCCCTGTCCTTGGGCGAGTCTGAGTACACTCCACTCCCCAACACTCTTGTGGAAGGACTGACACCAGTCAGCCCAACCCGCTGCTACCCAGGGGTTTAATTGTCTCTATGTAGTACTGTGCTATATTGGTTACAATCTGTGTCTGCTTTCACTCCCTACTTCTGCACCTGGTTCCTCTTTTGTAGACAGTAAGAAGTAGCATAATTCTTGAAACCTTTGTTCTTACTTGACAGCCACAACATAAAGTGCTGAACCTGCTTCGGCTAACTTGCAAGCCCTGGGCTCCTTGTTCCTCAGACACACGATCTGCTTGACCCTATCAATAACTGTGGAGGACTCAACCTGCTTACCCTGCCCTCCTGTTTTGTACCCAATAAAAGTCAGAGTGTCCAGGCCCTCAGGGCCATTACCGGTCTCCGGGTACTGGTGGTAGTGGTCCCCTGGGCCGAGCTCTTTTTCTCTTGATTTCGGTGTATCATGTCTTTATTTTTATAGTCTCTTAACTCCGCGCCCATAGAGAATACCCTCTAGACCCAGCAGGGCTGGACCCTGCTCTTGTCAACATCTATGGGTAAAGAAAACTGGCAAAGATCCTTTCACAGGTTTCCGTCTCCCAGTATAGGTTACACATTTTTGGACGCATGGTGACCTCTTCAGGACACTGATACCACTAGACCTATGTGGCCAAAGGAACACAGATACTGTGACTCACACAGGGCCCCAGGCAAACTCCCTTTGGGTTCACGTATCCAATCTGTTGAAAGAAATATTTCCTCAAGCCACTTTAATTTCTTTGGTAACTCATCATTTCATGTTGTTATATATTCCGGTTACATGTATATGTCTCACATCTTCTTTTATATGAAAAATCCCTTGATGGAAGAGAGTTTTTTGTTCATTACAGAATTCTCTGTTAGAACTAACACTACGCCTACCACTGAGTAGACCAACAAGGCTTGAGAAAGGAAGGAGAGGGGTAAGAAAAAGCAGAAGGAGCTTACAGTAGTATTTGTGTAAGTGATATTTTTATAATTTGGAATTATAAAAAGCATCTACAATATTTAAGAATAAAAATACCACAAACCACAAAGACAATTGGAAGCTGAAAATTCTGATTTTTCTGAAAGAACAGAGGAGTCTTGCCAAACAAACAAAACAAAAACTGCATAAAATCTGCCTGGCAGAGTACTGGTAGGATGCTTACTTACAGAGATGTCTAAAAATAACTTGAACTATTTACATAATTTTAAGTTGAATGACCTGAGGATAAGATAACCATTATTATAAACAAACATCAAAAATATCTAAGTGTAGAGATAATTAGTTAAGACACCACTTACTTTGCTATGCCCATTCAAGCTCGTTTCCACTTAGAACTGCCTAGGACAAGGCAGTGAAAATACCTGGTTTCAATTTGGATCTGAGAAACCTAGAAGTCACCTTCATCCACCATGGCCAACCTATCAATAAATCATGTTGATTCTACTTCCTAAATAGTCTTTAATTTTGTATCTCCCTTCTATCGCTACTATAGTTTAGGCCTTTCTCATCTTTTATCTAACAGGTCTCCCTGTTCTTACCTGTTTACAAATTTTCATGATAAAAATGTTAAACTCTTCATTAGCAATGAGCACTTAATGACTACTATGTTAGTGCCTGAGAAATTTAAAATAATTACTCTTATAATATCTCCTATGATGACAGTCAAGAATTAAATTCATTATTAGCAACAAAATATCTACTGGCTTCTCCATTAAGAACCAATATGGAGGAGGGAGGAATGGTAGAATGGAGGGAAGAGAAGAGGGAAAGAAGGAAGAAAGCGATCTATACCCTTAAATAGCTAACAAAAGTAGTTGGTAAAAACAACACCTTCATTTTAGAAGATAACAGGATATAATACAAACAACAGGGACAGAGAGAATGAAGGAAGCTGACGAGACGGGGAATAGGATTTGAGCACATTCTCAAAGAAAAATTAAAGATAGGCCGAGAAGAGGGATGCTTTTAGTTCTCATTTTAGAGCAAGAGTCTGCAAAAACATGGCCCATGATCCAAACTAGTCTGCTTTATTTTTTTGGTAAATAAAGTTTTATTAGAACACAGCCATGTTTCTTTGTTTACATATTTTCTGTACTTTCTTTCACTATACTATAATGGCAGAGTTGAGTAATTGTGATGGAAACCATATGACCTAGAAAGCCTGAAATATTTAATACAGTATTTGGCCCTGAAGAAAAATTTATAGAGCAAGGGTTCACCCATTTCTTTTTTCTCATCCATTTATTTCTCATCCTCAAAAGTTCCAAGTTAAAATCCTGCATGATTATAGATAGCTTCATAAGCAATGAGGTCTTGATATAAAGCATATAAAAATGAGAAAAGCAGTACCATTGACTTTAATATCTGTATTAAATATTATTTTAATAAAGTTTACTTCTTGCTACTCAAACATCTACAGGGTTTCACAATTCAAAAGTGCTAAATGAAAAATCAATAATTGATAGCTACTGGGAAATAATTTACTCATATTAAATTTAATCCTGGGTATGCTACAATTACCGTTTGCATATATAGTAGTTACAAAACACATGGCTTATAAATGAAATTAATCAAGTCCTTTTACATTAGAGTGAGGGACATTAGTGCAGTGTAAGGAAGTACCCATCACTTCCATGATACAGTTCATTGAGTGGACACACAGACTTTCAATTCTAAGAATGTGAATTTAGCACCAATCATCATTACCACATTTACTTAGAAAGCATAAGGGCAATAACATAAAAATGGCTTTTCTATTTTTTTAAATCTTGTTTCATCTGTCATCTATTTCCCATGATGATTATTTTCTCTTGCATAGTAAATAATTTAACATTAGATAATGTTTTAAGTTAACATTAGATAATGTTTAATGTTTTAAGTTTTAATTTATGCTCTTTGGAATAATTAGAGAAATCTTTTTCCACTAAATATCATTATCAATGAGTAAGCATTTACAAAGGTAGAACATACTTTACGCTGAAAAGATTAAGATTCCTTAACATGTAACCTACCATTAATTCTTTTATGCACGAGTTAGTCCGTTGTACTATGTGCCAGGCACTATGCTAGGCAAGGGGAATAGGACCTCAACATGAATATAGTTCTGTCCTTCAAGAGGTTCCCAGCTTGTGCTGTGCATGCATGCACATATAAAGCAAACAACTTCAGAAGGACTCAGTAGCTTGAAAAGAAGAGTTTCATATGAAAAATTTAGGTCAATTTCTGTTGCCCCAAGAAGTGAAAAGAGAATGTCTTTCCACAGATACTGCTTAAAAGTAGTGGTTCTCAGATCTTTTAATCTGGTAATATAAAAAGATTCCTGAAATATCCTCTTTCCTTTGTCTCTTATTGTTTAAAAAATTAGAAAAAGAAATATATTTGAGTAGGTATATATAATCCACATCTTTTCTGTATCTTTTCCTCCTGCTTAATTTAGGACTCCTGATGTCTTCAAGTCATACATATGTAAGGAGAAGTTTCTAGGGTAGATCAAGATCAGGCAGAAAAAAAACAGTTTTCACTCCAGCAAAGACTTAATAATCCCCTCTCATATAATTAACCTGTTACTATTAACTGAGCAATTGTGGAAGATGAACTTTATATTATTCTGACATCATCAGGCTGGTTCTAGTTTCAGCAGTGATGGGAGCCTATTCTGTTTTGAAAACCTAGAGGATTGTAGACCATGGCCACGTTTTCTTGCAGTGGAAAACACAGCTAGACAGGCAGATGGATCAGGAAAGACAGACGATTCAAGAGGGCGTGGATATCTATTAAAATGTCAAAGGTTTCATACTACTGAGAAGACGCTATATATTTGATATATCAAATCAGAAAACTATCTACTCTACTTCAGGAGGATGCAGACTAACAGCATCAAGAATAGGAAGTTAGAAACTGCAGTGACCCTTCTGCATTAGGCATTCATTTTTAAGCAGCTTTCAAATGTTTCCTAATATGGGTTCAACTAAACTCTAAAACAGCGATTTAATAAAGGTAATGGGAAAAAAAGCTAATTCCCCTCTCTCCTCATAAAGACAAGAAAACTAACGTCCAAACACACCAGCTAAAACTTTTGTAATGTTGCAGTATTTTAAAATGTTGAAGGTGGAAATACGGGGAGAGGGAGAGAGAGAGATAGAGAGTGCGCGCGCGAGCGCCAGCCAGTCCGCGGCCACCCCTCTGGGCATAGTGATCTCTCTCAGAACCTGCTTTGAAGCAGTGGCCCACCCGGACAGCCCACCAAGATGACAGGCACTGGATGCCAACAGTAAGTTTTATCTCAGCTACATTACAGTTGACACTGGGTTCCTTTGCAGTGGATATATAAAGAGACTACATTCTTAATTAGAATAATGATCACCATCCGAATTTCATCCAATTCAAACTCTTTTTAACTTGCACCTTCTCCAACCCATTTATTCCTTCAGCATCTTTGTTTTCTTTTCATTTTCTAATATACCTTGGCGTCTAACTCCCTCTTCATCTCCAACTGGATAGTAATTTCACATACTACTATAATTTGAACTGCAATTTAGGTTTTCTCAAAGGCCTTTCTATCTCTTTTCTTAATTTAACCTTAAAACAACAGGGACTGCGAGGTGGGTTACCATTAACTCTCTTATAACAGGTGACAGTTAGAAAAAGCATTTGGATATTAATTCATATACTTTTTTCACAAGACAATTATTTTTGTCTCTAAATTTGTTTTTATAGAAAAACCAAGATGTCTCTATTTTAGGTGAGCCAATATGCATGCCTTAAGATGTGAAAAAATAGTGAGAGACACTTTTGCAGTTGCCATTGTTAAATTCTGGCCACTGGAGAATAGCAGTACCAAGCTGTATTTCCTGTTAATATACTTCACTGTGATATTATTTCAAATGTTACCAGAAGTTCTGCTAATCAGATAGCAAGACTCTGATTAAGGAAAAATCAGTTACTTTCCTGGTTTTCTTCTCTAAGAAAAATTTCCAAAAGAAATAGTTTTCTTTTTATGAATGTTACTTTTATGAATTTCTTTTTCCTACTGGTAGTTTATTTGGACAGAACTAGAGAAATTTCTGACAATAATAATATTTTTCATTTTCATTTTCTAGTTGCTACTATTATTTGTGGAACTCTAAAGTTAGCAATGCTGATATAATTTAAAATTTTAAAGAAAGCACTTGACGAGAGTAGTTACTTAAGTGAGCAAATACATCAATTAAACAGTATTCCAGAGTTACTTTTCTGTCAGACTGCATTAATGGTACTAGAAATAACAAATATTGGGTGTTACTATCATAAATTATCAA
Source organism: Sapajus apella (assembly GCF_009761245.1). Lineage (NCBI taxonomy): Eukaryota > Metazoa > Chordata > Mammalia > Primates > Cebidae > Sapajus > Sapajus apella. The sequence continues at coordinate 31,529,178 of NW_022436941.1, forward strand.
ATTTCCACCTTTTAAAAATCTGGAGGCAAAATTGTGAATTTTCAAACATATATGTAGAGTTCAGAACATCAGGTATATTCTTCCATGTTGTTTTCTTTGCCTGAAATATGTCTTTCATTGATTCACTAATTATTTCAAAGTTTCATGGATTCATTCATCTATTTATTCTTCTTTAATCATTTCCACATTGTCATTTGTAGGTCAAACAGTTTCCCTGAGTTCTGGTTCTAAATACTCACCTGTCTACTCAATAGCTTCATAAATATTTTACGGGTCCTTCAGAATCAACATCTCCCAAATTAAATTTTAAACTCGTAATTTTCATTCACAGTGACCCTCCACTCCCTCCATTTGAAAAAAAAAAAAAAATCTTGCTCCAGTGTTTCCTCAGTGAATCCCTGTTACCCAGGTGTGCAAACCAGATACCTGGAAAATGTTTTGAAAACACCGTCTCTAAAATTTTCTCTTCCCTGTATCTACTCTTCCATCAGTCTGGTCTCCATATACTACAGCCAGAGTGATCTACATGAAACAGGAATCTGATCTCTTCTACTTAAAACCCTACAGTGGCTTCTCATTGCAACCAGAGTAGAGATGAACCTCCCAAACGTGGCCTATCCTCACAGGGTTTGGTCCCTGCCACCTCCCTGGTTGCAATTCAAGTCAGATTTTAACCCAGTCAGATTGATTTTCTTTCATTGTCTTGAAATTCTCTTTTCTATCTCCATGCCTCTTTCTCTCCTAATTGATTATTTCTCTCTTCTCTTCCACCATCCTGTAGTTACTTCTTAACTTTCAGTTCAAATGGGATGCCTTCTGCGGCCTCATGATGGTGTCAATCCCACTTTTAAATGCTATCGTGGATGAATATCTGCTAATGTGTATCACACATACTAGACTTTTCAGCACCAGAGGTCAAAGACCCCATCTTAAACTCCCAGCATTACAGATTTAATTTGTGAGATATAGAGAAGCTTTAGAAATTATAAATAAAGGGAGAAATTTGACCAGATGAGATATATAAAAGCAAAAATATAGAAATTAACAAATAACACCTGTTTCTATTAGGATATGTACTTAAGTAAAAGTTTATATGAAAATCAAACTTTGTTGAAAAACACTTTTCTTTCCTTCACATAATAAATGTTTGAGAAAAAGTAAGTCTTAATTTATAATATGGCACCATGCAATTTTTTTAAAAGGGCAAACACCTAAATGACATGCCAAATATGTTTTCATTTGGTTATAAAAAGGTTTATAGATGATTTGTATATCATTTTTTATGGTTATGTCCTACATGGGGTTTTTAAAGATCTTAAGTAATGAATACAATTTTTTAAATGTTATTCCTTCATTAATTTATATAGGTAAACAGAAGCCTAATTTTAAAGAGGCAAATGGGAATTTAAGTGCTAAAAACAGTAAAGAATGCTATTAGAAAAATATTGAAATGGGAAAGAATAAATGAAAGTTCTTTTATTTAAGAAAAAAGATTAAAGGGAGAAATATTACTCAATGGGAATTGAAGTTACTTGTTGCATGCTCTCTATCTTAAATGTATGGAACCAAGTACCCTGGCACTGTTCTAGCCATGGCATTCACTTTCTTACAAATTTACATAATGAATGGGGAGAAGGCATATAAGAGACAAGCTATATGAAATATGTGCCTCTTGAGCACTCTTTTTCATTGTTGTTGTTGCTATATTATTTTCTTTTCTTTTCTTTTTTTTTACTTTTTTTTTTTATTATTGCATTTTAGGTTTTGGTTTACATGTGAAGAACATGCAAGATTGTTGCATAGGTACACACATGGCAGTGTGATTTGCTGCCTTCCTCCCCATCACCTATATCTGGCATTTCTTCCCATGCTATCTCTCCCCAATTCCTCCCCCATCACTGTCCCTCCCCTATTCCCCGCAACAGACCTCAGTATGTGATGCTCCCCTCCCTGTGTCCATGTGTTCTCATTATTCAACACCCACCTATGAGTGAGAACATGTGGTGTTTGATTTTCTGTTCTTGTGTCAGTTTGCTGAGAATGATGATTTCCAGGTTCATCCATGCCCCTAAAAAGGATACAAACTCATCATTTTTGATGGCTGCATAATATTCCATGGTGTATATGTGCCACATTTTCCCTGTCCAGTCTATCATCGATGGGCATTTGGGTTGGTTCCTGTTCTTTGCTATTGTAAACTGTGCTGCAATGAACATTCGTGTGCATGTGTCTTTATAGCAGAATGATTTATAATCATTTGGATATATACCCAGTAATGGGATTGCTGGGTCAAATGGAATTTCTATTTCTAGGTCCTTGAGGAATCGCCACACTGTCTTCCACAATGGTTGAACTAATTTACACTCCCACCAACAGTGTAAAAGTGTTCCTATTTCTCCACATCCTCTCCAGCATCTGTCTCCAGATTTTCTAATGATCATCATTCTAACTGGTGTGAGATGGTATCTCAATGTAGTTTTGATTTGCATTTCTCTAATAACCAGTGATGATGAACATTTTTTCATATGTTTGTTTCATATGTCTTCTTTCGTAAAGTGTCTGTGCATATCCTCTGCCCATTTTGAATGGGATTATTTGTTTTTTCCTTGTAAAACTGTTTTAGTTATTTGTAGATTCTGGATATTAGCCCTTTGTCAGATGGGCAGATTGCAAAAATTTTTTCCCATTCTGTTGGTTGCCGATTCACTCTAATGACTGTTTCTTTTGCTGTGCAGAAGCTGTGGAGTTTGATTAGTTCCCATTTGTCTATTTTGGCTTTTGTTGCCAACGCTTTTGGTGTTTTGGTCATGAAGTCCTTGCTTACGCCTATATCCTGAATGGTTTTCCCAAGGTTTTCTTCTAGTGCTTTTATGGTGTTAGGTCTTATGTTTAAGTCTTTAATCCATCTGGAGTTAATTTTAGTGTAAGGTGTCAGGAAGGGGTCCAGTTTGTGCTTTCTGCACATGGCTGGCCAGTATTCCCAACACCATTTATTAAACAGGGACTCCTTTCCCCATTGCTTGTTTTTGTCAGGTTTGTCAAAGATCAGGTGGTTGCAGATGTGTGATGTTGCCTCCAAGGCCTCTCTTCTGTTCCATTGGTCTATATCTCTGTCTTGGTACCAGTACCATGCTGTTTTGATTACTGTAGCCTTGTAGAATACTTGGAAGTCCAGTAGTGTGATGCCTCCTGCTTTGTTCCTTTTGCTTAGAATTGACATGGCTATGCAGACTCCCTTTAGGGTCCATATGAAGTTTAAGGTGGTTTTTTCCAGTTCTGTGAAGAAGGTCATTGGTAGCTTGATGGGGATAGCGTTGACTCTGTAAATTACTTTGGGCAGTATGGCCATTTTCACGATATTGATTCTTCTTAACCATGAACACATAATGTTTCTCCCTCTACTTCTGTCCTCTCTTATTTCATTGAGCAGTAGTTTGTAGTTCTCCTTGAAGAGGTCCTTTACATTCCTTGTTAGTTGTATTCCTAGTTATTTTATTACCTTTGTAGCAATTGTGAATGGTAGTTAGTTCTTGATTGGGCTCTCTTTCAGTCTGTTATTGGTGTATAGGATTATGTTTGATTTTTGCACATTGATTCTGTATCCTGAGACTTTGCTGAAGTTGCTTATCAGTTTCAGGAGATTTTGGGCTGAGACGATGGGATCTTCTAAATATGCAATCATGTCATCTGCGAATAGAGACAATTTTACTTCTGCCTTTCCTATTTGAATACCCTTTATTTCTCTTTCTTGCCTGATTGCTCTGGCTAGAACTTCTAATACTATACTGAATAGGAGTGGTGAGAGAGGGCATCCTTGTCTAGTGCCAGATTTCAAGGGGAATGCTTCCAGTTTTTGCCAATTCAATATGATATTGGCTGTTGATTTGTCATAAATAGCTTTCATTATTTTGAGATACGTTCCGTCAATACTTAGTTTATTGAGGGTTTTTAGCATAAAGGCTGTCGGATTTTGTCAAAGGCCTTCTCTGCATCTATTGAGATAATCGTGTGGTTTTTGTCTTTGATTCTGTTTATGTGGTGAATACGTTTATAGACATGCGTATGCTGAACCAGCCTTGCATCCCCAGGATGAAGCCTACCTGATCATGGTAGATAAGCTTTTTGATGTGCTGCTGCAATGGGTTTGCCAGCATTTTATTGAAGATTTTAGGATCTATGTTCATCATGGATATTGGCCTGAAGTTTTCTTTTCTTGTTGAGTCTCTGCCAGGTTTTGGCATCAGGATGTTGGTCTCATGAAATGATCTGGGAAGGATTACCTCTTGTTGGATTGTTTGGAACAGTTTCAGAAGGAATGGTACCAGCTCCTCTTTGTATGTCTGGTAAAATTCGGCTGTGAACCCATCTGGACCTGGGCTTTTTTGGGTGGTAGGCTCTTAATTCCTGCCTCAATTTCAGACCTTGTTATTGGTCTATTCAGGGTTTTGACTTCTTCCTGGTTTAGGCTTGGCAGGATGCAAGTGTCCAGGGATTTATCCATTTCTTCCAGGTTTACTAATTTATGTGCATAGAGTTGTTTGTAATAATCTCTGATGATGGTTTGTATTTCTGTGGAATCTGTGGGGATATTCCCTTTATCTTTTTTTATTGCATCTATTTGATTATTCTCTTTTCTTTTTTATTAATCTGGCTAGTGGTCCATCTATTTTGTTAATCTTTTGGAAAAACCAGCTCCTGGATTTATTGACTTTTTGAAGGATTTTTTTGTGTCTCTATATCCTTCAGTTCTGCTCTGATCTTAGTTATTTCTTGTCTTCTGCTAGGTTTTGAGTCTTTTTGGTCTTGCTCCTCTAGCTCTTTCAATTTTGACAATAGGATGTTGATTTTAGATCTTTCCTTGCTTTTCATGTGGGCATTTATTGTTATATATTTTCCTCTAGACACTGCTTTAAACATGTCCCAGAGATTCTGGTATGTTGTGTCTTCGTTCTCGTTGGTTTTGAACATCATCTTTATTTCTGCCTTCATTTCATCATTTATCCAGTCAACATTCAAGAGCAAGTTGTTCAGTTTCCATGAAGCTATGTGGTTCTGACGTAGTTTCTCAATTCTGAGTTCTAATTTGATTGCACTGTGGTCTGAGAGACTGCTCTTTATGATTTTTGTTCTTTTGCATTTGCTGAGGAGTGATTTACCTCCAATTATGTGGTCAATTTTAGAGTAGGTGTGATGTGGTGCTGAGAAGAATGTATATTCTGTCAAGTTGGGGTGGAGAGTTCTGTAAATGTCTATTAGGTTGCTTGGTCCAGGTCTGAGGTCAAGTCCTGGATATCCTTGTTAATTTTCTGTCTCGTTGATGTGTCTAATATTGACAATAGGGTGTTAAAGTCTACCACTATTATTGTGTGGGAGTCTAAGTCTCTTTGTAAGTCGTTAAGAACTTGCTTTATGTATCTTGGTGCTCCTGTATTGTGTGTGTATATATTTAGGATTGTTGGCTCTTCTTGTTGCAGTGATCTTTTTACCATTATGTAATGTCCTTCCTTTGTGTCTTTTGATCTTTGTTGCTTTAAAGTCTATTTTATCAGAGATGAGAATTGCAACTCCTGCTATTCTTTTGCTCTCCATTTGTTGGTAAATCTTCCTCCATCCCTTTATTTTCAGCCTTTGTGTATCCTTGCATGTGAGATGGGTTTCCTGGATAGAGCACACCGATAGGTTTTGGCTTTTTATCCAATTTGCCAGTCTGTGTCTTTTGATTGGGGCATTTAGCCCATTTACATTTAGGGTTAATATTGTTATGTGTGCATTTGATCATACCATTTGGATGCTAGCTAGCTGTTTTGCCCATTAGTTGATGCAGTTTCTTCATTATGTTGATGCTCTTTACCATTTGGTATGTTTTTGGAGTGGCTGGTACTGGTTATTCCTTTCTATGTTTAATGGCTCTTTCAGGAGCTCTTGTAAAGCTGGCCTGGTGGTGATGAAATCTCTGAGTACTTGCTTGTTCATAAAGCATTTTATTTCTCCTTCACTTCTGAATCTCAGTTTTGCTGGATATGAAATTCTGGGTTGAAAGTTCTTTTCTTAAACATGTTGAATATTGGCCCCCACTCTCTTCTGGCTTGTATGGTTTCTGCTGAGAGATCTGCTGTGAGTCTGATGGGCTTCCCTTTGTGGGTAACCTGACCTTTCTCTCTGGCTGCCCTTAGCATTTTCTCCTTCATTTCAACCCTGGGGAATCTGACAATTATGTGCCTTGCGACTGCTCTTCCTGAGGTATATCTTTGTGGTGTTCTCTGTATTTCCTGGACTTGAATATTGGCCTGCCTTGCTAGGTTGGGAAAATTTTCCTGGATAGTATCAAGAAGAGTATTTTCCAGCTTGGATTCATTCTCTTCCTCACAGTCAGGTACACCTATCAAACGTAGATTAGGTCTTTTCACATAGTCCCATATTTCTTGGAAACTTTGTTCATTCCTTTTTACCCTTTTTTTTCCTCTAATCTTGCCTTCTTGTTTTATTTCATTGAGTTGATCTTCGACCTCTGATATCCTTTCTTCTGCTTGGTCAATTCTGCGTTGAAACTTGTGCATGCTCTGCGAAGTTCTCATGTTGTGTTTTTCAGCTCCATCAATTCACTTATACTCCTCTCTAAGTTTATTGTTTACAAGTTGTTTATAAGTTGTATATTCTCTAAGTTGTTTATTCTCATTATCATTTCATCAAATCTTTTTCAAGGTTCTTAGTTTCTTTGCATTGGGTTAGAACATGTTCTTTTAGTTCACAGAAGTTTCTTATTACCCACCTTCTGAAGCCTGATTCTGTCAATTCATCACACTCATTCTCCATCCAGCCTTGTTCCCTTGCTGGTAAGGCGTTGTGATCCCTTGTAGGAGGAAAGGTGTTCTGGTTTTGGGTGTTTTCATTCTTTTTGCACTGGTTTCTTCCCATCTTTACGGATTTATCCACCTGTCGTCTTTGTATTTGTTGGCTTTCAGATTGGGTCTCTGAGTGGATGTCCAGTTTGTTGATGATGAAGTTATTTCTTTCTGTTTCTTAGTTTTCCTTCTAACATTCTGGCCCCTCTGCTGTAGGACTGCTGAGGTCCACTCCAGGCCCTGTTTGTCTTGGGATCACCTGCGGCGGCTGCAGAACAGTAAGGGTTGCTGCCAGTTTCTTCTTCTGATATATTTGTCCCCGTAGGATACCTGCCAGTTGTCAGTCTGAGCTCTCCTTTACAAGGTGACTCTTTGGATATATAGGGGTCAGGGAGCTGCTTGAGGAGACAGTCTGTCCTCTATAGGAGCTCAAGTCCTGAGCTGTGAGCTCCGTTGTTCATTCAGAGCTTCTGGGCAGGTACATTTAAGTCTGCTGCAGTAGAACTCATAAACACTCCCCTTTTTTTTTTCCCCAAGGTGCTCTGTCCCAGGGAGTTAGAGGTTTATTTATGAGTTTCTGTTGTGCTGCTGCCTTTTTTCAGGGCTGTCCTGCCCAGCGAGGAGGCAGCCTAGTCACTGTCTGCCTGCAGAGGCTCTGCTGCGCTGCTGTGGGCTCCATCCAGCTGCCGTGTGAGCTTCCCTGCAGTCCTGTTTATACAGGTTTAGTTAGAACTGCCTTGGCAATGGCAGCCCACCTCTATAACGATGGACTCTCTCTGTAATGGAGGGCTGCCTTGGCAATGGCGGGCTGCCTCAGCAATGGTGGACCACCTCTGTAGTGGTGGACTGCCTCGGTAATGGCGGATGCCCCTCCCGCACAGAGCTGGACTGTCCCGGGTTCAGCTGTGCTTGCTGTGAAACTCTCAAACCAGAGTGTTTCAGACTGCTGTTTTTTTTATGGGGGTGGGACCAGCCGAGCCTCATCACCTGGCTCCCTGTCACAGAGCCCTTTTTTTTTTTTTTCCAGTTGAATGGGTGACTGTCTCCCAGGTGTTCCAGTCACCTGTTGAAAAGGCGCCAGGATCTGTGTGATTTCCCGTGCGGCGACCCACTGCGCCGCGCTGAGATTCGTGGTCCTTTTTTGTCTGGGAATCTCCTGGCCTGGCTCCCTGTTTCAATCCTCTTTTTTATCAGTTGAATGGGCGACTCTGTCTCCCAGGAGCTCCCATCGCTAGCTAAAACGGTGCCCAGACCCATGCATTTTGTGTGGAGAACTGCTGCGCCAGGGCACCAGCCAAAACAGCCACACTAGCCAAAACAGCGACTCCGGCCAAAACAGCTGCACTGGGGACCTGTGGGGCTCCTCCACCTGGGAATCTCCTGGTCTGTAGGCAATAAAAATCCCTGGAAACGCAGCATCCACTCACCCTCCACGTTTTCGCTGGGAGCTGCAATCCTGAGCTGCTCCTAATTGGCCATCTTGGATCCGTCTCCGAGCATTCTTATAAATAATAATACTCCTGTTGTTTATTGTCAATTATTTCAAAGAACACATTAAAAATTAATATTTTCTGGCATGGTATAAACTACTGCTGCTTTCGTAAGCCCTGAGCACTGTCTGAGCTAGGGCAGAGTCAATATAAAAAATAAGAACTATTAGATGAAAAATTGATTGAAGTAGGATATTATTTGCTTTCTCTGACCCTCGGAGAATGACACTATTCTGAAAAGGGCACTGACGTTGTCACACTATAAGCCTGGATGAATTCAAACAATTCAAAAAATGCCCAAAGTATTCCAAAGTCTTTACTTACTTGTGACAGAAAAAGAACTTTGGACTATATGTATAATGCATACAGGTTTATGTGAGATGTAATTATTTCTGTTTCCATTTGTGCATTATAAAGAAATCAATTGGTAAAAATTAAAAATGGAAGATTAACATTTATGGATGAAATAACTTATAATTATTGTTTTATAAAGTCTTTAGTCATCTAATAGCAATCAATCAACACTTCAGACTTATTTGATGTATTCATTAATTTATCAATTCATTCATTAGGTCAGCTGTTTATTAAACTACTACTATATGAAAAATGCCCATTGAAAAACATTCACAGCAAATTTGCACTACTTCTTTCCCCACAAAAAGCAAATCTAACTGTGTAATAAAAGAAGTTCAGCATTAAACGGTGATTTTAAGGGCACAATCGTCAGGTGTTTTTGTTCTATAATAAAAACATCTGTCCATAAGAAGTAAAAATAAATACACCAGACCACAAACAGTAACCATTCTAAGTTATTTTATACAAGAATTTCCCACGGCTTGGCTCTGTGTCCCCACCCTAATCTCATGTTGAATTGCAATTCCCTATGTTGGGGGAGGAACCCGGTGGGAGGTGATTGGATCATGGGGATGGTGTTCCCCCTGCTGTTCTCATGATAGTGAGTTCTCATGATATTTGATGGTTTAAAAGTATGTAGGACTTCCCCTCTCACACTCTCTCCTGCTGCCATGTGAAGAAAGTGCTTACTCCCTTTTCCCCTTCCACCATGATTGTAAATTTCCTGAGGCCTCCCAGTCATGCTTCCTGTTAAGCCTATGGAACTGTGAGTCAATTAAATCTCTTTTCTTCATAAATTACCCAGTCTCAGGTAGTTCTTTATAGCAGTGTGAGAATGAACTAATACATAATTTTTTATTATAAGGTTGGTGCAAAAGCAATTGTGATTTTTGCCAGTATTTCCAATGGCGAAAACTGCAATTGTTTTTGCACCAACCTACATAATAGTTTATTTTGCTTTATAGTACATAATCTTTCTTTAGAAGGGAATGGCCTTTTTCTGTACCAAACATTTTAGTAAATAAATGACATCTTCTCTTTCATGTCACCTTAGTTCTACAGATGACATTGAGTCTCCAAAAATTAGGCACAATCTGTTGTTTTTATTAATTAGCAACAACAGAGTTATTCACTTAGGTAAATAATAATTACCTGTGTTCAGTCACAAGTCATAAAACCAGAGACCCCAGATGGAAAATATAACCCTATATTAATTATACATATATTTAATTTTACTTATCTCTCTAAATCAATGGGTCTATGAACTAGCATACTATTAACAAAGTATCTAGAACTTATTTGGGAAACATATGCCCAACTTAAATACAAAATTTGTAGATAAGGCCCTAAGTGCCATTAATTTCAAGGCATTACTTTTACTTCCATTACAAGAACAGTGTGGTAAAACAATGCCAGGAGGAATGCTATTCTGTCCATCTTGCTCATGATTATATCACCAGTAGCACAGTAGTCAGCATATAGTAGCTTCCCAGTAGAAAGGAAGCTATGACTTATATTTCCTTTCATTTGGCTCATTTTCATTTGAAGCAGTAATATGTTAAAATTATTAGAATAAATATAAAAAAGAATTTCACTGATTATTCATAAACCTGGGACAGATAAAACTGCCATCAATTACTTCCATCTCATGCAGACTAAAAGCCACAGCCCTTTCAATATCTTATAAGACCTTTGTGATCTAGCCAACAACAGCTGACCTAATCTTCTGACCTTGCTGGCCTACTTTGAAATACCTAGCATGGCCTGTCTTCTAAAGGGGTAATGAAAGCAAGGTAGCAGACTATGGAGGCATGGGCGGAGACAGAGATACACAGCCTAGAGACACCTCACCTTTAACTTTGCATTTTCCCAAAAGTGAGGATTCAACCTTGTTAATGCTGGATTTGGCACAAAAACCAGTGTAGCCCCATGCTGAAAACTTTACATTCAACAAAACTACATAGAAGTATAAGTGCACCTTGAATGGGAGTATAATTGATAAGAAAATGAGCGTCTCAGATTCAACAAGGCCCTACCCTTTTTAGATAGTGTCACTATTAGAAACTCTGGGGACCATGGTTGAGTGAACTGAAATATCCTGCATCTACTCTTGCTTTATGTGGCCATCTTTTTCTGGAACATTTCTGTGTCTTCAGCTAAACAGACAACTTAATCTAATCTTAAAATGCTCTGGGGATGTGTGGTTTCTTCCTGTTAAGTTGTGGTCTCTCTGAAATGCTGTGGGGCGTGGCGAGCCTTCAGATACTGTGGCCTTGCCTTCTCTAAATCAAATCAGTGTTCTGAAGTGAATATTATCACCCTGATTTTATACTGGAAGAAATGAAGCATAGTAACTTCATTCATTCATTCAACAAATTTTTGTTGAGGACGGACTAGAAGCTGTACTGTTCTCTGTACTGAAGATTAAGTAATGAACAAAATAAAGTCAATGTCTTCATGGAGCTTACAGTCTAGTTGGGGGAGATAAGCAATAAAAAGTAAGCCAGTACTTTATATATGTATCTATATAAACACATACATATACATACATACACATGAATATGGACACTACATGTGTATGTTTATATAAATAAACATCAGGTGAAAGTAATGACTATGACAAAAAATAAAGCAGGTTAAGGGTTACAGGAAATGTCCAGGTGGGGAAGAGGGGAGGTCTAAAATCACACAGCTAATTTGTTGCAAAGCTAGGATTCACGCACAGAGTATTCCAGTTTCAAATTGGTGGTCTTAGCCACTATGCTGAGGCTGCTAACCACTCTGCAAATGCTTACACCTAATGGATATCAGAGGTGGCAGTATAGATAGAAACAGTCTAGCCTGGCACAGAACACTTTAAAAGTGAAGCCTGGGACTGAAAAGGATTTCTTGTAGTGCTTTTGTATTTAATAAAATAATGAACAATATTTTAAAATAATTATTGGGCAAATAACCCAGTAATTTTTAAAATTGAGGGTCAATGTCCAGCAAACGGTAAAGGCTAAAGTTCTCTAGTTCTGCATGTTGATTGCTCCACTCCTGCCTTGGAAGCCAGAAAGTGGAGACAGTTTGCAAGCTAGAAGGTTAAACTTGGTTCTGTGCCATCTATGTTCTGATGAATTCCCCAGAATTTGATCAAGACTAACTAGGAAAAGTGAGTTACTTTAGCATAAATGAGGGTTGACTTGAGAACAAGTTAATGGTTGAACCAATGGTCAACCAAGTTTTGGAGGTAATCATGAACCCAATTCCACTGTACTGAAATTGATCTCCTGCCTGTTGGATGGACTTGGTATGAGCTAGGATGTAAGGAGGCTGAATGGACCAACTGGCAGTCCCTATCACATAAAATGTGAGGGAACAAATCATCCCAGGGATATATACAGTTAGGGCCTATAAAATATTCTTTTCTCCCTACAACATGGCTTTCTCTAAATCAGCATTTATTAAATGGTTTTAAGTTTTGCTTCATATCCATATGGCTGATCATCTTCATAAAAGGAAAGAAAATGAGAAATAAATCTAATACACAGTTTAATTCTTTAGCTTAATTTCGCAGGTTTTGTCATCTGTTCACAATAGGCTTGAATCTTCCTCTTACTAGCTGCATGACATTAGATAAGTTACTTATTCTTTTGTGGCTCAATGTGTTCTGTTATAAAATGTAGATTAAATAGTACTAATCTCATAGAAATATGAGGATCAAATGAGAATATGAATGAACTTGGTAAACAGTGAGTACTCCATGAGTGCATGGTAGCCATCTTTTGAAGCCTTTTAGTACATGTCCTATCATCTGAAAACTACCCTCTTGTACACAGAGATTGGCTCCTCTAGCTCTAGGTAACAGTGACCCTGCATACTCTTACCTGTCTAGCCATATTATTGATTAAAACTGGGATAAACATTTAATATAAGCTGGGACAACTACTTGTGTCAAGAGTTTGAAATTTAGCTGCAGATGCTGGGCCTGGCAGATTACATTGACTCAAATATCATTTTAGGGCCCTTTGCAAGTGGAGTGAAGGAATGCAGCCTTCAGAGCAAGAGGGAAAAGGAGCAGCCACACGCTAAAAGGCATTAATGAAACTCCAAGTGAACACAGAGGGAAAGACAGAGATGCTGCCTTGGTCCCAGACTGCTTCCCAGTTCCTAGTTTCAAGGACTCCAAAGCCAGGTTGAACTTTCTGTTCTTGAGTTCTGTGAGATAACCCCATAAGTTTCCTTATGATAAAGGAAACTAACACAGGAACAAAAGACCAAATAATGCATATTCTCACTTATAAGTGTGAACTAAAGGATGAGAACATAGGGACACAAATAAAGGAAGAGCAGACACTGAGGTCTACTTGAGGGTGGAGGGTGAGAGGAGGAAGAGGAGCAAAAAAATGACTACTAGGTACGAGGTTTAATATGTGGGTAATGCAACAATCTGTATAACAAACCCCTGTGAGATGAGTTTACCTGTGTAAGAAGCCTTCACATGTACCCCCTGAACCTAAAATAAAAGTTAAAAGAAAAACCCTTATGGCTTAAACTAGTTTCTGTTCCTTGTAATCAAATATTCCCTAAAAGAAAAATGGTAACTGTAACCATTTGTAATTGTTTAATGTAAAAGATCACTTTTTTGACACTCTGAATCCAAAATGTACTTACTGAAATTGCCCGGAAAAAAGTCAGAAATAAGGAGGAGTATGTGGCATCAGCCAATTTTCTCTTCTATCATATTTGTGTAACACAGGACATGGCTAGCCCTAACCAAACCATGAAATAGCCTTAATGTACTCCTATTCCCTTCATTCCCTCTCCTCTCACTCTCAATGACTTTCAGTGTGCTCACTGGACTGCCCTTAAGTCCTGAACAGTCTCTGTATATGCTGCATCTTTTCTACCAGTAACCATAAATCACAAGTTAACTACTGTCCTCAGACCCAAATCTCTCACTTTTGTTTCCTAAAGAAGCAGCTAGATATGCTGGTACATTAATCCAAGCCAAAATGTTAATTGGCTAACATAAAGGAAGGTCTCTTTTTCATTCCTGGAAGCATATTATGCATGTATCTTTAGAGAAAAGCCCTTAATTAAAATGAGTGAAACTAGTGGTGGGAAATTTTCACACTGAATAAAGTGTAGGATAAATAATTTTTATAAAGGCATTGACTTATGTTATCTTTTGTATGATAATTGCACTGCATATGCAAATACCAATTTGTAATAGAAGAAAAGGGCTAAAGAAGGACTATATATTCTTGACACATTTAAAATTATTGAGCAGTAATCTCTGTATTGCAGCAAAATTGGTTTCAATGCTAAAAATAAAAATACAGCTTAATATATTGAAAATTGTAATCAAATGTTAGAACAAGAAAATCAGTCATAAATGCTTAGTCAACTAACTGAGATTATCACATCTTTATGCTAATCCTGTGTGTTTAATTAACAGATAAAGCATAAGGGGGTATTCTAAACAATAGTATATAAAAATGAAAAAAGTAAATTTTCAAGCCCTAATTAAATCAAGAAGTAATAACAAAATGCTGCTGCATTTCAGCAACTGTTCATTCAATGACAAAAACATATTGGTTTGTATTTCTAAAATTATATTCCACAGCCTTCAGAATGCTCTTCTGTTTTTGCTCATGATCATTACAGAGTCCAGATATTGAATATAGGCTTAGCCATCACACCAAATGCCATTTGGCCTTCTGTCCTGACTTTCCTAGCTAATCAGAAGATATCTCTATTGTGCAAGGCAGTAGAGTAGATTCAGTGTGTGGGCTCTAAAACCAGAATGCTGAGATTCATATCCTGAATCTATCACTTGTTTTTAATATAATCTTGGGCACAGTATTCAAACTCCCTAACTGTGTAAAATGGGCTTAAACAATAGTACTGCTATTGTTTTGAAGGTTCATTCACTTAGCTTTAATTGCCAGGCACTGTTCTAGGCTTTTAGAATCCAATAGTGAACAATATCAGTAAAAATCACTGACCTCAGGAAGCTGACATTCTCAGACACTGCATCTAAAGCACTTAGAACAGTATCTAGTACTCAGTAAGCCCTTAATAAATGTCAGCAGTTAGGGTTACTAATACTTGAATGAAACAGCAAAACACTGGCACTGGAATGACAGGAAATGTGTCAGAATGGAGTCAGCACAATTAAGACCTAGCAGTGGCCTGGCCACTAACTGTTTAGGTGACCTTCATTTAATCTCCCTGGGCCTCAGTTACTTAAAATGGTCTTATAGTGCCTTCAATTGAGTATATGGTAGATCATGAGTGACAGAGATGATGAAGGGTTCAAAAGCATCACAGAACACATTTTATTTTTATATTTTATATTTATTTATTGTGTCTTTACCACGTAAGTGATATGACGGTGCACTAAGCATAACATACTTTTCCACTATATTCACAGTTTAGGAAAAGCTCAGACACTAGGTAATCATTTCCAGTTTAAAAATAGAGAAAAAAAATCCTCAAAGATCATTGGGAAAAATGTAAATGGTCAGCAGTATACCAAATCTTTTACATAATAATCTATGAAGTCTCACAAAAAAAAAAAATAACCCAAATATAAACTCTAAGCAGCATCTTACATTTAACTTTAAAAGTACACATATGTAATCCTTATTAGAAATCACTGGACAAGGCAATCCCCTTCTAGAACATATAAATGAAATATTATTCCCTTCCTGACAATCATTACCTTCCTAAATTAGTTTTATCAATGAAACTTAAAAATAATATTGGTCTCATATACACTTTCATGAGATTATACATTTTTTAGAGTTTTGTAAATTTTGTTCAAATTAGTTTTCTTTTTCCAGTTAAAATTCATATTCTTTCAAGAAAACGTCCACAATCAAGGTGTGCTCTCCCTTACAAAGCATTGTAACTTTGCTTTCAATTTTCCTTCAGCTGGCATCTTCTTTCTCCTATTCAGTGACACACCCATCCACCAAGTCTCACTCAGAGAGTATCCTCTGCAGAGTTTCCCTAATTATTCCCACCACAGTCCCCATACTGACAGGTCATATTAGACTCTCTTGATAGTACTCCCAAATAATTTTGTAGATTTTATCACAAAATTGACTGTCTCTATGCATTCTTCTTAACTTTTGTTATATCCATCTGATGGGACTGATCATAATTTTCATTTAGGTAGCCACTGGCACAGAGTAGGCAACTGTCCACACTTGTGAAATGCTGGAAATATCAATGTTTTCAATGGATAAGCAAAACTCTTATGATTAATAAAATAAATGTGGTCTAATATACTTTAATTTGTAAAACTGTTAGCTGACTCCATGATAAAAAAAAAAAAAATCATTGTGCTAGAGCAACCCAACATGAAGAGAATCAGTACAGAGTTGAAAATTAGAAAAAAAAATCATATTCTACCTAATCTCTCCAAAATATACCTTTTCTGATATTCACAATGACATATGAAATTAAGAAATGTTCCCCAAACTCCCCACAGATTATGGTCTTTCACTCAAGTATACAGCAAATAAAAGTTTATCCTCCTTTCACTTTCTGTAGATATCAAAGAACAATGGCATCAAGCCAACTTTTAGAAATAAGCCCAAATAAAAACAAATTTTGCAGTAGGATTTGTCAAGAATAAAAAAACCAGAAATGAATGCCATTATCACATATATCAAGTATAATGTCAATCCTGAATCCCCTAGCTTCAAAACCAGAATATTCTTTATAGAGTGACATCTAACCATCTAGGAACATCCCTTTGTAAGTAAACATACACACACCACACGTACACTAACCATAAAGTTTATCAGTGTATTTCAAACAGTTTATAAAGTACAAGTAGGAAAGACAATTTCACACTGGCCTATAGAATAGTTTTAAAGAAAATGCCGTTGATTAAAACGAAACCAAAATTCCAACTATACAAAAATCCTTAAGCTGTAAACAGAAATAGTTTCCATTAGAAACTTGAAGTAGCAAGAGAACTCTTCTGAAGTTAAATGGAAATTACAACAAGAACATTTCTAAATGCAAGTCATTTCTTAATGCAGTAATCTCTTTCCATTTTATAGCTGTCATAATTGTTTTCCTATAATGAAACATTGCTCTGCTCATCTCATATTAATCAAAAGAAAGCTAAAGAAAGAATGTGTGTCCCTCAAAAGTTAAAAACATTATTTTGGGAAGAGAAAATTGGAAATATTTTCAAGAGTGTACTGAGTTCCAGTGACCTCCAATCAGTGAACAGGACAAAATTTGTAAGTTAATATAAAATGTAAAGCAGATTTGAAATATTTGCTTGGATTTATTGGACACAGACTTTGTAATGCATAGATGTGCATTTATTTTTGTTATGTTTTGGCATATCAAAGACGGGACTTAGTATCTTTGCTCATTACCTGAAAAACTAAAGGGAACTTTCAATTATGTTTTACATTATTTTAATTAATTTTTGAAATGCCTCATTAGAAATTTTTTCAGTGAGGAAAAAACTTCCAACTATAGCAAATCCTATATTGTTTTTCTTTGATATTTCTTAGGAGTAAAAACACAACCTATGTCTTAACTCTAAATCAAGAAAAATTCTATTGCAATGACTACTATTCCCGAATAAAGAGCTGCATAGGCTGGCACATAGAAACAGGGTTCTGCAGCACTTTTCACTACTATAGAAAATTTCAACACAAAGATTAATTTTTCTCAATACAATACTACAAATTGGTGAGGTATTAAAATGAAAAAATTAATTCATCCAAAAGAGCGTTTAATGAGTCTAAAGAGGAACAAAGAAGCACAAGTTGGGGATGCGATAAAATTCATCTAGCACTCATGATTAACAAAGGAAATATAAAAGCAGATAGTTTAGAAGAATTCAATGAAAGTAAGTAAAGAAAAATATTATATTATTGCTATATTATGGCCAGTAAGGAAAAGTCATAACATTTTTCAACATCCAGAAAAGTGTTTATAAGAATAAAGACAAAAAGAAGATATTCTATACGAAGGATGACAAATTTGGGGCATGTGTGTTAGTACTCGTGAGTACCCTGGCAGATATGACTAATTGATCACTGGATTCTTTGTGGCTGTTCCTGGAATTCTTCTCAATATATACATGGAGAGCCACTACCTTTCACTAAAAGTTGGTGCTAGTGCTGAAACCTATTTATCAAACCTGCTCTCACTGACATTGTTCAAGATGTTCAACTGGGAAACCATCCCACTAGGCAAATGGCATAGGTCTATGTGCAGCTTGCTAGGATATGCAGTTAAGAAAGGGTTACTTTAAAAAATTTGTTAATGCATGAAAATTCTTAAAAAGCAAAATGAGAAAATAACATTATAGCAGATAATATTATGATTTAGAGAGGGAAATGAATTAAGAAAAGCTAACTGCTATCTACAATGTAGAAAAGTTTCAATTATCATGATACAGGCATTTACACAGTGGTCCATTTTTGAAGAAAATAATCACTACAAAAAGTAGCAAGAGATTGAAACAATGGTCCCCTCAACTGCAATGCCCCAGAAATTAAAGAATATTCATGGTAACTAACAATTTAATAAAAGTTTCAATAATGTATATTTATTACAGTTTAAAACCACAGGTAGTCTAATGGTATGAAAGAAATCAGAGACAAAATGACTAATTACCAGAGAGAATTTGAAGCACTTCAATACCTCAGCAATCAAAGTTATACTTTTCTCCAAATGAAGAGCAAAGCCTTTACGGTTAATTTTAACACAGTGTTACCACGAATGAAATTAATGATAGTAAAATTTTTATCTAGAATCAAATGCTTTTAAGTCAATTCTTATCCATAGTCACAGAAAGTAAATCAGAAATACAATGATAATGTCTTATTTTTAGTTCTTAATTTCCAAAAAATAGTACCTCCATAGAAATGAATTTTAAAATATGTGCAACTGTTGAACCATATTTAAAATAGCAGTCATATTATAGTTTCAGAATAAAGCTGAGCAGTAACTAAAATTTGGGGTGGGAGGTTGGGCAATTAAGTCAAAAATATCTATTGAGATCAATATTGTACAGTTAAGGTGAAAGTAACTTTGTTTTCCTTTAATTATATATTATACAACCTCACTAGAATGTTAAAACAAAGCCTGGACAATGATACGTTTCAGAGAAAAGTATATTTCAGTAACAATACCAGTTAGATAATGTCTACAACAACTCAATCTAACAATGAACCCTGCTCCACATTAAACAGTATTATGCAGTTTCTGGTGCATAAAAACGGCATCAGTTCTCCACTTCACTGCGCTTACTTATACTTAGCCATATTTAGGAATTGACATTAATTCTGCAACAAATCATAAGTTGTACTGACATTTAGCACTAAAAAACACTTTCAGTTACAAGCAACGAAAACCACAATGTATAAAGCATTAACACCAGGTCACTACATATAATCAGAAAAAATAAAATCTCCTCTGAAATAACTAGTATTTATTTTCTCAATACAATGGCATAATTAGTGAAGTACTAAAATGAAAAGAAAATTTGTCCAAAAGAGCATTAAATGAATCTGAAAATCTTTTACCCTTTACCAAATTCAATGTCATGAATTGCTGTTTTACAACTAAGCTTTTCTGACTTTATATGTAATTTCTTTGGAAAATAAGAATAGACAACACATGAAACAATCTTATTTGATTATAAGGCTGTAGTTTCTTATATTACTAAATTGTAGTACATTCCATGTCACTGTTGTTCATGATTATTATATAACAAATCCTAACTAGCAGGCAGATCATTGTCTAACTAGGTACTCACTTCAAGTAAGTGGAAAAACAAGTGTTCCTATAAAGTACATAAACAACTAGAAGAGGACACTTTCATACAAAATACAGAAACCAACAAGAAAAGACCTAAGTTTCATGAAAATTAACTTCTGTATTGTAGGAAATATATCAGTTTTCCAGTATTCTATTAATAAAACCAAAAAATGCTTTAAAAATGTTCTCCTTACCTGTGTATACAGTTTTTACTCTCAAGATAGGACATACCAGAAGCAGCGTCTAATGAAAATTTCACTAACTGTTTGAGTTTTAGTTCATCCTTCTTCTTTCTCAGAAAGGAGAGGAAATCACCTCCTAGAGGAATTGACAGATGAACAATGAGACAAAGTTATGATGAAAGTCACATTTATAATCTATTCTGATCTATTAGGAATATTTGATACAGCAAAATGAATGCATTACACATTTGGCCATGCTTTTTGCCCAATTTGAGGTGAGGATAAAAGAAAACATGAAAAAACACATCATATTAGAAAAAAATACCATAATCTCTTCCACATACAGTTTAAGTACTTTAAATATTTCATACTGTACATTATCTAGGTCACAATTATATTCAAAATCATACTTTTTCCTTTATCACTATTTTTACCAATTTGCTTCACTAAAATTTTCAGTGGAATTTGATTTTTTCTAATACCAAATAAAAACTATATTATTATGAATTAAATGAGTATGTAGTATATAAAGAGTAAATTATAAAAGCTACTTAAAAAAGTAAATTATATTGGATTAGCTATTAGATTCAGTGATTCCTTGAAAAATAAGACTATTAACACCACCATAATTGTTAGCAATGTCCAGACAGAGAGAAAAAGGAAAATGCTATGATTTTGGCCTGATTTACTCACTGACCCAGATCGCATTTTTGTGCATCAAATAAATTCCAGTGAGGTCTTAGAAAAACTTCTTAAACTGTTATGGTTCAAGACATATATAACATGAGCCAAGTAGTAATTTGAAGTTTACTAGTAGCCACATTTTTAAAAAGGTTGTAAAAATGTGCAATTGATTTTAATACGGTTTTCTTGAACCTGATATATCCAAAACATTCAACATGTGTCAATTGAAAATTACAGATATTTTACATTTAAAATCACAGTCTGTGAAATACTGTATTTATTCTACATTTATGGCACATTTTAATTTAGATGTAAATTTCATCTGAAATATTTGATCTATATTTAGATTTCATTAAATTTACAACTGAAAAGTAGACTCACATACCCAAGATGTTTCAAACATGTCTAAAATTTTCCAATAACTGAATCAATATCAGTATTTTAATTAAGGTTAAAATTAAATGAAATTTAAAATTCAGTTTTTTAGAAGCACTGGCCACATTTTAAGAGCTCAAGAGCTTCATAGGGTCATTGGCTATCATACTGAATAATGCAACCTTAAACTTTGCGTTCATTCTTAATATAGCATTACAACCTTAGGCTTATTTTTCTTTTTAGTTACTTTATAGTTTATTGCACTATTAAAAAAAAGAGTTAAAGTATATTAAAATACATGTTCTCTATAAACAATTTTTCCCACTTTCTCTAATAGTCCCCAGATATTAAGCCAGAATTTTGCAAGAGGGATTTGCATTTTATTTGCCATTTCTTGACTTTTTTTTCTTTTACTTTCCTCATCAGGTGTTTATGCTTTCTAAAGTAGAAAAGTTATAGAGGTGAAGACTTAATGGCTTTTTCCTTAATGAGAGTACCTAGAAAATTAACATCTGCCTAACTCTCCTTTAAATATTCTATTCTTTTCTAAACTTTTCTCTTACTCACATATTAAGTATTATACAAGTTTAGGTGAGCCATTAACAAAATCAAATAAGTTAAATACTTTAAACATAAACTTAATGGTGTCAATTTTTTCCTGTTCTTTTTAAGTAAATACCAAATATATTCAATTACTAGGATGATAATTGAAATAGTTTCTATCAAGCTTTACTTAAATTTGGAACAAAACCTGACTTCAATAATGAAAAGTAAAATTCCACTAATTTATCAACTTTAATAGATACTAAAATGACTATTAAAATAGACTTGAAATTAATATTTAGTTCAAGCTATTACTTGAGGCAATATTCACATAATAATTCTTTTGTTAGATATATGTACCTGTTTTAGAAAATGTGTATCCTTCTGGTTTTGAAACCACATAGTATTTTGTCTGAGCTATAGAATAACTTTCCAACGAAATAATCTTTTCTGCAATTTGATTTAAAAGCAGCATATGACATAACCCCAGTGTTGTTCTGTAGAATCCTGATAATATTTTTTTCCAGTTAGCACTTTTTCATCTGCCTCCTGCCTTTTACAAATTTACTTATTGATATAATACTGCTTGTACTCCCAACCCACTACAATCATTATTCGATAAATTTTTTAACAACTAAGCTTATTCAACAAATTGCCAAATATTGTTTAATAATATTGCGTAATATATTAATAAAGAAAAACACAACAGTTAAATAGCATTAAATATTGAATGAAAACTGATATCTAGTAAATAAAGTACTAGGAAGGTAGAGCTACATGCAATTCTTTCCAAATACATTCCAAGATACAGAAGGGGTTTCTGATTGTTCTGTAGTTAATCCAACAATATTTCTGCCTTAGAACAATTTTTTGCTTAAAGTCATTAAATCTAGGAAACTACATTTTAAATTTATTTCCAATTTATAGTTATTTAAGGCACAGGCATAGCAACACTAAGCAAAGGAACACAGCTCCACCATTCCACAAGCCTAGTCAGCTTTTTGCAGATAACTAGAGGGAAGCACCTCGATAAAAATTAAATTATTATAAATCATTATTGAAAGCCCAAGTCTTGTGCAAGTACAAGCATTAAGAACCCTGAAGCAAGAAATAAACTCCACAGGGGGGCAGAATATGGAGCTAGAGTTAGGATACCTAGAAGATAACTCAGACTGGGCCAGAGATATTCCTTTAGGCACAATACTCAATTATCACCATTAAGTGATGAACTGAAGAATGACATTGGATGACATAGTCTTTAGTGTTCACTGTGAAGTTATTTTAGAAGGCAGAGCCTGTCCCTTTCAACTTGTTCTTTTGTCATTTTCATTAAGTGCCAATATAAAAACATCTTTTAGAATTTGTGATATATGCAATACTCATTCATACATGCAGCACACAGTATATATATACACATATATATGTGTGTGTGTGTGTGTGTGTGTATATATATATATACACACACACACATATGCATATATATATATATGTGTATATATATGGATGCATATAGCATAGAGTATCCTACCTGGCCACTGCAATAAGGATCTTGGTGCTCAAAGTGGGCAAAAAAAGGTAACTGACTCTCCTTTTTTAATTCTGGCTTATCAAGATTTATTTCTATATGGGCATGCTGCACATTAAACCAAAATGGGATAGACTACTTCCAGAGAATTCTATAATAAATTCTAAATACTATAATAATGAATTTCTAAGACAGTACTTAAAATGTTTTTAATAGCTTATGGCTTACTAGACAGATAGCATGACTTGGTGAAAAGACATGGACATTTAAGTCAGACTCACCTAGGTCTGATTAACAATGAGGCCTTCAATCATTCTAAACATCCAGAAAACATAGATTTAACACTATTTATTTCTCAAGATGCTTTGAAAACTAAAATGTATCTAAGTATCAAGCATATCCCTAGCATGTAGTACACACAACAAATACTATTACTATTTATTATTGTTGTTGTTAAAGTATTTTATAAAAAAAAAAAAAGAGAGAGAGAAAGAGTTATATTAGGGACTCATTGTTTGCTGTATAACATCTGTTTTCCCTGATTCATCCCAATTTCCTTTATGGGACCTCTACCATTTTGGAGGGTATTAACCTGACCCTCAATAATAAGTGTGATCCTAGATTGACCTAATCTAATCAATGAAATCTATTCCCCTGCCCAAGTGATTGGTTCAGGAAAAGGCACAAATTTTAGGAATATTAAATACCACTGAGAATCAAAGATGCTTGAAGAGTGGAAAAAAAATTTTTGACAAAAGTGCCAGGAAAGAAGTACAAGCAGACATTAACATGCCATCACATGCTGTTGTGAAGATTGGCAGCCTTAGGATGAAAGCATCCTAAGATGCATTCATGGAAAGCAGAAAAGAATGAAGGAAAGAGACTAGCCTTTGGTGACATGCCTGAGCCGCTGGATCACATACTGCCTGTAGTGTGACTTCCCTCTAGATTTTTCAATTAACTGAATAAAGTCTCTAGAGTTTTTTTTATACATCTTCTGTCCCAGCAATTCAAAGATATCTGATGGATAAAATAATAACTGTATCAGAAGGTCACTTTGAGGATTAAAAATATGTATTAAATGTCTGAAACAAGTAGGGAACACAGTAAATAGACATGTTTATTATTCTTTGCAGCCAACTTTTAATAAGAGCATAGGTGGCTATTATTTTCAACAGCTGTTTCTCAAAGATGTCTGTTACTCTGTGCTACGAAAATTTGATCTTACCTGTTCTTTATTAATGGGGCTCAGAGGAACTGATCACACTAAGCATAAACTCAGTGAGATTATTATATAACAAGAATATTTATTTATAATTTTGTTATTGGAGAAAAGGGATCATCAGGGCAATGCCACTACTGACTTATTGTCATTGAATCATAGAGATCTTAATTTATCTTCAACCAACTTCAGAGTTTATTCAATTAAGATATATCAGTCTCCAGTGATGTATAAAATATATAATTAATTACCTTTGTTTTGAGGATACCAATTTGTTTCCTGAGAAGTTTGTTTGGTTTAGGTACATTCATTTATTCATTAAAAAATAGGCTAGTAATCAAAGCAAATACTAAATCATAGAGAGCTATTTTGGGGGCTCCATTTATGTCATTATTTAGAATTCTTATTTTTAAAATGTGGCACTTTTTAACCAGCAGTGATGAGAATTACGGCTGTTAGCCAGTCCATCAGAAATGAGGGGGAAAAATTGATGACAAATATAAACAATGAACGCTGATGCAAACTGCACCCGATGAAACACAGAATAGATTTCATACAATAGGAAATAAACCCAAACAAGTTCCTGAAGCGGAGAGGACCAATGCAAACACTAAAGCAGAGAATACTGGCTGCTACATATAGGGTATATTTATGCGAGATGGGCTGCACAGAAAGGGAGATTAGCCAGGAGAGGGCTCTAGTTGCTGAGTGAAGATGGCTTGTACCCAGAACAAACTATAGAAACAAACTAAAACTTTAGATCTGAAAAGACTCAGTAATAAGCCAGAAATGGGTTGGTTTGTGGGGAAAGATGAGAAAGATTAAATACTAAACACCAGAAAATGGCTCCAAAAACATACTGGCTTTCCTGATTCCTTTTCTGGCCTCCTCCCCTCACACATACTGGACTTGGTACAAAATGTCGGTGTGGTCCCCTGAGAAGCATTGAATGGGGGAGGGAGAGGGAGCTTTGTGTTAAGTGCCAACTAGAAATGCACTGTGGGTTTTTTTTTCCTGTATGGGAAACTATGCCAAGCTTTTCCCCACTTCCTATATTTATCTCATCTGGTTAGCTGCCTTTGTTTCCAGTTTTGTGTAATTCTCTTTGCCAGCTGCACAAAGATGATTTTTTTCCAAAGTCTAAAGACTGAGCTCACCTGGCTAGACTGCTGTGTGTTTTGTTGAAAATTTTCATAATATAACATCATATTGTTTTAAAAATGAAAGGATTACTAATAAGTCTTAAAAGTTCCTTCATGAATAAGATTTTTTTTTTTCCCCAGTTACTGGGCTTAACTGCCGTACATTAGATGTCCATAACGTATCCTATTTTCATTAAGTCACTTTCTTTTTGACTTAGTATCTGGCACTCAATGTGGTTTAGTACTATGACATTTGCGTTACATTAAGTACTAAGTGTGCAGGTTTCCTGGTACCACTGAGTCGCTGCTATTAAAGTTCACACACAAAATGGCTAAAAGTTACAGTGTGTGAATTATGACTGCGTGAGCCTTAGAAAATAAAATGTATAAAGGGCAACACATGAGCTGTCAAACAGTGTTAGGTATGTGTTTATATGTACAGAGTTGTGCACAGCAATCATTTTAAGTTGATACGCAGTCTATTCACATTTTCATTATTTAGCAATTTTGCACAAAAATAGCGATTAATTTGTAAACACTGCTGGAATACTTTCTAGCTGGTTTGTAATTTTTAAAAAGTGTTTTGTTTTTGGTTTTTTGTTCATTATTATGGTTCTTGTTTTCATTTTTGTTGTATGTGTAGATCTGTAAATAAAATTGTAGTATTTAAACTTTCAGGAAAAAGAAAAGAATTCAATGTGTGCATGACAACTTGTGTGTATGAGAAGGACGGATTTGAAGGAAGACAGCTTGCAGAGTAAGCTGAATTGTGGGTGTGGGAATTGTCAGGGTGTGGGAATTTCTTTTCCAATGAGATACATGATTTTGTAAAAAGGAAGTATTTCTCACCAAATTGGGAGTAGGTAAACTACTAATCAGTTTAGCTTTGTGTTGTATGCTAGTTTAAAGAAGAAAATATGTAATATAATGTAAAAAAATGACAAAAAAGCTTTTATGATGGATTTTGTAAATAGATTTATTATAGAGTGACCTGTTTTCTAGCTGTGATCTTATCACTTCAAATGGGTGTAATTTGAATAAACTTTGTATGGTAAAGATCAATAAAATGATTTTTCTTAAGAAAAAAAAAAAAGTACTTCCTGAACAGCTTGCTACTCAAGTAACAGAATTCAGCCAGACCAAATGCAGAGCTGAATGTGTGGGTTTCCTAATTCAGTCTAATATATAGCATCAGTCTTTTCAGATGAGGTTCCTCAATGGCCATGTTCTGCTAACACTGCAGAACAGCATGAACCTTTTGCATTTTTCCTTGGCAGATGATCTCTGAGCATATAACCCAATAGCAATTATGATAACAGTTCTGTAAAATAAAAGAGTACATTTCACTGCATTTTTAATTTGCTTGTTCAAGAGGCAACAGCTATACTTTTGCCAGACATGAAGTAAACTGCCAGGAGGGATGCCATAGTCAACTCTGGCAAACACTCAGGATGTTTGCACTACAAGGGACTTTGGAGATAATCTAATCCAGGCTTTTCACATTATAGAGAAGGAAATTGAACTTACTTGGCTTATATTTTTAAGGTGGTGATTTTGGTGATATTACTGAAATTTTAAGGCAGGTATCTGCAAACCATGGCTTTGAGCCAAATCAAGCCTGTTGCCTGTTTCTGTGAATAAAATTTTATTGGAAAACCACCACATTAACTCCTTTACATATGGCAGAGTTGTGATGGCCCACAGAGTCTGTATGGCCCACAAAATCTACCTGACCCTTTATCAAAAATGTTTGTCAACCACTGTTCTAAGGTACAGAGTAGTATCTCTTATATGAAATGACTTGGACCAGAAGTGTTTCAGATTTTGGAATATTTGCATTATACTTACTGGTTGAGCATTCCAAATGCTCCAATGAGCATTTCCTTTGAGTATCATGTTGGTCCTCAAAAAGATTCAGATTTGGAGGAGCATTTTTAATTTCAGATTTGGGATGCTTATTACTCAGTTCCATATAGCTGTAGTTCCTTTCATTGAAACAGTGTTTATGATTGTTTTGTCTATTTTCAAGCAATATTTTAGTTTTCACTCTGTTTTTATAGCACCAGAGTTCAGTAGTATTATTATTTCTTAATTCTCAAAATGGAAGCTGGAAAGGTGAATTTACCATTTAATTTTTTTATGTCTGGAGGCTGATACACAAATTTAGATACAAATACACACACACATATTGAGACCATAAGTCCTCTCCCACCTTCCCCATCCACAACCCACTGTTTGCTACCAAGGCAAAGAAGTTCAACTGTCTATCTCCTTACTTGGATGCTAAACTACTCACTTTTGCATTTATTTATTTATTTATTTATTTTGGCTTCTTATCTCTCGAAGATGCCTTTGATATACATTGTTAAGGCAAGAATTAACAAAAAAGGAAAAGTCAGATGTATAAGATGTTGGCTCTAAACCGTCCCAGATACCCTTCAATACTTAAATGCTACAATGGTATTTTTTTTTAAACAAACAAAAAAATCAATGGAATATTCATTTTGATACCTATCTGCTACAGGAAAACCTGCAGAGGAAAAAAAGAAGGCATCAATTCAAGCTTCCTTATATTTTTAAAAGAGATGTGAGATACAATGACATCCACAAGTACATTTAAATTTAATAAGGGTAAAATATTTACAAATGTCAACAATATTTTCAGAAACTGAATGTATCATATGCTAGTTATTTTAGGGATATTAAGGTCCCCAAATCAATGACATCAGCGGATGTCATACACTCTTATTATTTAAATATTTAAAACCAGAAAATGTCAATCTTATTATTTAAATAATTAAAAACATAAATTTTCTTATTATGAGAATTTGTTGGTCATAGTCAGAATTTACATGATGTAAAGATTTTGATCAGAAATACATTCACCAATTATAAAACTGCTTCTATTAGATTACAAAAGTATTACAACAAATTAATACTTATAAAGAAGACATTGCAGCAAGAGTTGGGAATATCTATATTTTAAAAAGGCTGAATAAACAAGACTCTTCTTTCTTTTTATTGTGGTAAAAATCAAATAAATTTACAACATAAATTTACTGTGTTACCAATTTTTAAATGTACAGTACAATCTTGTTAACATATTGTATATTGTTGTATGACATATTTCTAGAACTTTTAGTTCTACTTGATTGAAACTCTATACTCAAACAACAACTCTGTTTTCCCTTCCTTGTAACCCCTGGTAACCATCATTCTACTTTGTTTCTATGAGTTTGACTACTTCAGATATCCCACATAAGTGGAATTATGCAGTATTTGTCTTTTTGTGGCTGTCTTATTTCACTTAGCATAACGTCTTCAAGGTTTATCTATGTTGTAGCATTTGGCAAGATTTCCTTCTTTAGGCTGAATAATATTCTGTTTTATGTATATACCCCATTTTCTTTATCCATGCATGTGTCCATGTGTATTATACTGGGTCCACTTCTTGGCTTTTGTGAATAATGCTGAAATCAAAAGTGTAAAGTATCTTTTCAAACTCTTTTTTTTCAATTCTTTTTGAAAATATATCCAGACATGGAATGGCTGAATTATATGGTAGTTCTAATTTTTTGATGAAGCTCCATACTGTTTGCCATCACAGTTTTACTTTTTTACAATTATAACAACAATGTCCAGGATTTTGTTTTCCCCACATCCTCACAAAAACTTTTTATCTTCTACTTTTTTTTTTAACATTGTAATAGATGTAAAGTGATACCTTATTGTGGTTTTGATTGCATTGTCCTGATGCTTATTTATTTAGAAAGTCTTCCCATTTGCTTATCTATGCATATATCTTCCTTGGAGAAAATGTCTATATAAGTCCTTTGCTCATTTTTTAATTGGGTTGTTTACTTTGTGTTGAGTTGCAGGAATTCTTTATGTATTCTGGTTATTAACCCGTTATCAGATATGTGGTTTGTGAACTTTTCTCTCATTCTTTAGGTTGCTTTCCCCCTCTGATA
Source organism: Sapajus apella (assembly GCF_009761245.1). Classification (NCBI taxonomy): domain Eukaryota; kingdom Metazoa; phylum Chordata; class Mammalia; order Primates; family Cebidae; genus Sapajus; species Sapajus apella. The sequence continues at coordinate 31,558,302 of NW_022436941.1, forward strand.
GTATGTTTACCATCAGAAGTTTTTAAATTTGATGTAGTCTCCTTGTCTATTATTGCATTAGTTTCCTATGCTTTTGGTGTCATAACCAGATATCACTGTCCAGTCAAATATCATGTTTTCTTCTAGTTTTATACTTTCAGAGCGTATACTTAGGTCATTTCAGGCAAGTCCAAGATAAAGAGGCCAGCAGGCTTGGTGTCTGGGGGGGCTTGATCTCTGGTTCCAAGATGGTGATTTGAAAGCCATGTCCTCTGGAGAGGACAAACACTGTGTCCTCACATTATAGAATGGACAGAAGGGCAAAAGAAGACCCCTAGATAGTCCCTTCCAGCTTTTTTTATACAGTCACTGCTCTCGATCATAATATGATGGTATTTCTTAATAAATACTAAAGAGAGTTCTTGCCTCTATATTTATTTACCTCTGAAGGCTCCATCTCTTAATACTATCACATTGAGTCTTAGGTTCCAATGTATGAAGTGTGTGTATGTCTGGGGAGCCAGTGACAGGGGTGGTGTAGATTCACACCACAACATGCATCTCCTGGCTCCTGGAAGTTCATGACACATTGTTATGGGTTATTCCCCCAAGACCTTGGGTAGCCCTACACTCACGGCTTGGTTGTATGCAGTGTACACTGCAGCTCTCAAGGGTTGGGATCGGGTGCCTACAGCTCTCTCAAGCTAGCTCTACATGCTGGTGGCTTTACAGGTCTGGAGCTTTGGGAGAAGCACTGAGCCCATGATTCTGCTGGGCATTGTTCTTGTGGGGGCTCTCTGTGGTGGCTCTGTGCCCATGGCAGTTATCTGCCAAGGCTCTGAGGTTTTCCATGGAATCTGAGTGGAGGCATCCATGCTTCCACAGCATGTGCACATTGCATATCTGCAGTTAGCACCCGATAGATACCACCAAGGTTTATGGTACTTTCCTGAGGACAGCACCTGGGCCCACTGGAGCCATACCTGTGGTGACCAAGGAGCGCTTCACCAGGATGCAAGGATTAGAAACTTGAAGCATCCTTGGAAAACACCCTCCAAGGTCCAGTGGGTTACCAATCCCCCTTAAAAGTGTACAGCCCTCAAGGTCCTGATAATATAGGCCTATGATGGGAGGGGCAGCCTCAAAGATTTGTAATGCACTGTTTTGATGAATAGCCTCTGTCTTCCTTCCATCCAGACTAATCTCCTTATTAAATTGGTTCAACCACATCTTCAGTAATTTCTCCCAAACATTGTTTTACAACCTGGTGAGGCTGATAATTTTTCAAATATTTATGCTTCATTCCCCTTTTGATTACAAATGTCATCTTTATTTTTTTATTAATTTTTTTTTTTTGAGACGGAGTCTCGCTCTGTCGCCAGGCTGAAGTATAATGGTGCAATCTCAGCTCACTGCAACCTCCACCTGGTGGGTTCAAGCAATTCTCCTGCTTCAGCCTCCCAAGTAGCTGGGACTATAGGTGCAAACCACCATGCCCAGCTAAGTTTTGTATTTTTAGTAGAGACAGAGTTTCACCACGTTGGATAGGAAGGTCTCGATCTCCTGACCTTGTGATCTGCCTTCCTCAGCCTGCCAAAGTGCTGGGGTTATAGGCATGAGCCACCACACCCAGCCTACAGATGTCATCTTTAATCTGTATCGGTCTTCTCACATTTTCCTAGAAGCATTCAAGAGAAGCAATATAGCACTCCAAGGTCTCTGACCCATTCTCTTACTTCCATCCTTCTGAAAATCCCCTAATGCGTATACTGGTCCACTTGATGGTATCTCATAAGTCCCTTAGGTTTTCTTTACTTTTCCTCCATTTTTTTTCTTTTTACTCCTTGGATTTGGTCATTTCAAATGACATATCTTTGAGTTTACTGATTCTTTCCTATCTTTAGTCAAGTTTGCTGTTGAATTCTACTACTAAATTCTTCTATTCAGTTATGGTATTCTTTTGCTCCAGAATTTCTGCTTCTTTTTATAGTTTTCCTCTTTTGGGGTATTCTCATTTCGTTCATTGTTTTCCTGATATTTTTTGTTTAATTATCTGTGTTCCCATGCAAAGCATTGAACTTTATATTGAATTATTTGTCAGGTAATTAATAAATCCTTATTTCTTTGGGGGGCTGGCCTGTAAATTTACTTTGGTCCTTTGATTGGATCATGCTTCCCTGTTTCTTCATGTGTCTTGTGATTTTTTTGCTAAGTTTTATGCATTTACAAATAGCCACCACTACTAATCTTTATGGATTGGCATTATACAGAGGAATATATACATCATTTAGCCCAGCTAGATATTTGGGGAATCTCTGAAATCTTTTTGTGGGGATGTGACTTCTTTGAGATTATGCATGTAATTTCCCACCTAGAGAAGCTTGTCTTGAAAAAGACACCTAGGTGTCTTTTTTAAGAGCTTGTAGTTTCTCGTTCCATTTGCTGTCTGCTGTAATACTGCAGGTTCTATGGCATTGCCACAGCAAGACACTCTGCTCTTCTTGGTTCTCAGTGCCCCCAGTGATCCAAGGAACACTGGCTCCTCATCAGTGGTGAGTAGGCAACACAGATACCAGTCCCTCAGACAGGCCTCCAAAAAGCCAGAATACTGGATGCATACTCTACTAATCTTCCTCCCTCCTGAAGAAGAATCCACATTTTGGGTGCTTCCCAAGTAGCTGGGACTATAGGCACAAACCACCATACCCGGCTAAGTTTTGGTGTGCTTCCTACCAAAGGCACCAAGCCAAGCCAGACTTTGTCTGCAGCACTGTAGGTCCTCTGGTGCCATAGGAAGCCACTTCTACTCTCTCTTGTTTTCAGTGGCCTCAGGCATCTAATCTATGCTTGTTTCATCAGTGTTTTGGGTCAGTTGAGACAGAAACCAGTCCATACACTGAGGCAAAATAAACAAATAAATTCCCTCCTACAACCAAAACCAAAACCAAAAAACATAATGGCCTGGGTCAAGATTTTATAGTATAAAAAAAGGAGATTAGAGGAATGCCATAAATAAAATGCAACTAGATTTCAGCCAAGTCATTTACCTATCACTACAATCTTTAGGTTAAAATGGAGATGAAGTGAGATGGATAGAATTGTAGTTAAGTGGATTTGTAGGTCGAACAATAATTGCCATGGGATACTGATTTAAGGTTTGATAGAGATCTGTCATAATGTTCTCAGTGGTATGATGTAGAACTGCATACTTTATCTCCTTTTCAATATTTTCATTAAGAACTGGATGAAGACCTACAAGGCATGTAACATACGGGATTAAAATTATAAGTAAAATTAATTTTCATATCCTGGAAATATTAAAAGTATTTGAATAGATACCACAGCTGCTCTCAAATAAGTAAAGAGCTTTTTCAAAGGAAATAAGAACTTGATTATTTTCTGTGTAACTTCAGGTTTCAAGTACAGTTTGTATTTTTACACATACTAGGGCAGCATATCATTAATTATTTCTTCAAGAACACTAAAGGAAATCTTCAAGTAGAGGTTCAACACCTATCTTTTCACCTTCAAATACTTGGATCAAGAGAATTTAAACTGCCTCTACCTTTTTTTCTTTTTTCTTTTGGTTCAGAACAAAAAGCTATCTTGCTTAGCATTTAGAATAGAAAAATGCAAAGGGGTTTCTTTGGTTGGTTTGACAAATTTCTACACGAACAGTCAATAATAAAAAAGATCATTTCTCATACTGGATAAAGAATTTTGAGGTACTAAATTTTCCTAGGATGGATGACATTTCAAGCCAATTAAATTCTTAACTTGATTTATCACAGGACAACATATAAGACTGTTGACATTCTAATAAAGTACAGTAAACAGAATTATTTTGGTAGTATCTGATTACAAGTAGTACTTAGCCCACAAACACTTGGGATTTTAATGAAAATCAGAAAAAAAAATTCCTTTCTCTAAGAAGTAAAACTCTCAGTAGGAGTTTGTTTACTATAAAAAGTTTGTCTTTCATGTTTTTAATAGTTTACATTTGCTGTTACAGGCATTATCTCACTGAGCTCTCTTAATAATACTGCAAGTATTAATCGACTTTCCCAACAATGTACTATAAGTCAGGGGTTGGGTTGGGTCTCAAATCCATGTATTTTATCTAGAGAACAGAATCTTATAGACTATAGCAGTTTTGCAGGCTTAGAGCAGTGTCTGTGTTCTGAAAGGACATGTATTTGACATGTGTCAGGTGAGGCATATGACAGTGAGAAGCACATCTTCCACAAAAGAGAGTACTGGGTGGGGGGTGGTGCAGCCTCTCAAGTCACACAGAAAGCTCTTCAGCTAGCCATCTCACAAAATGTCTCCTGTGACACATTAGGCAAGAGTAGGGGAATCCTATCTAGAAATGAATAGAGAAAGAATAATACTCAAAGGACTTTAGAGTAGAAAAATTTAGACAAAAAATAGGTGCTTATTTCAGGCAAATTGCTGAAGGTCTTCTAACTTATGATTAAAGCATATCTTTGTCCCCCAGTTCAAATTTTATACATAAACTGAGAAAATAATGGCTACACAGACAGATAAGTGGTATGTTATATAGTTCAGAAAGCTTCAATGGATCTGAAAGGGTAGGAGAGGGATCCAGAGAGCAGGTAAGAATGAAGCATTCTTCCTTCCTTCCTTCATTGAGAGGAAACAAATAAATACCTTTATTTTAAAGTACTTGAGGATATAGTAATAAAGCAATAAATATTGTTTTAGGATAAAGTAATAAATACTTTAGGAGTATTTATTTTAAAGGAGATGTACTCAATCAAAGAAAAAGCTCTTGAGAATTAAGCATCCATAGAACTAGGTTCCAAGACTTACATTTCTGTTTTATTTATATTTTCCTGTTGCTGAAATTTCTGTGCTAAATAGATACTATCACTGACAACTACTGAAGTTTCCTCCTAAGTAACTGCTTAGGAGAAAAAGCTCCATTGAGTTCAAAATAAATCTGAGAAAATCCTTTTCCTCAGATGTCATCCAGGGTATGAAATAAATGTTAATGCCTTATTTGGAGTTTTTATCTTAGAATTTAAGTCTGTGCTTGAAACAACTATGGGCCTCTAGAAGCAGAAAAATGTTTGGCCATAAACAGATATTCCTCATAATTCAGATAATAATGAAAGACGTTCCCAATTACACTTAATTTTCTCACATCTAAGTGAGGGAAAAAGATAAGATTAAAGTAATTTGTTTCAAATGTTATTCTTAGGACAAGTATTTTCAGGAAAGAGGTAAGAGTCAGGCAGCCAATAAAATTCTAGTTATTTAAAAGAAAAAGACCCATTCTATAGTCATTTAGGATTAACTTTACTACATAAACTTGCAGATTGTCTTCTTTTCTCACTCCAACTTTGTAAGCAATCAGTTGTAGGAGCTTGGACAACTTGCCCAATTTTTCTGGATTTCATTCATTACATAAAGAGATAAGGTTAGAATGCTCTCCAAAGTCCATTCTAGACCAGGAAGCTCAGCCCAATAGGGAAGTGGGACCATGGAGATTATTTAACCACTGTCTCTGGATTCCCTGTTTTCATATGCTCTACTTTGAACACTTTGCATGAAATCATGTTTTATTATTTGCAAAAGTCTTTCATCCTCGCCACCCAGCACTGTCCCTCTTTACCTCAAGACTGTGGCACTGTTAACTGTGCATACGTGACCTGTTGATAAGCTGGAACTTCTCTGCAATTCTTCTCCATTCTCAACTCTCTATCCAATCTAATAATCAATCTCTGATCTACAATTCAAGCAATCTGAGAATAACATTTTACTCATTATCATTGTTTATTCTGTATATACAATGCGCAATCTTCTTCCTTGCTCCTATCATTTAGACTTCACTGACACTGTCCCTGTTTTTAGCACAAGTCCAGATCCATTTACTTTTGGACTCATAAGAACTTTACAGATCTCCCCAATAAATGGGAAAATATTGCCTTACAGATTGCCAGCTAACTCACTCCCATTATTCAGTCTTAAAATTTGTAAGAATTACCTTCTTGATTCAACAAAAGTTGACTTTCACCGAAACCCCAACATCAAAATGGGTAATGCATTATTTATTCCTTTACAACTCAAATAACTTTATTTTTTAAAACAGTAAACATTTAACTCTTTATATAAATTTTTAATTAATTTACTATCTATGTGACTTTTCACATTCACTCACATGGAGTATTCCATCCCAGGTCTTTCATCAATTCTCAAAAGCACAAACTATTAAGCCACTTTGCACAATACTATGTGCAAATAAGTAATTAAAATTGTTTTCATTAAAATGATAGGTTAAATGCCAGAGACAGCATCAAAAGAATTTAGATTACACAGGCATTCCTTTCAAATTATCATAGGTTATTTCTTACAGGGTGTTATTTTCACATTATATCACGCATATAAGTTTAATGAGCAAGCAGACAGAAAAACGCCATATATAATTGGGATTTTCTTTTTCACTCTAGATACACTTTATTCATTTAGCCATAAGGGTAAATGTATTTAACAAAAAAAGTAGCAGTTTTATTAAACTATCAAGCCTATAAGCTTAAATGTAGGGCACAGTGAATTTTCTGTAAGTAATAAATTATCAGAAACTGCTCCAAAAGCATGTAGCATTAAGTCTAGAAATGGGATCAGGATTAGGAGAGAACTGTGGGGTTGGCACTGGCTCAGCTATCAAGTCTGAAGGCCACATTGCAGGGCAGTTTCCACAGGGAAAGGTCTAAAAATCTGCAGAATCTAATTAATGTGATACTTTCTGTGCAGAACAGATTTTTTTGAGGTAACTACAACCTTTGTTGGGTATCATTATCTTAGCCCTCAAGCCAGAATTTTACTTAGGGGTTCTGGCATCTACACTGATATGTATTCTTTCTAAAGCAGAACAATATTGGTAAGACTTCCAACTGTACATATGGGGGAAGATATTTTATTAATGCCAGGAAAAAATGAGAAAAAAACTAAAATTACTATGTTTTACAATCCATTCACTCAGTAAATATGGTCTAATGTGGCACCATAAGACAGTTGGACTTATGATGAAAGAATAAATGTTTCATTCCACACTTCAGAGCACCAATCTGGAGTTACCAAAGTCAAACAAGCCTTCAATTGCTTCCCAATATCTTCCACTTTCTGACAGAAAGGAAGGTGCTCACCTCCCAACCCCGCTGCATAAATATCACCCCTTGTGAAAGTTTTCTCTCCACCTTTATAGACAGTTTCTTCTCTCTTCCCTTTGCCCCACGTGGAGCAGTGGTTAGGATACTTCCATAATAACAACATCTTATAAAGTTGATTTAACAGGGTTTTTCTTTACAACTAATAAGATAAAATAGGTCTGGTAAATATCTGTTTGTCTCAGTCTTGGAACATCACCACTAGAAAAAAACAAACAAGGAGAATTTACAAATTCATCTTTAAACATCCCCCATAATTCACTCCATTTGATATTCAACTGTGTGGATATAGTGGTTTTAAGACTGAGGATCTCAAATATGGTCTGCAGACACATGAGAACAAATAAAAGTGAATGCAATGTCCTATGTTCTCTTCTTTCCATCCAAGATATCAGGTAAGAATTTTGGCAAAAAGATTTACCTGGTAGCTATATATTAAAACCCAATTACTAATGATCTTCTCTCATGGACTTATTCAGTCATAACGGGACTAACTCTGACAGTATTCAAAGTATGAGAAAATAATGGAGACCTTCTATGTCATCTGTTGGCAAATTTTTCCAGATATTAACTTCCACAGGGTATACATACACACTTTTACATTCCTAATGTGTGACTACACCCATCATTTGAGTAATTGGTCAATATTTACTAAATGTATAACTACTTTTTACAACAGTTGTCTATTCTAAAGCAGTTTATCAACTTCTCATCGAGCGGACGATGTGAAAGAAGGAGAGTCTGTAAACAATCAAAGGCATATTCCTCTTTCTTGAGGTAAGCTCAAGAGAAAAAAGAACACTAGCACAGCTGGCTCAATTCTCCAGATCTATCCAGGTTGACCAAGGAAGAAAAAGAAACTGGAAGGTCTACGAATTTTAAGACAGATGTAGAGAAACCTCCCAGAGATGGAGCTACATAAATAATGCAATATTAAATTAGTCATGCAGATTTTAATCATCTTGTCAGTGGAGAAGGAAAAACAAAATATTTCTGGCTAGTAATAAACTAATAAACTACCTCTCCACAGCATTATTTTTAAGATTACCACTGCTGTGATAGTTTGTAGATTCCATGGACATATCCTTGAGCCTTTAAGGGCTGTATATACGGAGTAGAGAGGGATGTAACTAGTGGCATATATGACTTTAATTTTGCTCCTTTTGTATTCTTATACTGTAGGTGTTCTTCACACAAATGTTGCTGAACTATTCTGAAGCACTCCTGGATACTTCTTGGGCCCAGGCCTGGACTTCTACAAGTCCAAGGGATACTGGTGATTGCTGATGCTAGTACTGCTTGATATTAGTTTATTTCAAAAACTTTTCTGATCTGCAAGCTTACACTAAATAATCTTTTGATCCATAATTTCCTCCTGTGTAAAGTGGAAATTATAATAATACTTAAGTATTATATAGGATGAAACAAATCAGATTACTTATGATTACAAAATCTAATCAGATGGGTTTGAAAGTTCTTTATAAAGCTCCTTTGTCAAATTTGAAAACATTTTTAAAAACCAGGAACAATATTAACTGTGTGATATGCAGTTCTTTTTCATTGTTTCTTAATATGGTTGGCTGTTATTAGTGAGAAAAGTGACACATATAGTGGTTACTAGCTATGAGAAAAGAAAAGTCAGATAAGTATATTAAAGACAAGAAAACTACATAGAAGAGGAAGGAGGGTAAGGAATAAAAATGGGGTTGTGGGCTATCAGGAAAAGGGCAGGAAACCAGGAGTATTGCTGAGATGGATGGCCTAGAGTAAATGATCTAGTTTTGTTAGGTTTATGACAGAGAGTTTACAAAGACCCTGCAACGCAAATGGACCATAACAAATTGATATAATGCCTTAAAAATGAATGGTAACTGGGAAGAATAAATTTATAAAGCTAAATTCCATAGTCTTCATTTTGAAAAGGAATTCCCATTAATAAGATATGTATATTATTTTAAAAGATTATTTGGAATATAGAAATTATTGATATTTATTAATAATTATTTAAAGTTAAGATATTTTTTTCCACAAAAACAAGCAGCCTTTATTGCAGTATTACAAAACACTTTTCATTTTGGCAATATTTTACAACGCATTTAGCTCCAAGGGTTGGGGAGAAGGTTGGAAACTAAAGGGGGAAATCTCAACGAACATTTCTAAGTTAAGGTATTTTTTAAAGGCTTCTTAGTTAATTGGCCAGACTAGACTTGATTTAGCAGTTCATTCATATAATAAGGGAAAATCAAGATTGGTATAAAAATCTAAAGAAACATTCATTTTGAGTAACTTAATATTTAAATATATAACTAGTTTTTACAACAGTTGTCTATTCTAAAGCAGTTTATCAACAACTTCTCATTGTGTAAATGATGTGAGTCAGTCAGTAAACAGACCCAATCAAATTCATATTCCTCTTTCAGTTGCTCATGTACTCTAAATAGGATTTCCCTTGAAACAGCTCTTGATGATTCCTCATTCTCTGAAAGAGTGATTCACAAACAATTTTGCCCCACAATGCCTCATCATTTTTCATTTTAGCGTTATTGTTAAAATTTGGCTCTATGCAGTTTCATTATTACTTTAAATAATATAGCTGATATTAAAGACAGTATATAAAAGGCAGATGAGGTAGCTGACACTTATGACAGTATATAAAAGGCAGACAAGTGTAAGAGACGTGAAGAAGATTGGCCTGTCCAATTCAGAGGCTCTCTGTGATAAATAACTTAGCTCAGTGTACTGGCTCTGGCCATAGGGCCTCAGGCCATTACGATGGCATAATAGCCACCTCACAGGGCTGTAGTGTAGATTCAAAAGTGATTAGCACAGTGTCTGAAATACAGAAAGCTAAAACTCAAGACATCTTTGCTGTTACTGTTGCTGTTGTTACTATATGTTATCATTGCTATTACAGGGAACTTAACCCAGACTTCCAATTTGAAAACAACCTTACAGGCCAGGTGCAGTGGCCCACATCTGTAATCCCAACACTTTGGGAAGCCAAAGCAGGTGGATCACATGAGCCCAGGTATTTGAGACCAGCTTGGGCAACATAGTGAAATCCCATCTCTATAAAAAAATACAAATGGTAGGCAGGTGTGGTGGCATGCACCTGTAGTCACAGCTACTTAAGAGGCTGAGCGGGCAGGAATGGAGGATCACTTGAGCCAGGGAGGTGGAGGTTGTAGTGAGCCATGATTACACCACTATACTCCAAGCCCAGGCGACAGAGCAAGACCCTGTCTCAAAAAAACAAAAAAACGAATACAGCAGAATGCTATAAAAAGTACATGAAATTCACTAATTATCAAGTGGGCAGTCATTCAGAATTACCACTAAAAGAAAATAATAACAGGGTAAAATGTATTTCAATGAAAGTATACTGAGAAAGTTTTCTTTTAGTCTAATATTAGTAATGCCGCTACATAATAGTTTCTGTCACTGTTTCGTTACATGATAGAAGGTAACTTTGAAAGTCTTGTTTCTAAAATTTTACTGATTTCTTGTTTTGAGCTCTGCTCTCTGCCCTTTCCTTGTCTATCTTTCTCCTTATATATAATTTGGCTTTTGTGATAATATAAATTCTTAGAAAGAATAGCCATAAAAAAGCTACACATAATTAATGTAAAAATGTAGGCGGGTATTATAAAGCTCCAATTGGAAAAACATATAATGATAAAAACTGAGAGATAATGTTAAAGAGTATGTGTTCCTCTGAAATTGCTTCTAATTGATTTTTTCATTTTTCTTTTCTGAAGATACATTATAAAAATAGCTAGTGTTTACATACTTTATTATGACTATGGATATACATACCACTCCTATGTGGAGAATCCCAGATAATTATTTTTTAGAAGGGAAACAGCATTTCAAATTAAAAAAATATATATTCCTTATAAGAAAATATATTTATAGCAATCTCTAACTATGATTAGCTCCTAACAATGATTAATTTAGGTATGTTTTAAAGTGGTAGGCAGGTACATATTAAAAAGGCTAAGCAAAAGTCATTCCAAAGACATTTTTAGCCAAGAAATAATCTAGAAAAAAAAATTATATGCTTTCATATATTTGGTATTGATTTAAAGATCAGTTTTACAACTACATGTAATTAACATACCATTCTTAGATAAAAATAGAAAAGTGGCAAGCAATGGTATTAATGGAATAACTACATTTTTTACATTTTTTTTTCTAAGTCTTAACTAGTCAGAATCTTTGGAATTATTCCTTAAGAAAGAACACGAAAAGAGAGATGAGAGTAAACAAGAGATGAGAGAAAGACTGAAGGATTTGCAAGGGGCAGTGTACAGAGGAGACATAGGAAAAGTTAGAAAGCTAATCTCATATATACACACAGAATTTCGATACTTAAAAACTGGTTTTATTAAATTAGCAATACCTAGTTTAGATATATATAACTTCAGCTTCATGTATTCCATATTGATATATAGAATACTATTAACATTACCAAATCATTAGTATTGTTTGTTTATATTTCCAAAGAATCATTTGTTTTTTAGTCAAGTTGTATGTTAATATCAGTGAATATCTAACACAGCAAACTAACATTTGCTTATGTTTTCACACCACTTACTGCACAACATATTGTATCTGAAAAACGATTCATGCCAAGGAATATGACCCAAACTCTGCTTTCGCAAAAGTGAGCAAGGCCTTGGTTCCAAAAGATACCTATGCAACTCTTTCATTTCTTTTAAGATTCTAAATGGTCCTTTGATGCTTCTATGAAATCAGGTTTCCTGACCACCCTCTTTACTTTGAGATGTGCTCCAAAAGATAGCTGTAAAACTCATTACTGAGTTTACTGTACTGCAGAGAAGAACTCCAAGTATATGGAATTCCAGGCTTTAGGGCCAAGTATAGCTATGGGTCGAAGGAAAATTAAAATTAAATTTTGTAGTCATGAAAAATGTGGTAGAGTTTATTGAGTTTCCATCTTTGATTCACTTCTAAATATGTTAGAAATTATTTGAGACCCAACTAAGGCAATCCTGCATGATATTATAACGTGTCTTTCGGTACAACAAATCTATTCAGGTTTCACTATAAGGTTGTGACTCAGAGAACTGGGACTGGATTCTGGCTTGATGTGAATTCTGACAAGTGGCAACTTAAAGGTGTGGAATCTTGGACAAACAATTAGTCTCACTTTCCTTCAGTTTCCTTATCTGTAAACTGAGAATAACAATATTTTAAAGAACTATGGTGATGTCAAAGAAGTTCCACGTTAAGAGCTTAAAACAGTGTTTTGCACACAACATACTCTCTAGATATTTGGCCCTGCTGGCTTTTTATTTTTCCTTCACTACAATTTCTTATTTTCTTTGCATTTTCGCCAGCCTCAAGTTTCAAATACAGTTTTGAGTAAGACAGAATAAGTGTGTATAAAATGTAAAATGAAAATTATAAAATTTTTAAGTAATGATACTCAACATTAAAGCTTTATCCAAGTAAACACAAATTAATAATTTTTTATTAAGAGTTTCACAATTTGTTACTTTTCCTTCCTAAGTGTAGCATAATATAGTTAACCCTTGAACAACTTGGGTTTGAACTGTGCAGGTCCACTTATATGTGGATTTTTTTCAAAGGCCGACTTTTCATATAAGCGGGTTCTGCAGGGCCCACTGCAGAACCTGACTATGCATGAATTTTGGTATATGTGGAAGGAAAAGGGGATTGATTTGCAAAGGGACAAGTATTATCATTACTTGGATATGAAAGTATTACATTCATAAAGGCTAGGCGCTAAAATTCACAAATTCCTTAAATTCACAATATACACAATATAAATTCTTTACTATACATTGTTTTCCCCATTAAATATTTACAGAATGATAAGATATAAACAACACAAAACAAAGATATGCTAAGGTATAGATACTGGCCCCTTTGCTAGGATCAATTACTGCATAAATGATTCACAGCCTCACACTAGCCTCACAGCTCATATTATCTTTAAATAAATTATGAAAGACTACATGGCATGAGCCATGAGGATGGAGATGGTCATCAATGCTCTGACCATTGGCCAAATTCAAGGTGTCTGAGTCTTGGTGAAAGCTGAGCTTGGACAGCTTAACTCCTAAAGTATCTCAAAGAATCAGATGTATCACGGATTTAGCAGAACATAAACTATTGTTTTGTAACTATCTTCCAATATAACATAACCCAATAAAATACATAGACCTATTAATTAAAACAACAGTGTATATACTAGGTTGAATATTCTGCCCCCAAAATTCATGTCTACCTGGGACTTTAGAATATTATTTGGGAATAAGATTTTTGCATATGTAATTACCTATTATGTGATCACACTAGATTAGGGTGGGCCCTTAAACGAATGACTAGTGTCTTTATAAAACAAAGAAAAGAGATTTGAATAGAGAGACAAAAACACATAGAGTGAAGAAGGCTACGTGACTATAAAGACAGAAATTGAATGGTATACTTGCAAATTAAGAAGCATCAAGGATTGCTGGGAATTGCCAGAAGCTAGGAAGAGGCAAGAATAAATTATTCTCCAGAGTTATGGAGGCAGCATGGCCCTGATTTTGAACTTTGATTCTGAACTTTCTAGTATGACCCTGATTTTGAACTTTCTAGCCTCTAGAATTTTGAGACAATAAACTTCTGTTGTTTTAAACCGCACAGTTTGTGATATTTTGATACTTCAGTACTAGCAAACTAATACAGAGTATACCACACTTATCATCTAGCAGATTTCATTTTCATGTTGTATTTCCACATCCTGATAGCTGGATGTGGAAAGAGAAACATAGCTTTAACTCACTATCACTAAAAAACTGCATTAAAGGGAAACACGACATCCCTGGCCTATTGCTTTTTCTGGGATCACTTGATAAAGGCATATAATTTCATTTTTTGTTGTAACAATAACAAAAAATATTACAAAATCTGAGTGTTCAAAGTCCTGGGAACAAATCCAGAGGGAATAATTACTCTGAAAAACATTAGATTGGTACAGGAGAAATTGCAATTGTTGCCATTAGAAGTTTTTATCATTACTTTTAATGGCAACAACCACAATTATCTGCACCAACCTAATACGTTAGACAGACTATCTTTTGAAATACAAGCCAACTCACACCATTTAGTTTTCATTCACTAGCACAAAACAAAAAGAGGTTTTTGTGTGTGTTATGTTTCTAACTGCACTCAGGTAGCAAAGTAAAAATCAAGCCTGCTTGAAAGCAGAAATGTCATAAGGGTAAACAATTTTCTTAAAAGATCTAATTAGTTACATCTAAATTATTTATATCAAACAGTACAACGTATACACAATCAAAGTCTTATTTATATGAGAAAAATGTGAACCTAAAATATCTGATTTATATCACTGTATGAAGAATTATGTTCATAATATAACTCACACTCAACATTAGATAGCCACTGAGACCAGAGTCAAAAAATGTCATATCACTAGAAAATATTCAGGAAGAAAAATTTCCTCATGAGGGTAGAACTATATAAACATAGCTATGTAAAACTTTTCACAGTTAATGGCTTTTTTCCAGCTTTCCTACTCATTAGATAATTTTTTACTTAATACAAATGATAGTTAAAAATTTCTGGACATATGATGTTCAGATTGTCAATTACGTATGTTTCCTAAAATTATTTTGCATTACCAATGAAAAATAAAAATTCCCTGTGTTCTCTTCTTATGTACTATGTTTTTGAATTGGAACAAGGAAAAAAACCCCAAATTTTGTTAGCTTTTTAAAGATAAGACTGTATACTGTTATAGACTGATTTGTGGGAACACTATATCTTAAAAGGAATTGTCTGATTCTAGGATCTCTGTATATTTTCAACTACTACGCAACAGGAAAAGTATATGAAAAAGATGATACATGTAGAAATAAAATTACAAGGCATTTATTTGTCACTATAAAATGGTTTACTCAAGTGATGTAGGTTTCTGTCACCAGCGATGTCATGTGGATATGATATACCCTCTGATATGATGTAATGAGAGGGGCATTTTGTCAGTGTGGTATTTTTCAAAAACCCGTAAGTTCAGTCTACTTATAGGGAGAAAAAAAAATTAGACAAACCCTGATTGGCAAAACATTTTAATGGACATCTATCTTCAAGACTGTCAAGATGATGAAAAATAACGACAGCCTGAGAAACTCTCACAGACTAGAGGAGACTGAAGAGATAGGACAACTAAATAAATACAACATAATGCCTTCTATTGTAACATGGAACAGAAAGAGGGCATTACAGGAAAACCAGTAAATTTTAATTAAAGTGTAATGTTTGGCGTAAGAAATGTTTTTACTGATATTCTCATCAATCGAATATAGACATACACAAATTTGGAACATTCACACTTATGGAAAATGCGATATAGAATTCATGGTATATATTATCCACAGCAAAGCTGCCATAGAATAGGTACTTGATATGCACCTGTTGGTCAAAAGATGGATGAATGATAATATGCATTTTTTAAAACTCTATTTTCAGTGAAAGATACATGTAATAATCATGTTTGTATTACAAAACAACTGCATTAATTATAATCAAATTTTCTCTATTCCATTGCAAATAATCCTGAAATGTTTTTGAATGTTATTTACATTTCTAAATTTGTCCTTTTTTCTAAATAACACAGAAAAGCCTTATCTGTACCGTGACTTATTTTTAACAGACTTATTTTCTTCTCTACTTTCTTTTCCCAAGTACTGAGTCTAAATCATATTGACTAGAGCCAAGAGCCAAATTCTTCTTCTACAGTTTAACAACAGGTCCACCTTGTAATTCACTTAACCTCCCAATGCATATTTTTCCATCAGTAAAATGGCATACAATAAGTGTTATATCATTATGGAACTACTGTTATTTTGTTGCTCATCACAGGGAACACCTAAACTTCATAGGTTTTTCTTTTATTAGTATTTCCAACGTTAAATAGCTTCTAAGGAAAAGGGATAGGCATACTCATCACCAAACACGGTGATGTTTAAAATACTCACTTTCAAAATATACTATTCCCTCAAATCAGTCTGTAAGGGTATCATTTTCCAATATATTATACTGAACTGGATAGACCTTACATCTAAAAGCATGTGGCATGTCTTATGTTCTTTCATATATATGACCAAATAAAATGTTTTTATCTCCTTTTCTCTTAATGTTTTCAATAATCTTTTCCCAGCTTTATTTAAAAGCTATTTCTGGATCTTGCTGAGACAAATGTTTGCGGAGATGAAAAAAATGAACAGTTATTATTAAAAAGGTTATCAGGTAATAATTGCTCCCCCCAAACAAGCACATAAATGGACTGCCATTGAGTTTGATTTACATTCAACAGGGAGAATAGGCAAATCCCAACATTTAATATCAGCTACTGTAAAAAGTTATAAAAGCACAATCTTAGAATTGTTCAATAGTCTAAGTTTATGCGTGGCTGTAGTTTATATAAAACAACTTTACCATCCATTAACACTAAAAATTACAAATGTATAACAAATGAAGTAAAACAGATCAAATATTTTAGTCATCATCTACTACATTTAAAGTTTTTATTTCCTTAGCCACTTAGAGTTCAATCACAAAAAAAAAGTTCCTATGGCTCATCTTCCTAGAGTAAATAACACAGGTACCTCAATGCTGTATTGGAAATAGAAGGGCATTTTGAACAGTCTTTGACATCAACACCTTTTCTTCTTTTGGCAACAACCTTGTCATTTTCTCTGGAATATGACCAGAACCTATCCTAATTTGGACTGAAAAGCTACTCTTCATACCACAATCATTTCCCACCGCAACTATTAAAATTAAACTCCTCATAAATCTATCTTCAGTATCCTCAGGGGGTGGAGACATGCAGCCAACTTATTTTATCATTTAACCCTGTCTTACACACTCTGGTTTCCTATGTGTCTCAGCACATTTCAGAAATTGTTCTATTCATTCCTATTCATTTCTGAAAGTTTTAAAACTCTCTAAAGCTCCCTTGTCCTCTAAGCCACCTATTAACTATCCACTTGTCATCTAACTTTGTCTGTCTCGTACTATCTTTGACACTGTGATTTTGCTTAGCCAAACAACCTTCCAAACTCTTTCCTACTACAAATAACTATTTTTTATATTTCACCTCAGAAACATATTCCTTTTTATACTTATGGCTGACTTTTCTAAAATGTTTGGTCTATTGAAAGCTGCTATTTGTAATTGCTTTGTCTTTGTATAATTTTTTCCCTAGAATCTAAAGATTTAATATTTGCAAATATCAAGACAAGGTTTACTGATCTACATATTAATAGCATTCTTTCTCTGAAATTAAAATTTGTTTGGTAATAGTCTAGTAGGAAGAGAAAGAAATGAAAGTCCCAGATTCATTTTTTAATTAGTTAGTTAACATCTGGACTAAAAAGTCTGAGCCAAAATGGGTGACTAGTACTGTTGTGAAAATACTGAGTTTTCGAAAGGTTGGATAGCATTTATTCTGAAATATTTAGGCACTACAAGAATATAATAGCTCATTGAACTGAAAATCCAATCTATACATAACATTACTTCTCAGGTCAGATTAATTTACCAGCAGGTAATATTTACTAAGAACTTAGAATGAGTTAAGAACTGAGCCACATTCTTTACATATTTCAGTTAACCCTTTGAGCATTATATTCTTTCTCCATGTGTGGTGGGTTCTTTTTTTTTTTTTTTTTTTTTTTTGATATAAAGTTTTGCTCTTGTTGCCCAGCTGAAGTGCAATGGCATGGCATGATCTTGGCTCACTGCAACCTCTGCCTCCCAGGTTCAAGTGATTCTTCTGCCTCAGCCTCCCAAGTAGCTGGGATTAAAGCCATGTGCCACCATGCCTGGCCACTTTTGTATTTTTAGTAGAGACGTGGCTTCTCCATGTTGGTCAAGGTGGTCTCGAACTCCCAACCTCAGGTGATCCACCCACCTCAGCCTCCCAAAGTGCTGAGATTTCAGGTGTAATCCCTGTGCCCAGCCTCTTTCCCCATTTTATAAGTAAAACTGTTGAGTCTTAGAGATCAAGTAGCATGCTTAACGTCACAAAGATGGTAGCAGAGAAAGAATTTAAAACCACATGTGGTTCCAAAGCCACAGTGGTCATGTTTAGACCAGCAAAAGTCACTTCCCAGTATAACAGCATTTAAATAAGAAATTACAGTGCATTTTGCATTCCACTGAGCATTTCTTTTTATAAGTATTAAAATAGGTAATAACAGAGCATCACAAATGACGACTGAGTGGACTTAAATACTTTGAGAGCAGGTACATTTCACATTGGGATTTCTCAGTTCTCTAAAGAAATTCTGACTCCATAATCAAGTACTCTGGAATACAATAAATTTGGTCAGAAGCGAAATTATATAGAAGTATCAGAAAAAAAATACTTTCTGATCTTCTTATAAAGATTAAAATTTCTTCTATTATCAAGACTAGATATGGGGTTTGCTTGAGTATTTGTAAACTCATCAAATATACAAACCTGCTTTTTTTTTTTTGAGACGGAGTCTTGCTCTGTCACCCAGGCTGGTGTGCAGTGGCATGATCTCAGCTCACTGCAACCTCTGCCTCCCGTGTTCAAGCAATTTTCCTGCTTCAGCCTCCTAAGTAGCTGGGATTACAGGCACACGCCACCACACTCAGCTAATTTTTGTATTTTTATTAGAGACGGGGTTTCACCACGTTGGTCAGGCTGGTCTCGAACTTCTGACCTTGTAATCCACGCACCTGCACCTCCCAAAGTGCTGGGATTACAGGCATGAGCCACCTTACCCCACCAAATACCTGCTTTTATATAAAATATTATAAAGCCTCTGGAAGCACAGGTCCACTGGGTGCCACTATCTTTTCTAGAAATCTCTTGAGTTCAAATTGAATACTGCCTGAACTGTGACTCTGGAAGTATAAATTTTTGGGAATGTTCATGAATTTTTCCTATACTGTATCTATTTAGATATTCAGGAGAGTAGAATTTAATCCAAAATATATATCTACAAAAAAGAAAATATAGATGTACAAAATTTTGACTGAATCACTCTGTATTACTACATAGTAGCAAATAATTAGAAAACATAATTATAAAGGAGGCATAAACAGATACTACCCGACTGCTAAAAGAATTATATCTACATATACTGATGTAAATAACTCCAAGATATTTTATCAAATGAAAAAATAAAGAGGGCAGAACAATGTATAAAATAAGCTATCATTTGTGTGATGAAAAGATGTATATATGTCTCCATTTGCATATAAAAGCCCTGGAAGGATAAAAACAAAATTAAACAAACAAACATAACAACAATAAAATCCTACAAAAAGTGAGGGAAGCCATCTCCAAGAAGAGAAACTAAGGAGAAAAGGGGTTAAGGACAGAAAGATGGTTTTTGTGTCCCTTATGTAATCTCTGAAAATTAAAAAACAAAACAAAAAACACCACACCCCAGAAAATCCAGTCACTCCACTCCCTGACACACAATTGACTGCACAGCAAATAAAATTCAAGTGCTTACCATGACCTGTAAGGTCCTACCTTTCCAATCTTATGGCAGTCTCTCCAAGGATCACTGAGCCACAGTCACTCTATCCTTCTGCTCCCCAAACATAAAAGCCTTGTCCCACCTCAGGCTTTTGCATTTGCTATTACCTGAGCATTTCCCTAGCTCTTTGTAAAGGTTATTTTTATCTTTCAGATCTTAACACAAATGTCACCTCCAGATGATGTTCCCTATGGCCCCTAAAACAAATTAGATTCTACCTGCTACCATCTCTCTGATTGCTTTTTTAATAGCAAAATTTGAAATAAATTTGTGATTATTATTAAACATATGTTTCTCCCACTACACTGTGACTTCTTTGAGAAAAGAGATCACTGATATATTTTTTACCAGTGTATTTTGTATGGAACAAAGCTGGTGCTCAGTAAGTATTTAACAAAGAGTATAATTAATCCAAATCTTATAAAAACAGGTTTATAAAGAACAGAAAGTCTTAAAGAAAAACAGATGTATTTCTAAGTTTCAGTCACTTAAATACAGGGTAACTCATTTGTTTCCAATAAAAAATAAATTAATCATTGCACCTCCTGGGTGTATTTTTATCCGAACTGACTGGCTTCAACTATTTTTGAAATAATGAAGCTCCATCAAATTATAGCCTCCTTAGTTTAGAAATTCCACTTTAAAAGATTTTAGAACTATAAAGTTGATTCTTAAAAGCAAATAATTTCGATGATACATTAATAAATTTTGTGCTATCTAATTATCTATATACAAAATCTTCTTAAAAAAGCACTTTTAAAGATTTAAAAAATTGTAAAACTACATATATTTCAGTCTTTTATCCTATTCAACAAATGGCATGCAATTATGATAGGTGTTAATTATAAGAAAGGTTTATTTATTAATTTATAGCAGCCAAGATAGAAAATACAGAGATCCAACCACTTGCTGGTAGCAAATATCATCTTACAAGATAAATTCATTTTGAAGTCTTTATCAATGATCTGGTAAAGACTCCTCATACTACAACAGACAAACATAGAAGAAGAAAAAGGTCTTAAAGAAACAGACTCTAATCTGAAAATATTTAATATATGTAATCTCTTACAATAAAAAGTTAAAGACACTATAGGAGGTCACTTCTTTAATCACTTTCACTTTGTTGTATGAAATCTTTAATTTTGAATGTGGATATGATCAAATGTGATAATGTTTTCTCAAATTTGACCCCCCCAAAATTAGGCAAATTTACTGTTTCAATCAAAGGTTACATTTTCTAGGTACATTTATTAAACTCTCAATCTCAGGCACAGCTTTGTCAGGTATTGAATCATATTCCTTCTGGAAATGAAATGCTCACCTACAAATAGGTACCAATGGCAATCTATCTAGTTTTACAGAAAATGACAAATGAAAGCAAATAAAGAATTAAAAACTTCCACATTTACTAAACCTTGTTGTGACAGTTTCTAGTATTATTTTCACATTTCACTGACGAAATGCTATACAATGCTTACTATAATGCGAAATCCTTCAAAATGAATTTGTGAACCCCTGGGCTCAAGTACTCCACCCTTCTTGGGCTTCCAAAGTGCTAAGATTACAGGATGAGCCACCAAGCCCAGCTGATTTACCTTCTTTAATACTAATGCATAAGGTTCACTGCTTCCACAAACTTGAGAAGAGTCCCAATATTTTGCATCCTCATCATTTGTGAATACAGAGGCTAACTTATAAATTAGAAAGAGATAAAATTAACAAATAATTGTAAGAGTAGCATTACCATATCTTTGGCTAATGCTGACAAGATCGTGGCTTTTACTTGGTTTCTACATAATAGAATCTGAATATATATGGTACAACAGTGCAAGTAGGAAAAAATCAAACAATATTAACTTTCAACTTTCAGCATGAATTCAACACTTTTTAAAAAAACTTTGATTCAAATGATTTTTCAGCTGTCTTTTAATCATGGAAAAAGAGGATGGGCTCTGAACTGCTTTAATGAAATTATGGTTTTCTTTACAATTTTGATAAAATGAAAACTTCATACTGAGAAGCCCTGTTAGATTCATACATATCGGATAGGTTATTGGTACAAACCTATTTGTAAAAACAAGCCATTTTATGTAAAATTTGGTTTTTATTTCAGTTGAATTCACCATGGTCATACTAGTCCAGCTCATACCTCTAACATTTGCACCAAATATAAGTAGACCGCCAATAGTAAACTAAATTTTCTTATTATTGAAAATATTACATTAAACTTTGTTCATGTTTTGGAATTTTAAGACTTTTTCATGTATAATGACAAAAACATAAAAATGATCACCTACAAAGCCAACAATGAAACTCACAGTACCTTTAAAGAAATGTTCATTCATTTGGAAGGATACATATATATTCATAATTCCTACACTCTTTGCAATTGTTAAGGAACTTCAAATACCATAAAGTCATTTAAAAAACAGAATCTAACAGCAGGAGTGGTTCAGAACATGCTTTGTCCTGTTTACCATGCCACCCGCCTCTTTGATGGAGGTACTTACTCATAGATATAAATGCCATCAGAAGCTCAGAACATAAAAAGCATATGAGTAATACTACTTGGGCACATATAATACATCTGTGGGTCAAATGTACCATGAAAACTTAATGTTTATTACAACATATGAACATTTCCTCATTATTAGAAAAAAATACCTTGGCACTCTTAAAAACCACTGAACAAAGGGGTGACACAGTAATAGTTTATATTTTTTTTTTTACAGGAGCAATCTTATTAACTGAAATAGTTATATTTTTACTTCATTCCTCACATTCTTCTTCCGGGTTAATGTCTTTATCATTTAGCTCTACCTCTGGGAAAGAATGTACACTACTAGAAGAGATGCCTACTGAAAAAAGAGTAGCCTACTAAGAAGGTCTACGTAAAAATCAACAGGAAAAAAGGTCAATACCACATGTGTGGAATACCAATAGGTTACCAACTTATGTCACATGTAAATAAACTAAAGTAACTCCAATTTACAAGGATATTAGTGATTTTAGTATCTGGAGAAATGACCGGTTTAAGCTATTCCATCTGTATCTGCTTTGAAATATTAAGTAGCAAATGAAACACTAAAGTAATCCAAGGTGTCACTGGGGTCAGAAAGAAATATCAATTTAAAGAAGCTATCTTTCTAAATGCTGTTTTGAAAATATTTTACATTATATCAAACGTATTATGTATGATGTAAAATGACAACCAAGAGCATAATATTTTGACTTTCAGTAATGTAATACTCTTAAATTACAAAATAAAAATGAGAATGCCTAGGTTTAGATGTTACAACATCAGTTAACATATAAAAGAAAAAATTACTCATTCTCCCAAATTGAAACAAACTGTGCACTAATTTGTAATCACATGCATTTAGGTTCAGATCAAAGTTGTTTTAAAGGAATATTCTATCATCATCTTCAAACAACACAAAATAACTCCACAGAATTACGTTTTCCTTAGTAATTTGTTTGCAACATTAAAAAATTCAGCCTGTTACTTGCTATATCTTAGATTTTTTAAATGAAATATTAATTTGAGAATTACTATATTGCTCTTTCAATCGACCTCAAAACTGATTACTGTGAATGAATATTGTTATATAATTGGTAATGGGTTAAACTATGTTAGGAAAGGCACCAGTTTAGACTTTGAGGGCTCTCTTTCAGTGAGTATGAGGCAGGAATCACATTCCTTAATCCTTTGTTGGCACAATTTATCCTTTCCACATTTATCAGGAGTAAAAGAAACAAACGCCAGGCAAGTATCCAGACTCCAAATGCTGGGATTTGTTACCAAAACAGATGAAACTGTCATTGCCAGTTAACCACCATAGTAACCTTCTATAACTGTGAAGTCACGTAACTGAAATTGACTGTTAAAATCACGTAAAAATAAAAAATTTCACAATAAATGGGAAGAGTAAAATGTTTATTTTTAAAAGAATTTAACTTTTTGTCAGACTAGTGAGATGTACTATAGAAATTAAAAATGGAAATGAAAAATTAAAAGAAAAGGAATTTTGACAATTTAAAGATTTATATAAAAATCTTAAAGATATTTATAATACTACAAATAACCATGTCTAGATTTCCATGCCGAAAATTTCTAAGCCTAACATAAACTGAATGTACTCAATTACATTTTTTAAAACCATAAATAAGATGTCATGTTACAGAGGTGAGATATATATTGACAATGTCTTAAGCCTGGTGAAAACTCTTCAAAATTCTATAAGTTCCAAAGCCATAAGTCATTTTAAAATTAAGATGAGTTTGAGGATTGCCAAGGGCCATGCATCTGTGTGAGCTGAGCAATGTACCAGATAATATAACATTTAATTAGTTCCGGGAAGTTCTGAACTCAAAAAGAACATTCAGGTCAAAAAGAAGGGGGCAGTTACTAATCTCTAGTGAAAGAAAAAGTTGAAACTGACATTTTTTTTTTAAGGCTTTCTAAAATTAATCAGCTTTATGCAGGGTCTGTACAGGTATTATTGTACCTGGAGGTTAAGGTGCTCAGTCTCCTATCCATCACGGTATCTTTTGTTGCAGTCTTAATTTAGCCACATATATAAAAACAAATGACAGCTGCCTAGACTATAATATTATATATATATATTTTTTTTTTCTTTTGAGACAGAGTCTCACTCTGTCACCCAGGCTGAAGTGCTGTGGCACAATCCTGGTTCACTGTAATCTCTGCCTCCTGAGTTCAAGTGATTTTCCTGACTCAGCCTCCCAAGTAGCTGAGATTACAGATGTGCACCACCACGCCCAGCTAGTTTTTTGCATTTTTAGTAGAGATGATGGGGTTTTTGTTATGTTGAGCAGGCTGGTCTCGAAATCCTGACCTCAAGTGGTCCATCCCACCTTGGCTTCCCAAAGTGCTGAAATTACAGGCCACTATGCCCAGCCATGACTAGAAATGTTCTTTTAACTCGTGGCTTGTCACTTTAGAAAGTCCTCTCTTAATCTGAATTTCTAAGTAAAAAACAACTTGTCTATAAAATAAGGGGTCATCTTTTAGCATATTAGAGTTTTCTCTTTTTTTCGTATTACCTATTGCCATTTAGAGCTGACTTTTGTTTGATTTTACCTATCCAGCAATTCATAAGCAAGCAGAGTATTCACAATTCAAGAGATGATTCAAACAAAGACAGGATCATCTTGGACTACTCACTGTAAACCTGAATTCTCAAATGCTTATAATCTCTTCAAACATTACTCTGGTTAAAATATATTTTGGATTTATGATTCCAAAAGGGCTCAGTTATCTGACAAGAACAGGAGCATATTAAACCTTTGCATAATACATTTTAGAAATGGTTTGCATGTTAGACACTAGGCAGTTATTAAATTTTGCTTTTAACCTAACAGTTTTCTAAATCTTCCCTTCACAGCTTGATTCCCAGTAGAGTAAAAAGTAACTCAAACAGAAATTTTCCTGTTTACTGAAACAAGCTATTTACTTATCTATGCACAAGGTTGAGAAATTATGAAATAGGATTCATGTTTTCATCCATAGAGTATCTTGCATAGACATTTTGCTTGTGCTTTCATTTCATAAAAGAATTATTTATTTTGACCCATGTAAAAATCTAATAATAGTCGAAATAGAATACTATTGGCCTACTTTCTATTTACCTGATGTTGACAAGTCACTTCAAACTCTCTGTACCTCACATATTTAATAGTTTTTTGTAAATGGAAATAATAACTTCTATTTGAATAACTGATATAGTGTTTAAGTGCTTTCACAACTGTAAAATATTATGCAAATGTAATACACTACATATTATGGTGCTAGTTTTATAATAATAAAGACTAGCTGGTTATTTCCCTATTATGCCTTTTATAAAAAGAAGACAAACAATTTTGAAGTTGTCTTAGAGTTTATGAGAGGTTTCAAAGTTTCAAAAAAATTAATAACAATGAAACAATTAAAGGTTATAGCTAAAATTTAGAGGTCATGTAATTCAACCACTTCAGTTTTACATTTGAAGAAAATGACACCTTATGAAGGCTAAACATTAAAACATACAAGCACAAATGATGGTAAAAGGGAAGAACTGAACACAAACTCTGTGCTTCCAAATTTGTTTTTAGGTCATTGTTGACCACGAAAGTATCGGGTTAGGATAAGAGTTACAGGCAGGGGCAGGAGCAGGTTCAGTCTGGGTTAAAGTTCTGGCTGGATTATACCAGGCATTTTAATTAGCTACTTTTTTCCCTCTGAGTCAATTACAAAGTATTACAATAATATTGATGATTATGATGAGCACAAACACACAGTGGTTATTGTGTCAAGCACTCTAAGATATTTATGTAGATGTTTATATATGTGTGTTTTATATATACACACACACACACACACACAATCACAGTAAATAACAACCCTATTTTTATTTTTCAGATAAGGAAAATAAGGCACAGAGAGGTTAAATGTAAGTTGAGTAAGGTTATACAACTTACTAGAGACTGAGCTAAGCTTTCAGCTAAGACTGCCTGGCTCTCTAGTTTTTTGTTTTGCTTTTCTTAAGAGGTATATTGAAGTTTAGTTTAAATACGTAAGTTCTACCCAGCTTAGTGTACAATTCAATGAGTGTTGACAGATTTAAAATAATTTCATCACTCCAAAAAGAACCCTCATGCCTGTCTATTGTCAATCCCCATCTGCACCCCAGCCCCAGGAAAACATAATTTACTTTTTCTATAGATTTGTCTTTTCTGGGTATTTCATATAAATGCAATCATACTATGTGTAGTCTTTTGACTTCACTTGGGATAAAGTTTTTGAGGTTCATCTATGTTGTAGCATATATTAGTAGCTCATTTCTCTTCATTGCTTAATAGTTATCAACTGTATGGATATACCACATTTTGGTTATCCATTCATCAGTTGATGGACATTTAGGTTCTACTTTTGGGCAATTCTAAATGATGCTTCTATGAACATTAACATGTAAGTATTTGCATGGACAGAGGTTTTTATTTCTCTTGCATAGATGCCTAGGAGTGGAATTCTTAGGTCATATGAAAAATTTTTATTTAACTTTTTGAGAAGACATGAAATTCTCTTCCAAAGTGACTATCATTTTACATTCTACCATTAATGTGTGAGTGTGCTGATTTTCCCATATTTTTATCAACACTTATTGGAGCTCCACTCTTCATCACTAACCTCTACTACCTTTCAATAACCCTGTACATTTGTCATTGCATGCTGAAATTAGAGAGAGAGAGGAACTAAGTGAAGAAATAAGGGAAGGAGGCAGAGATCCCATAATTCTTAAAAGCTAACCAAGTCTATTTAGTTTCTGTCATGCTTTTCATAACCACGTACTTATAAGGTTTTGATTTTGTAGTAGAAATTTTTTCAAAGGGACTTTATGCTTTTCTACCAATTTATCTTTACAAATTCTGAGATGTACATCTGCTCTTTGATGAGAACAGAAAGTGGTATGGTAGAAGTTAAACAGCAATATATTTACAGAAGTAGAAAGTAGGAAGAGGTTGTTACCAAGGCTTAACTTGAAAACAGCATAAAACTGGCTGGGCATGGTGGCTCATGCCTGTAATCTCAGCCCTTTGGGAGGCTGAGGCGGGTGGATCACCTGAGGTCAGGATTTCCACACCAGCCTGACCACCATAGTGAAACTCTGTCTCACCTAAAAAATACAAAAATTAGCTGGGTATGGTGGTGGGACCCTGTAATCCGAGCTACTTGAAAAGCTGAGGAAGGAGAATCCTTGAACCCGCGATGCAGAGGATGCAGCAAGCCAAGATCACACCATTGCACTCCAGCCTGGGTGACAGAGCAAGACTCCGTTTCAAAAGAAAAAAAGAAAGTAGCATAAAATTATATCATTTTCAAACTTGATATTTTGGCCCAATTTTCATGATAACATTAGGAAGTTAGATGTAACTTAAGACTAGAGGTTTCAAAGCCATGTCTAAAGAGAACATCACTGGAGATAAGGAAACATGATTTGTCAACCATAAATTGTCAAAAAGTTTAAAACAAAAACCAATTAAGTTTTGTAGAGTTTATACCACAGAATCTTATAATAATATAGTACAGTATCTTACCATTTTAATTTTAAATACTGACAAATAAATATGGTAGCAAAGAAGAAATACTTCAAACAATTAAAAGATGCCTTTTACTTTTTTCCTCTTTATTGCACCAGTTAGAACACACAGTGTAGAAAGAGAAGTGGTAAGTGTCAGCATAGCTACTTTATTTCTAATATAAAGGGGAAAACATTTAGTTATTTGTCATTCATTCATTAAGTATAATGTTAACTACGAGTTTCTCTTAGAAGCCCTTTATCATACTGGGAAGTTTTCTATTCCTTGTTTACAGAGAATTTTATTAAATCAGGAATGGATGCTGAATTTTGGCAAATGTTTTTTTCTGCATTTTAAATAATCATATAATTTCTATTTTATCTACATAATTAATTATATTGATCGATTTATGAAAGTTAATCAGCTTTCAATCCTGGGATAAATCCCACTTGATCATAATGAATTTTTATAAGTTGCTAAATTTGATTTGTTAAAACTGTGCTTAGAATTTTTAAATCTACGATCATGAATGATATTGGTCTGCAGTTTCTTTTTCCTTTCCTATAATCTTTCTGTCTCTTTTTAGAATCAGGGTAACACTGGTTTTAAGTAATGACGTGGGAAATACTCTTCTATTTCAACTTTCTCAGTGGGTTTACGTAGACTTGGTAATTTTTTCTTCTTAAAAGTTTGGTAGAATTCATCAGAAAAGTCATCTGGGCCTGGAGTTTTCTTTGAGGAATGGTTATTTAAATGAGAAATTCAATTCTTAAAAGAAATGGTACTATGTAGGTTCCTTATTTCTTCATGAATGAGATTAGGTAGTTTGTATCTTTAAGGAAATTTGTCCATTTCATCTAAGTTACCAAATTCCAGGAGGCTGTGGCAGGAGGACTGCTTGTGACCAAGAGCAAGGCTACAGTGAGCTTTGATCACACTGCTGCATTCCAGCAGGTGACAGAGTGAGACCCTGTCTCTAAAAATAAAATAATACTTGCACAAAGTTATTCATAATATTCCTTTATTACCCTTTTAATATTGGTATGTTCTGTGGTGATATCACCTCTCTCTTCATATTGGTAATTTCTGTCTTATTTTTCTGAAAAGTCTGGGGAGAAGTTCACTGATTTTACCAATCTTCTCAAAGGACTAGTTTTTAGTTTTATCACTATTCCCTATTTTTGTATTTTCCATTCCATTGATTTCTGCTGACACCTATATTCTTTCTTTTCTTCTACTTATTTTGGTTAAATTTGTTCTTACTCTTCTAATTTCTTAAGGTAGAAGCTGAGGCTGTTACCTTGAGTCCTTTCTTCTTTTAGTGGTAAATCAGTGATTTAAACTATAGAACCTTGCTTAAACAAATTGAAGACAATCTATATAACTACAGAGATACACTATGTACATAGATCAGGAGGCTTAATATTGTTAGAAAGTCTATTTTCCCAAAATTGATATATTGATAAAATAAAATTTCACTCTAAATTCTACCAAGCCTTTCTGTAGAAACTGAAAAACGAATATAAAAATTAATATGGAAATGCAAAGAACTTCTAAAAGAATTTGAAAAAGAATAAACTAGACTAACATTACCTGATTTTAAGTCTTTTTAAAGAACTTTTATTGCATATATTAAAGGTATACAACATGGTATTAGAGAATACATACTGATAGTAAAAAGAATACTATAATAAAGCAAATTATGTATCTATCAACTTACATAGTTCCCAATTTTTTGTGTGTGACAGGAACAGATAAACTCTACTCATTTAGCATCAATCCCATAAACAGAACAATTTTATTACCTATAGTTCTCATGTTGTAAATTACATCTCTAGGCTTGATCATTCTACATATTTCCTACTTTGCATCCTCTGACCTACAGCTTCCCATTTCCTCTGTTCCTGCCCTCTGCCCTAGTGACCCCTGTTTTGTCCTCTATCTTTGTATATTTGACTTTTTAAAGACTCCATGTATAAGTAAAATCATTCAACATTTTTCTTTCTGTGTCTGGCTTATTTCACTTAGCATAATATCCCCCAGGCTCATCTGTGTTTTGGAAAATGGTAAGATCTTGCTCCTTTATATGGCTGAAGAATATGCCTCTGTACACATGTAACATATTTTCTTTATCCATTTCTCTGCTGACAAGCGTTTAGTTTCCATATCTAAGCTACTGTGAATAACACAATTAACACTGCAATATACATAGGAGTACACATTTCTTTACAAGGTGGTGATTAAATTTGCTTTGGGCATATACCCAGAAGAGGGACTGCTGAGATACATGGTAGCACCATTTTTAATTCTTTTAGAAACCTTCATACTGTTTTCCATAATGGCTGTACCAATCTTCATTCCTTCCAACAGTATGTAAGGGTTTTTCCATACCCCTGCCAATATTTGTTATCTTTTCACTTTTTAAAAACAGCCATCCTAATGGGAATAAGGTGCTATCTCACAGTGGTTTTGATTTGCATTTCCCTGATGATTAATAATGTTGAGCACCTTTCATATACCTGTTGGCCATTTTTAGGTCTTGTTTGGAAAACTGTCTATTCATGCCTATTAACCATTTATTAAAAACTATTTTTTATTGTTGTTTTGTTTTGGGGGGTTTGAGACAATGCTCTGTTGTGGCACATCTGTTGTATGTGATTTTTTTTTTTTTTTTTTGAGGCAAGACATCATTCTGTTGTGACACATCTATTGTGATCAGTGGCACAATTATAGCACACTGAAGACTAAACCTCCCTGGCTCAAATGATCCTTCCATCTCAGCCTCCTGAGTAGCTGGGACTACAGGCATATGTCAACATTCTGGTTAATTTTTTTTTTTTAATTCATAGAGATAGTATTTTATTATGTTGCCCATGAGGGTCTGATCTCCTGGATCCAGTGATCCTTCTGCCTCAGTCTCCCAAAGTGCTGGGATTATAGGTGTAAGCCACTGCATCCAGCCTCTTCTGCCCATCTTTACATTGAGTTATTTGCTTTTCTACTACTGAGTTGTCAGAGTTCTTTATAAATTTTGACTATTAACGCCTTATCAGATATACGATTTTCAAGTAGTTTTCACAATCTGTAGGACGCTGTTTCATTTTGCTGATTGTTTCCTTTGCAATGCAGAAGATTTTCAGTTTAATATAGTCTTACTTATTTTTGCTTTTGTGGCCTGAGTTTTTGCTGTAATATCCAAAAAATCATCACCAAGGCCAGTGTCGCAGTTTTCCCACATGTTCTCTTCGGGGAGTTTTATCATTTCTGGTTTTATATTTAGGTCTTGCATCCAATTTGAGATAATTTTTGTGTATGGTATAAAATAAGGGTCCCATTTCATTCTTTTGCAGGTGGAAATTCAGTTTTCCCAGAACCATTTATTGGACAGACAATCCTTTCCCCTTTGTGTCTTCTTGTCAAAAATTAGTTGACTGTGTATGTTTGGATTTATTTCTCAGTCAAGACTTATTATAAAGTTACTGTCATCAAGACATTGTGGTATTGGCATGGAGATAAAAACGAATGACAGAAAATAACACAGTTCAAAAATAGAGTCACAGGTTAAGTATGAAAAAATGAATT
The DNA here is from genome assembly GCF_009761245.1 of Sapajus apella. NCBI lineage: Eukaryota > Metazoa > Chordata > Mammalia > Primates > Cebidae > Sapajus > Sapajus apella. The sequence goes on from NW_022436941.1 coordinate 31,589,716, forward strand.
TTATATGAAGGTAAAAAGGTAAGTCAAGAGAAAAAGAACAGTCATTTAAAACAAGTGATGCTGGAACAACTGGATATCTACATGCCAAAAATATAAACTTCTAAATATTTCTAACACCAAATACAAAAACTAACTTGAAATGTGTCCTAGATTCAAACATAAATTTTAAAACTATAAAAATTCTAAAAGTAAACTTAAAAAAAAGCTTTTATGACCTTGGGTTCAACAAAGTTTTCTCAGATACACCATCAAAAGTATGATCCATAAAAGAAATGATAAATTAAACTTCATCAAAATAAAAATATCTTTTTCAAAAGACACTGCTAAGAGAATGAAAAGGCAAGACACAGGCTGAGAGAAAAAAGGATTTGTATCCAGAATATGTAAAGAACCAAGACTCAATTATAAGAAAACAAACAATCCAATTTTTAAAATGGGCAAATGATTTGGACACTTGACCAATGAAGATATACAAATGTCAAATAAGCACATGAAAAGACGCTCAACATCAGTATTCAATGGGAAAAGGCAAATTAAAATCACAATAAGGTACAGAAGGATTAGAAAGACTAACAACTAACCAGACCTAGCGCTGACAAGGATGTGGAGGAACTGAAACTATCATAGACTGCTGTTGGGAATGTAAACTAGTACAAACACTTCAGAAAGTAATCTGGTCATTTCTTAAAAAATTTAACATGCAAATGCCATATGATCCATTCATTCCACTACTAGGCAGTTTCCCAGAAGAATGAATGCATTTTTCCAGATGAGGCTTGTACAGGAATGTTTACAGCAACTTCATTTAGAATAGCCGCAAACTGGAAATAATACAGAATTCTATCAACAGCTGAATGGATAAACTGTAGTATGGTTATTAAATAGAACTCCACAAAAGAATGACCTATTGATACACATTATAATATGAATTAATCTTAAAATAATTATGCTCAGTGAATCTTTGTTCTCATTGGTTTCAAAGAACATCTTTATTTCTGCCTTAATTTGATTATTTATCCAGCAGTCATTCAGGAGCAGGTTGTTCAGTTTCCATGTAGTTGTGCAGTTTTGAGTGAGTTTCTTAATTCTGAATTCTAATTTGATTGCATTGTGGTCTGAGAGACTGTTTGTTATGATATCCGTTCTTTTGCATTTGCATCATCACTGGTCATTAGAGAAATGCAAATCAAAACCGCACTGTGATACCAAATCACGCCAGTTAGAATGGCAATCATTAAAAATCAGGAGACAACAGATGCTGAAGAGGATGTGGAGAAATAGGAATGCTTTTAAACTGTTGGTGAGAGTATAAGTTAGTTCAACCACTGTGGAAGACAGTGTGGCAATTCCTCAAGGATCTAGAACTAGAAATACCATTTGACCCAACAATTACTGGGTATATACCCAAAGGATTATAAATCATTCCATTATAAAGACACACACACACACGTATGTTTATTGCGGTACTGTTCACAATAGCAAAGACTTGGAACCAACCAAAATGTCCACTGGATAAAGAAAATGTGGCACATATATATCACGGAATACTATGCAGCTATAAAAAAGGATGAGTTCATGTACTTTGTAGGGACATGAATGAAACTAGAAAACATCATTCTCGGCAAACTGACACAAGAACAGAAAACCAAACACTGCATGTTCTCACTCATAAGTGGGTGTTGAACAATGAGAACACATGGACACAGCAGGGAGGGGTATATTACATACCAGGGCCTGTTGGGGGATGGGGGGGTACGGCTGCAATAGCAGGGGGTTGGGGGATAGGGGAGGGATAGCATTAGGAAAAATACCTGAGGCAGATGACGGGGTGATGGATGCCATGGTATAGCATGGCATGTGTATACCTATGTAACAAACCTGCACATTCTGCTCATGCACCCCAGAACTTAAAGTATAATAGTAAAAAAAGAAAGAAAAAAATAATAATTATGCTGAGTGAAAAAAGTGCTTACTGTATGATTCCATTTTTGAAGAGTTCTGAGAAATGCTAACTAATACACAGTGACAGAAAGCAGATCAGTAGTTGGCTGTGACAGGGTAATGAAGGGTAGAAGAAAGGAATTACAAAGAGGCATGAGAAAATTTGGATGTTATAGATTTGTTCTAAACATGTATCTGCCACCATGAGTTTGATAGCCTCCATACTTTTCTTTTCTTTTTTGAAAAGGAGTCTCACTCTTTCGCTGAGGCTGGAGTCCAGTGGCACGATCTCGGCTGATTGCAACCTCTGCCTTCTGAGTTCAAGCGATTCTCCTGCCTCAGCCTCCCAAGTAGCTGGGATTATAGGCATATGCCACAATGCCCAGCTAATTTTTGTATTTTTAGTAGAGATGGGTTTCACCATGTTGGCCAGGCTGGTCTCAAAGTCCTGACCTCGTGATCCGCCCACCTTGGCCTCCCAAAGTGCTGGGATTATAGGTGTGAGCCACCGTGCCCAGCCGCCTCCATTACTTTTCTGATGAGATTTGTGACATTAATGAATACATGATATTACATAATGAATTATATCAATATTTGAAATATCTGCATAATCTGGTGATCTGATATTTTCCAAATGACTGAAGCATGATGCTACAAAATCATGCATGGGTAAAAGATACATTCATATTGCAAGATCAACCAATGAACTTAAATGTAACTGAGTATGAAAAGTTCACTGAGATTCCACATTGCAAACAGCCTTTAGGAAAATATAGCCAAATCTACTGTGGTAGATAGAATTTTAATATGGCCTCCCAAAGATGTCCTAGTCTAATACCTGGATCCTATGAGTGTAAGCAAATACTCTCATATATACAGTTGACCTTAAAATAAGATTATTCAGGTGTACCTTATCTAAGCACACAAGCCCTTTTAAAAGTAGAGTTTTTACCGAGTAACATAAAAAAAAACTAGAAAAATTCAAAACACTTGAAGGATTTAGCAGGCCAGTGCTGGCTTTGAAGATAGAAAGACCATGTCAAAAGGAATGCAGGCAACTTAAGGAGCTAAGAGATGCCCCTGGCAGATAGCAGGTAAAGAAATGGGAACTTCAGACATATAGCTCCAAGGGACAGAATTCTGCCAGCAACTGAATTAGTTTGGTAGGAGATTCTTCCCCAGAGTCTCAAGATAACAGCTCAGCCTGACATCTTGATTTTGGCTTTGTGAAACCCTAAGCAGAAAACACAGTCAAGGCCTGCCAGGACATCTAGCGTACAGAACTGTCAGGTAAAAAATGGGTGTCACTTTAAGCTCTCAGTTTGTGATAATTATTGATGCAACAATCTAAAGCTAATACATTTACCCAAATCAAAACACAGAGAAACTCAGATTCAACGATCTCTACTGAATTTTTACCTACAGATATACTTCCAAATGATTCTTACAGTAAGTCCAAGGATATTCAGTTAACACTGTTTGTAAAAACAAATAATAAAAATAAAAATGACCAAAGTATTCAGTTATAAAGTTGTGGTTGAATAAAATACGTAAATCCACAAAATCAAATATTCTGTAACTATTACCAAAAAAAGGCAGAACTGTATAGATAACTGCAAAAGAGTAAAACCATCACACATTATATTAATAAAAAATAAAAGCAAGATCTGAAACAGTGTTGGAGTATAATTTGTTTGATAATTAAATTTATAGCATCTGCATAGAATCAAGGTATCTGCATTCAATGTTTTCCTGGAAAAAAATTTTAAAACTGTAAGTAGCAATTAGCTTTGGGATATAATTAGATTGTTTGGCAGAGGGTTTCATTTTTAATTTTCTACTTTTCATTATATTTTTAATTTTCTAATGAAGTTTATTATTCTTATTCATTTAAAAAAATATAAACAGAGGTTATCAGTCAGAGTCTAGATAAACACTTGCTTGGCTCCTGTACAAAACTATCTTGTTTGTTTTATTCAACTTGAACTTGCCATCTGGAAATTGCATCTATGATCCTTTAACAATTATAGTAAGACCCAAATCACCCTTCCTCAAGTCTGTCCCACCTCCCAAGTCTAAGTTTTTCAGTGGCATTCCTTATTATTCAAGGGCTTCCTTTGCACCCATGTAAATGTTAATATTTATAATATTTACACATTTAAACCATTAAAACATACAATGTACCTAACACAGGCAATGTCATCTTGATGAGGATAAAGATAATGATCTAGGTATTCTGGGTGGTAATATTGAGAAATATTTCAACAGCAAGCAAAGTAGTATAATAAAACAGGACCAATAATTATAAATAGTAAAAAAAAATTCTGTAAACAGATATTAACGAGCAATCTACAATAGTAGGATTACTGAATCATTTTTATTAAAAATAAAAACCTTTTTTTCTATTTCTTTAAATTTATCTCAAAATGAGTAAATAATTGTTAAAGGTAAAGCAAATCCCTTTCAGTTATTAAATATTCTATTTGTAAAGCTTATGAGATTAAATTTTACTTCTGATTGTATTTTCCATAATAGGTAGTTGGACAATGAAAAAAAACTTTAAAACATACTATTCATATATCACTTCAAAGTTTTCTTTTTTGTTGTCAAAAGTTGTTAACATAAAGGTGTTGAAAGTCACCACAAATAAATATCAAGACGTATTCCTAGACTAATCACCCTTTTGTTTGTCCACATATGAAAGAAGTTCATAATTCAAAAGTGACTCAAAGCATTGTGAGATTATTATATATAACCATCCAAAAAGAGGTTGTGCAGATTGCTGTGGCTCATGCCTGCAATCCCAGCACTTTAGGAGGCCAAGGCAGGAGAATCACATGAGCCCAGAAGTTCAAGACCAGCCTGAGCAACACAGTGAAACTCTATCTCTACAAAAAAAAAAAAAAAGTTATTAAAATTAATTTAAAAATTTAGAAGAGAGGTTGTGTGTAGACATACTTGTAAAATGAAATACAATGAACTAAATATAAGATAGTACGATCACTGTTATAAAGTCTATACTTCTTTTGTCTAAATAGTTTTTTGCACTTAAAGATTATATATAACTGAATTCCATGTGTACCTACATTCTAATAATAAATCTGTGTTTTTTAAAAAAGCAGTTGACATTTTCTAGAAAAGTGTTATAGCCTATAAAAATACTGAGTATAGGTACAGGCTCCTTTGTTATCTGGAAATGTTAAACAAAATCCTTGGAAACTTTACAAGGAGAAATCAAAGACACTGGACATATAAAAGCAATAAAACATGACATTAAAATGCCATCATGCAAAATTCTCAGATCGCATTACCTGAAACTAGTTCCATAATGATGTAGACAGGCTGTCTTTGTGTGCAAACTCCTATAAGTTTGACAATATTGGGATGATCATACTGCTTGAGAATTCTAGATGAGAGGAAAGTATAAGAATAGTTATCATTTGAATAATAAATCATTAATTTATGATCACAAATAGTGTTTACAACTAGAATATTCTTAATTCAGCTTTTTAAAACTTCAATACAACCCCAAATTATGATAAATTAGATGTATATAAACCAGTAAAGTCTTTCTTCAGTAACTGTAGGAGACTGGTTCCAGGACCCCCATGGATACTAAAATCTATGCATGTTCAAGTCTCTTATACAAGATGGTGCAACATTTTTATATCATTTACACGTATCCTCTTGTGTACTTTAAACCATCTTCAGATTACTTACAAGACCTAATATAATGTAAATGTTACATAAATAGTTGTTATACTGTATTGTTTAGAGAATGACAAGAAAAAATTCTGTACATGTTCAGTACAGATGCAATCATCAACTTTTTCCCCCTAATATTTTTGTTCTGTGGTTGATCAAATCCACAGGTAGAGAACTCATGGAGACAGAGGCCCAACCATTTTGATACATATTGGCAACATAATATGGATGCAAATAAGTGAATTATCCTTAATTTAATTAAATATTCTTTTCAAAATTATTACCTACTCTGAATGATTAACAACCAAGTAAAATAGGAATTAACTAGTTAATCTAAAACATATACAACTCCCTTCAAATTATTCTATCTGGTTTTAGCCACTACCACAAAAGTATAGTTGAAAAGTATTAGTGGACCAAAAATTGTGAGCTGCTGAGGTAGCATATATACATACAGTTTTAACATACATCATCGATTTTAAAACACATAAAATAAGAAATCATTTTATACTGGTAAATGCTACAGGTTAACCCTTTCATGGGATTTTGTAGTAAATACTTTCTAGATCCGGATCAATTTCAAAATGGTAGTAACAAAGTTCTGAGAAGGTTGGCAAACAATTAATGGAATATTAGAGTTTCAACAGAGACTTCAGCTGAAGCAGAGCAGGCTTTGCTTGGATAAGGACAAAATTTCATCAGAGGGCTATAAAAGTAGGGTAGGCTGACTTGAAACCATGTCCCAAAGAGTTAAAAAAACAAAAAACAACAACAACAAAAAACACAACACAGCAATGACTAACAAAAATTATTGAGTTTGAAGGATAGCACATAAAAAAAGAAACAACTTGCTCAATCGCCAAAACTCCCATTGTTTATAAAAAGAACTAGCTGAAATCAGTTAGAACTAATATGGCCAACTGGTGTCTGTGCAGAACAAGCTTGCTATCATCACTGCCTGAATTTCCACTGCATGGTTCAGACTAACTCCCCCTAGATTTGCACATGTGAACCATAAGACTGCATGAAGAGATAACCATGTGTTGCTTGGGCCAGTCTTGAACTTCTGGGCTCATGTGATTCTCCTGCCTTGGCCTCCTAAAGTGCTGGGATTACAGGCATGAGCCACAGCAATCTGCACAACCTCTTTTTGGATGGTTATATATAATAATCTCACAATGCTTTGAGTCACTTTTGAATTATGAACTTCTTTCATATGTGGACAAACAAAAGGGTGATTAGTCTAGGAATACATCTTGATATTTACTTGTGGTGACTTTCAACACCTTTATGTTAACAACTTTTGACAACAAAAAAGAAAACTTTGAAGTGATATATGAATAGTATGTTTTAAAGTTTTTTTTTCCAGACCTCCCATTTCCCTTCCACCTATCACTTAGTAATTTCAGAATCTACCCCCTCAACCTTTTATAATAAAAATATTGCTTTAAAATCTGCACAGGGAGACAGAAGTTTACACAAAACAGCATGAACTCAGATAATATTAAATATCTAAATATATAGTTCTAGAGTCTACTAAAGGACATTTGGAAGTTTGCATGAATGTAAGTTTAATTTTTAACATAAAACTTTATCATTTCGCCTTAAAAGAAAAAATTAAACTCTAGGTTGCAATAAAACAATCACAAGTTAGAATGCAAGAAATCTGAATATTTTTCAAACTATGTGAGACACAGACTTTTACCTTAATACTTATGAACAAGTGTAAAATAATAAGGCTATGAATTTCAGCTGTGTTAGTATGCCTTTTAGTTCACCATCAGAATTTCTTTTCTGACTTACCAACAATGTACATGAAAAAGGTTTACCACTTTATTCTACAAATAATATTTATAAATGCATCCAACTAGTTTAACCATTGCTATTAGTATTCATTTAGATGATGAATTAGAATATATACATCAAAATGCTGTATGCCATGTAACTTATGAATAGTCCTCTCATTGCCATGGCACTATTCTCCCATTGCACTTTCCTTTTAATAGAAAAAAATTGTATGGATCCATGTAACCTCTCCCTTCCCCATCCATCCATCTGTCCATCAATTCATACATGTGCCACCCACATGTCCATCCAGCTTACTCTTTCCAAAGTGGCTTTCTATTTGTTTGGTGTTTTGTTATATAGACTCAAGTTTACCACTAACAGAAGAGTTTTAGCTATTTGCAACACAGGTATCAGGTATTGTTTTCTAATATTTAGCTAATAATAACAAAAAAAAAGAGAACCAATCATCTCAGAAGATCAATTAGAAACAAAAAAACATGCAAACTTCAGCAGAAATGCCAGATACTAAGCTGAAGAAGAAATATGAGGTCCTCCGAAATGAAACCTAACAGCTGTGAAAACAGAAGCAAGCAGTACTATCTAAGGATGGTAGGATAGATATAATTATATATTTAAATGTGTATGTAAGCTATACAGTTTATGTATATAATACAGTAACATTTTTATTATAAGCACAGTATTGCATATATACATATATGTTTAAGTACGTGTGATGAAAGCAAAATATTGTAATATTTTAAGAACTTAAATAATACTGCTTTTTATCACCTGGTTCTTTGACTATGATTGCTGAATTGATCTGCAGACTATCACAAAAGCATAAACTTTTGGATTCCACATTGTAAAACTGCTTACCCTTACTACTTGAGCAAATCACAATTTAAGATGTCTTCAGACTTACATTTTAATAAATCATTTATATAATAAATACATATTTTGTATCACTTTAAGTAACTCACTTGGCTTCTTGTAAAAATTTTATTTTCAATTCCTGAGGAAGATCTTCTTTACATGTTTTAACAGCAACAGAAGTTTTGTCCTTTAATGTGCCCTTATATACTTCACCAAAATTTCCCTGAAAATAGAAATACATTCGTTGTCTGGGGTAAATGACAGCAGATAAATCTTTGCCAAATACAAGAAAAAGTACCAAGGAGGAGGAGGTGCTTACCTAAATGTCAATATCACCTGTGATGAACCAATTTCTATCAGACATGAATTTCTAACTTTACTCAATGGCTAGGACATATTTTGGCATAAAATGCCTAATTTGTACTGTATTTATTTTAGAAGAGAAGAAATTTTGAAGTCTATTTCTAAGAATTAAATTCAGAGTATTACAGAAAAGATAACTAAGGCCAACATACTAGCACAACAGCTAATGTTGAGTATTCTCTTAGTCTTTTAACACTGCATATGTATTTTTTACACAGCTATAATCACATTATGTAAACATTTCATAATAAACTTTAATGCTGTTGTTTAGCAAGAAATAACCAAACTAGAAGTCTGCTATACTTACTCAGTTTTACAGCTCTAAGATGAATGTAACTCTTAATGTTTAAACTTCACAAGTTAAAATTTATACCTTGAACTACTGCCTATTAATAATTTAAAATTATTAAAATTAAAGAAACATTTTTTTTTTTAAATTGTAATTTGTGCTCTGGGGTACATGTGCACATCCTGCATCCTGCAGGATTGTTGCATAGGTATATACATGCCATGGTGGTTTGCTGTCTCCATCGTTTCCCCAGCCCCCCACCTGTCACCTACATCAAGCATTTCTCCCGGTGTTATTCCTCCCCATCCTCCCCTGCCCACTGTTCCTCCCCTCCACCCCCCACCTAGCCCAGTAAGTGTTGTTCTCTGCCCTGTGCCCAAGTGTTCTCATTGTTCATCACCCACCTATGAGTGAAAACATGTGGTGTTTGGTTTTCTGTTCTTGTGTCTATTTGCTGAGAATGATGGTTTCTAGATTTATCCATGTCTCTACAAAGGATACAAACTTGTCGATTTTTATGGCTGCATAGTATTCTATGGTGTATATGTGCCACATTTTCTTTGTCCAGTCTATCATTGATGGGCATTTGGGTTGGTTCCAGGTCTTTGCTATCATAAACAGTGCCACAATGAACATACATGTGTGCGTGTCTTTATAATAAAACGATTTATAATCCTTTGGGTATATACCCAGTAATGGGATTTAAAAAGAGTCTTATATTCAATTTTTACTATTTAATCTAACAGTCAGATCAAATATTTATAAAACAATGGCCAATCACGTTTTCATAAAAAGTAAACATACTTTAACAGTAAACATTCATAAATTTAAAAAAGAAAAATTTGAGCTTTGCATCTGTTATTCTCAAGAGATTGTCTTGTACCCACAATTATCAGATTATTTATTATAACAGAGATAGAACTCAGAGAAGATATTATTAATTTACATGATTACTGCTGGGCCTCCACTTAACCTAAAACACTTACAATTCAGCTTGTCTAAAACTTACAGTTTTATTAATCAAAAGATTCTTCATGGCTATATTACTTTTTTCAGTTACTAGAACCATCACTTGCCTTGTAAACATTCGGACCTTACCTCCATAATACTTTTTGTCTTGCATCTCAAAAAGGTTACCCTGATTTGGGATCTCAATTCTGTCACCTAAGCTGATCTTCAGTCCCTTACCTCTCCAATCCACCTACAACAACACTGCCAATTAATCTTTCCTAAGGAAAACTTTGATTATACTACTGCTTTGCTTAAGAAACATCCTTTAATTACCATCACTTTCTTAGCCTCTATATAGCTCCACATTATAACTCCCAACTGTTATATGTGGTCTGAACTCAAATACATAGTGATCCCTAAATATGTGTCATGACTTTTCTACATTTTTCCCTCTGCGGAAAACTTCCACCTCCAAATGGAAGCTGCTACCTCATCTTTAAGTCCATTTCTTATGACCCTCCTTCATGAAGACTTTCTTGATCTTCCCAAAATTATGTCCGCTGTTCCTGAATATGCATCTCCCCATTGCCGTTTGTGTCTTTCTAATGGTTTCTGTCCAATTGTAAGAGGTATTGGTACATTTGAAAAATTTAAATATTAATTTAGCAACCATTATCCAGAGAACATATCTATCAGTGGTGGTCAGGGGGACAAACTTCAAACACCAAGAAATGACTATATTTTCCCAGACTACGTCTTCTCTATCCAAAGAGGTAAGGAGGAAGCCCGGGACACTCATCACTCTGTATCATTCATTCATCATTCAATGAGAACCTTTGATTTAAAGGACAGGTGAGGGACTGAATATGAGATCATCTTAGGTGTCAGAATTGAGATCCTGAATCAGAGTAATCTTTCTAAGACGCAAGGGGTATGACAAAAAGTCATGAAGCATGACTTCATCTTTGCTGCTGCCCTTCAGTCCCTGAGGACAAATCTTATGTCCTTTGACTGTGTTTATGTCAGTCAGCATAGGATGACCTTGGTCCTAGGTTAATCTTCATCTCTCCCTCTCTAGCCCCCTTAGATTCAGCATACTTCTAATTTGATCCTCCTTTCTCATCTATCCCCAACTTGCATAGTGCCTTCTGGAATTCATAGTCCATCATCATCAAAATTATATTTTTAATCTATCCGTCGATCATTTCCTTTAATGTCCTGTTCTAACAAAATTCTGGCTCTTACTTGAGAAGATCCAAATGGTGATGAACTTCCTTTTGCCATCTAAACTTAAGTGATGACTTATTTTCCGCACATATAATGCTACCACTGCCCTGCAGGTAGAATACAGTGTTCTATTACCTACTTATCACTGACTTTAAACCATTTTCTCTCCCACATTCTGAAAACTCTCAGCTTTGAAAATCTGGCACTCAATTATAGTATCCACTATTTCTCACTCTGGTTGTCAACTACTGAATTCGAAAATACTTTGCTTATTGATAGTTTGAGCCCTTGGGTCACTGTCAGTCTACCCAGTGTCCTAATTCTTTATAACTTCAACAGATGCTGAAAGGGCCTTCCAATGATTCAAACTCTCAGTTTCTTCAATGTCTCTCCTCCAACTATCTTGCACTAGAAACTATTTTCTAGGGTCATATCTTAAACTCTGCCATACGGTTAATGCAAATCCTCTATAACATCTATCTCATTCATCTCATCTTCTGGTTGGCTTCCATCTTTCTAGCTCCCTTCTTCTTTTTTGGAGTACTTAACCAGACTTCAAAAGTCCTTTGACTTTATAGAAACTGCCAGTCTTTAGGTTCTAACACTTTTTACATCACTTTCTTATTATATTCTCCTCCTTTTGTATTCCACCTTAAATTCCATGGTCAATAATTACATCTGCCTTCCCATACACTCTCAATTTCTTTGCTCCTTTGTTAATCTGTAAAACTCCCTTAGGAAATCTACAAGTCTGATTAAATCCAAAACTCCGCCTACTCTGCACCTATGAAGCCAATATGGCTCGAGAAAAAACATAATCATGCGGATTAACTTTAAATTCATGAACACAAACTCTTAGGAGGCCCTTAATGCTACTCAATAATCATATTACATTTCTTTAGACCATTCACACTCCCAGTTTTCTGGATGACTGCTTCTCTTCTATTCTCTTCTCACATCTCCATCCTCATTCTTAGCTGATGCTTTTGCTCCCTACTTCAAGAACTGAAGTAATGTAAAAAGAACTTTGGGCTCCTGTCCCTATACTGACCCACCTACCAATCTTCCCCACTGTTATAAAAAGTGAACTACTGTGTTCCTATTAAAGTCAATCCTCCATTGTGAACTAAACTGCACCCCCTCTTACCTACTCAAGGATGACGTTCTAGCAATTTTCATCTCTCTCTTAAATCATGAATTTTCACTAGATCATTCCCAACTGCAAACTCGTATCCTATTATTTTCTTAAAGTTAAACATTAAGAACGACAAAGCACAAATCATTCTCTTGAAACTACCACCCCCACATCTCTGATTTCTTTTGCAGCAAAATTTCAAAGAATTGCATTTTTCCTATATCTAATTCTTTCCTCCCGTTTCTCTCAAATCCATTCCAATCTAGCTTTCGCCTAAAGCATCCCAAGGAAACTGCATAGCCAAGTCGCTAGTGATCTCCTCATTGCTAAATCCCATCTTGTTTGACTTCTCAGTATCATCTGACACCAATGATCAGTCTCTTCCTTGGTATATACTTTTTCCTCTCGGCTTCCAAGGCATCATATCTCCTGGTGCCTTCCTAACTGGCTGCTCTTTCCAACCTCCTTTGAGGATTGCTTCTCTTTCCTCTATCTCTTAATGTTTGAGTGAGCTGGGCTCAATCCTTGATCCTCTTTTCTTCTTCATCTAGACTCACTCCATTGTTGAATCCATCTAATTGTATTAAGCACCATCTATACACTAACAACTAACAGATTTGTACTTTTGACTCAGACCTCTCTTCTCCAACTCCAGACTTGATACCCAGTAGTTTCCATCATCCCTACTTGGAAGTCTAATAGAAAATACATCCAAAACTGAACACTTAATCTCATTTCCTGAAATCTTTTACATTTAGAACTGACGTCTTTCTCTAATACCCCATGTACAGAAACCATCAGGATATTCAATTGGTTCAATTTCAAAAATACAACCAGAACTCACCAATTCACACCATCTCCACTGCCATCATCTTAATCTAGCATCACCTTTTAGTCAGGTAAGTTCAATTGCCTCTTATAACCTTTTGTCAGCATATTTTAACCACAACTCCCAGAGTGACTTTTTAAAAAAGATCGTGCCATTCCTCCACTCAGAATTGCCCACCAGCTCTCCATGTCATTCACAATCAAAGCCAAAGTCACTACAATGACTTACAAGGCCTATGTAATCTATACCCTCATTACCTTACATACTTCCTCTCTTATCATATAACCCCTTACTTCCTCTGTTACAACCAAAATGCCTCCCTTGCACCTCAAACAATTTTGCATTGGCTGTTTACTTTGCCTAGAACCCTATTCCCTCGGATATCCATGTGGCTAACTTTCCCACCTCTTCAAGTCTTTATTCAAAAGTAAACATAAGATAATCAGGTTTATCTGGATTTCCTACTAAAAACTGCAACTACAACTAGTTATGCTTCCAATCCATCTATTTCTCACAGGACTTAGCTCCCTCTAACATTGTAAAATTTACCTACTTATTATGCTTATTGTTTATCTTTTCCTCCAAGACAGAATACTAAGCTCCATAAGAGAAAGAATTTCTGGCTACTTGCTCATTGATACTGTAAAATGTCCCTAGAAGAGTGTCTCACACATAGAAGGATTCAACAAACACTAGATGATTGAATATTTATTGAATATCAACTATCAAGTATAGCTGCACCTGATACTGTATATCAAGTACAGTCTACCAAAAAAAGTGCTGAATTAAAACACACACACACAACTCAGAGTTCCTCCCACTAACTTATACTATAACTTAACTCCAAAGTCCCTAACAATAGACACCATGGCTAATTGACTTAATTACCCATGCACTCTTAAGCAGTATACTGTAAATAATTATTTTAAATAGGCAGTGAAAAATATTAAACAATCATTTTCTTGTACTTAAAAGTATTAGCTGAAATTAAGCTACACACTGCCTCGAAGTCACAGTCTTTTAATAAATTCATTGAGGCTGACATATTACTTGTCACTGAGAAAATAATTATTCTTTGAAAGAGTCTTACTAAGGAGCTAAATTCCTCCTAATACTTGATAGTATAAACCAAACACAAAAATAACAGAAATATTTCTCTTTAAAAATATTTTTTCCATAGTACTAAAAAGTTTGTCCTTCTCAACATATTCTCCCTTTATTTTAGTAAATGCTTTTGTTTTATAATTTATTATTTAATTGTATCATGGAAATTAATCTTTGTAATAATTTTTGGCCCCATCACTGCTATTGAGTTACCTAGAGCAAAGGAAAGAAGAAATATTTCCTTAAGGATGAGGAAGGAAACCCAGAGTAAATAATATAAGAGTCACTGCTTTTAGCTTGAGGTTCTTTAGAATTTACTTAATAAATATGCCAATAAAAATCTGCTTTTCCATAACAATATGATGCTTCCAATTGGGAAAGGTATTTTAAAATAGTAAGTGATAAGAATCCTGCAAACTAGATTATTTCAACAAGATTTACTTTCTCAGAGATTTTTTTTTAAGATAGGGGAAAATAGTCAATTCATCACATTTACATTTAAATAAAAAAATAATCATTTATCTAAAATGTTGACCTTTAATTAAGTTCAGTCCTGATCACTTTTATGTTCGCTTTTCCTAAATATATAGATTCTATACTAGTTTTCTGTATCACATCATGAAGCGAAACTGAATTAAAAATTTTATGTATTAACAGAAACATCACTAGTTAAGTCATTGACAAAAAAATGAATACTTATTCATTGGAACTCAATTATAAATAAAACTATTTTAAATAAATTTTCAAATAGTCCATTTGGCTATTTCTCAAGTATCTGCCATTATTGTTAAATATCATATGCTTGACTATGGCCTATGAGTTCAAAGAAACTTCAAACTACATTGGAAGAAAAGGGACTTTTATTATATATAGTTGCCTTCTCTGATTAACAGAACTAGTTATAAAATTAACATATATATTGAAACAAGTGTCTTGTCTACATTTTTAGATTGAAATATGTCCAGCGTTGTTACATACTGTAACTCTACATACAATCCTGAAATTGTATGTAGAGGCAGTATTTCATTTTTTCTGAACTGTCACATGTAACCAGAAACAAATGGAACAAGACTATTGAGTATTTATTTAAACTTTTATTATCTCACTGTTTCTTTTCAAATCTCAGTTCACTAGTTTTGACTTTACTGCACACCGTAATAAAATCATTATGATTTTTGATCCTTCCAGGGAAAAACACACATATAATATTTTTAAAAGTTAAGGATCATCCTTAAACCTTTCAAAGACTTTCACACATCTTTTTCAGGAAGCATCACAATATTGATAACAGATAAAGTATTGTGTTCTAGTTAATGTGTAATGTGCCTTGTGGCAATATAAAAAAGCTTTGAAGAAAATGGAAAAAATCTGTAGTCTTCACAATCAATATCGAGACTTCTGGTTATTTAGCTCAGTTGATTACATACCTTGCCCAGTAATTCTCCCAATGTGACATCTTCATGATTGAGAATCCATTTCTTGTCCTACAGCAAAGAATAAGAACAGTTATTTAGTACAAGCCAGGGTACACTTCTTGAAGTTGCATTTGAGCTAGCGGAAAATAGACCTAAAGGGACATTTCATTCAGGCCATTCAATCAACAGCACACTAAGAAGTTATAACCCCAAGATGCTGTAAAACAAATTTAAGAAATGATACTACACAATAGGATATTAAAGAATACATTACAGCAAAATTCTATCAGAAATCTCAGCCTCTGAAGTGACAGTATCCCTGTAATTAGAACACAGCATGCACTTTCCACCAACCATAAAGTTTATGTGATGCTATTATATGTCATTTCAAAAAGCTGTCGTAAGTACATGAGGGAGCTTTATCTTAAAATGCAAAATTTTCAGTTGTCATTTAATCTTAGAAATTATTTTTCTCCTCAAATCATATTACTAAGAGCTAATTTTTCCACATATAAATGGGCCATGAGTTACAGCTGTCTATGACACTTCATATAGTCCCATATCATTCCCAAGTAATTTCCTATGGTATAATAAAACAACAAACATCAATTACAATATCACTAGAGCTCATAAGGCCTGTGATAACAAACATATCATTGGAAGAGAGTATCCCATTATCTGATCTCAAGCACTGATTACTACCTAGAGAATATTTTATCATCTAAAAAAAAAAACAACTATGAAACCCCTAATGCCATAATTTAAGAAAAAAATGTGTTTATGGCCAGCATTTTGGCTCACGGTATAATCCCAGCACTTTGGAAGGCCAAATGGGCAAATCACGAGGTCAGGAGTTCAAGACCAGCCTGAGCAAAATGGTGAAACCCTGTCTCTACTAAAATACAAAAATTAGCTGTGTGTGGTGGCAGGCACCTGTAATCCCAGCTACTCGGGAGGCTAAGGCAGGAGAATCATTTGAACCCAGGAGGTGGAGTTTTCAATGAGTCGAGATTGCACCATTGCACTCCAGTCTGGGTGACAGGGCCAGACTCCATCTCAAAAAAAAAAAAAAAAAAAAAAAAAAAAAAAAAAAAAAAAAAAAAAAAGAAAAGAAAAAAAATTTATTAATGGAGGAAGGAAAAAGGAATAAAGTAAGAGAAAAGGAAGAGAGGAATAAAAAGGAAAGAAAGAGAGGAAGGGAAGAAAAAAAAGGTGGGGAGCAGGAAGGAGGAGGTGGAGGAATAGTATCCTAGGTGATACACTTTATTTATGAGTTAGGTTTCTTATTAATGTTAGAGTGTAGTTTCCCCCATAGCAAAGACAGATTGAAATGTAGTCATGATCTATGAGTTGTAACAAGTAATCAGACTTTAAGTGAATATCCATCCTAACCATGACTTTAAAGTGTCCTGGACAGTTATTTGAAGTGCTTTACCTTCTGAAATACCATGTGGCAAACACTCAACCATCACTCTCTGTTAGGTCAACAAAGGGACAACACGGATTTTAGGGCAATCGTTTATAAGCATAGTTTTTCCACCTAAAGTTAATACTATAAAGATCCTGGAAGAAAACTTAGGAGGATAACCTCATGACCAAGTGGGTAAGCAAAAGTTTCTCAGAGAAGCGCACACACACACACAAAATTAAAAACGTTTATTCAAAAGCATCATTTAAAAAACGAAAAGACAAACTACAACCTAGGAGAACATTTTTGCAATACTGAATTTCTATCTGATAAAGCATTTGTATGAAGAACATAGGAAAAAACTCATATTTCAATAACAAAACAAAGAACCCAGCTCAAGAAATTGTGTAAAAAAAGTTAAGATGGACAAATAGCCAGTAAGAACATAAAAAGACGCTTAACATCATTAGTCATCAGTGATATACAAATATAAGTCACAATAAGATGGTACTTCGGTATGATACTAAACTTAAAAAGACTAAAAATATCAAGAGATTGTGAGGGTGTGGAGCAACTGGAATCTTCATGTATTGCTGGTGAAAATGCAAAAGCATATAGCCATTTGGGAAAATAATTTGGAAGTTTCTCATAATGTCAAACATACACATCTTATGACTCAAATTGCTCTCTTAGATATTAAAGATAAATGAAAACATACATCCACAAAAAGTTTGATCAAAAAATGTTTGAAGCAGGTCATTTATAATAGCCAAAAACTAGAAACAACTCGGATATCCATCAAAAAGAAAACTGATAAACCCATTTTGGTATATTCATGAACTGATTATTATTCAGCAATAAAAAGGAACTTATTACAGATGCATATGACAACAAAGCACTTGCAAATCATTTTGCTGAGCTAATAAATCTAGACAAACTTTACGTACATAGATACTAATTCCATTTACATAAAATTCTAGAGAAGGACAATTAATCTATAATGCTAGATATCAGAGAAGTGGTTGCTTGGGGCAGGAGTTGAGAAAGACTGACTGCAAAAGGTAAAGAAGCAACTGTAGGGGGGTGGTTATAAAAATGTCCAATTTCTTGGTGTTTCATTGAACTACATATTTAAAACCTCTGAAATTTTATTTTATATAAATTACATATCCAGAAGTTCATTTTTTAATAAAAAATAAAAGAGCTGTACTTTCCATTTGAGTAGCAGTTCTGGGGTTTCTCTACCCCTACATCCTATATGTATATAATAAATATTATTCTTCAAAGAGTGTCATCTGGCAGCCAGGAAAGTTATTTTAAGGTTGCAAACTGATTCTTGGACAGCTTTTCCACTTTAGACAATGATAACCTAGACGGTTCAGCCCAATCCTTGTACTGCAAGCCACTGAAAAAGCAGGATGAAATTTAAAAACAAAACAAAAACACAAAAAGAAAAAACAACCAAACAAAGAAAATCCCTAAACATGTATTTCAAGGAACTAGAAAGCTACTAAAATAATGCAGTACTGAGAAACTAAAGTTAGGTTAAGAAGAGAAGCCATGTCAAGGATTTATGGGCTACTTTTATCCTTGAGTGCATATGGTCATTGTCAAAGCAGAAGCCAATAGGTTAAAAAATACAGAGAGAGTTCAGGGTCTGCAAGAAGAGGCTCTTATAAAACACCCCAGGCTTTTAATAAATCCTAAACATACCACACTGTGGTATAAAAAGTAACCTGGAAATGAAAAGAAGTAAGCCTACCTTCTAAACATATCCATCATGGATTAAACCAAATTAGGGATTGCCAGACTAAGCCTACAGACCAAACTGGCTCACTGCCTGTCATATCAAATTTGAATTTCAGTGTCCTTAGATAATTGATCAATAGATCTACAGAAATTAGCCAGTCTAAGTTATAGACAGAAAAAGAAATGATCTGTATGGAACGTTGGTCAGCAGAAACAGGAGGTGTGGTGGGTTGAGGAATAGAGATAAGTTGACCAAATGGTACAAGGTCTCAGATGGGAGGAATAAGTTTCCAATATCTATTGAACAGCAGAGTGGCCATGGTTAATAATAATGTATTTCTATTTCAAAATTGCTACAAAATCTCCAGATTTTAAATAATCTCACTACCAAAAATGTTACGTGAAGTGATAATGTTAATTAGCTTGATATAATCATTCCACAATGTATATACACATCAAAACATCACATTGTACCCACACTCATAAATATATACAATTTTTATTTGTCAATTAAAAGTAAAAATTTAAATAATAAAAAAAGGCATGTGACTCAGTCTGTAAGAGGCAGAGATAAATGCCTGAGGAGAATTCAGTGCTATTTTTATCCGAATTTGGTACCTGCATTTTCTGTGGATATTCTGCAGAAGTGTTGACAGAATGGCAAACTCCCAATCTATTAAACCGGGTAAAGACAGAGTAGAACTACCAACCCTCTTCCCCTTAGGTATTAAATGGAATATTCCTATGGAGTCTGCTAAGTGGTTGATTAACACATTCAATTTCAGTTATACGACGATGCTAAAGCTGTATACATGCCTCTGAAATGGTATCAGAAGGCAAGTCAAAAGTAAATTAGGGAACATGTACACTGAGTAACGCAGAGCTGGAGAATGGGGAGTTGCTGAAGAAGCCTGGAACTCTGCCATTTGCCTTTATTTTTATTGACTTCTTTTCTTTTCTCCTTCTATCCAAAGGAAAGAAAAGTCACACTCAGAAGACATGGCCAAAGACAGCTGCAGCTCACTCCTTAACAACTGTCCCAGAGCTGGTTTCTCCGAAAGTAATTATACTGCATATTTCTGGTCTCTTATCGTTGCTCTATTTTATGTAAAAGGACAAAGAGACTTTTTGCAACCTTCTCAAAAACAGAAGAAATGGAAGCAGACAGCCTTTTAGTTTCTTCCAAGAAACAGGAAAAGTAGCTTTATAAGTCCACAGGTTTGTTAATGAATGAAAATAAAGGTTGCAATTAAATATTAATCATCAATAGAAATAAGGTAAAGACACAAACGATGTTATTATAATAGGAATGAATAGAGAGTCGACAGAGTTATAATGTTTCATTTGCTTGCAAGTAATCTGTGACCATACAGAAACATCTATACATCTATGTTCTAAACTAATGGTTAAATTTCCCTGATCTTGAAACTAAAACAGATTGACTTAGACTCCTGACATGTTAATATTTGGATTCTATTCTTTACGTCAATTTATGAATATTAATATATCATGATTACAGTAAAAGAAACCAATATCCACTTTTCCTATTTATCAATTTTCTTATTTTAGAGATATTCAGGAGAAATAAATTATGCAATTTGGTAATCATTGTAAGATATGGGCTGCAAACAAAGATTTTGGTGGCCTTATAACCTCATGAAATCACAGTATACCTTCTAATCATCTAAGCAAACAATACTTATTTTTATTAATTGATTTGTGAGTGAGATTGAGAAAAGGAAGAAATGAATGAGATAGACTGACTGCCCTTCTGGGGAGTTGGCTGACACTACTGAATCTAGTTCTAACTTGTGGATGTAAGTAGTTGATAGGAGAAGCGTAAGGAAGATAAGGAAAAAGAGATGTAATACAGGGAAGTGGAGGCAACCAATAAAGTAAGCTATTAAGGTAGTCACTCCAGTGTTGCAAACTCTGGAAAATGAGACAAGCCACAAGCCTCAGAATTAGCCCACCCAACAGATATGCAAATTCCTGAGTAGCATTGGTTGAGGGGTGCAGAAAAAGGAGTGTTAATTCCTGGCAATTCTTGTGGCAGACAGGCAGAGGAGCCTTCTGTGGACCTACTAAACAGGTCAAAGATGAAAACACCTGCAAATGGAAGTTGTCCAGAGTATAATGGAGGTATGAAGGGTAGAAGCAGGGCACTGACAGCATCTACTACATCCCCTTTATTACTGATGTATCCTGATCTCCCTGAAGATCTAGAATCCAAGTGGATTCTCCAGGCCTTCCTATAATTCCTGTTCTTACAAACTCCTATCTTTTTCTTTCTTTCTTTCTTTCTTCCTTTTTTTTTTTTTTAAAGAGACAGGGTCTTGCCATATTTTTCAGGCTGGTCTTGAACTCCTGGCCTCAAGCAACCCTCCCACCTCAGCCTCTGACTAGCTGGCATTACAGACATGCACCACCACACTCTGCTCTCTGAAATTCTATCTTTTTCAGACGACAAATCTCTCTCCTCTTTATTCTAATCCTCCTACATATATATTTATAGGTAGAGTCCAAACTACTCACTGAATATAGAGAAAAATTTGTTTAAATTTCAAAGGTAACAATAGTTATACATACTGTAATAAAGAAGCAATGGGTAATTCTAATTTAACAATTAGGTAAGCTAAACAATAACCATGAGTTAGGTAGGTTAAACCAATATTTAATATAATTTACAGATATTAACATTTGAATTTTTAAAAACCATAGTTCAGTTAATATTTGGTGTGAGTTTGGCTTGTTACTGACCTTGTCCTGAACCTCTTATGTAATATTTTGTAGTATATACCTATCATCCACTACCTCTAGTTATGTGACTTCTGACACATAAGTATGTGTCTGGAACTCACTCTCATTATTCATAGAGGTTTACCACTTGGAAGAAGTACTCCAACATCCTGTAGCAATAACACTATTTTCATAATGTCCGTATTCTTGAATTAAACTTAATACTACTGGCATAAAAGAGGTTTCCATTTTTTTCCCAAAAATGCATGAGAATACACCTAATATCTACTTCTAAACAGACACTTAAAGTTTACTATATACAAAATAAAAATTATAAATAATGGTAGAAAACTGTTCCAATATCTCATAAAATATCTTCCAAAGGCAGTATTTTTATAAACAATGAATTGTGTAAATACAACACTTAAAAGTTGCCTATAAAGTGAAATTTGTCAAGTAAAATTCAATATTCTCATTAATTTTATTTCTTAGAAATTATGAAATTTGGGGCCAGGTGTGGGGGCTCACAACTGTAATCCCAGCACACCGGGAGGCCGAGGCGAACAGATCACTTGAGCTCAGGAGTTTGAGACCAGCCTAGGCAACATGGCAAAATCCTGTCTCTACCAAAAATACAAAAAATTAGCCAGGCATGGTGGCGTGTGCCTATAGTTCCAGATACTTGAAAGGCTGAGATGGGAGGATCACTTGAGCCTGGGAGGGGGAAGTTACAGTGAGCCGAGATTGTACCACTGCACTCTAGCCTAGGCGACATCTCAAAAACAAAACAAAACAAAAAAGCAGCAGTATTGATTAATTTACAAAGTGAATTAAAGAAAAGTTTGTTCTCAAACACACTTGAAATTAAACTTTGTAACTAAATCATCAGGTAGTTTCCAAATTAGTTCCTTACATTACAGTGAATTTTTACATATCATTCTTTCTTACAGTGAAACGCATCAGTGAGTAACCTTCACGGAGAAAGTATATTTAACTCATAGAAACTGGTTTCATGGAAACTTGAAAGTTTATTCAATAGATTCATTATAGCTGACAACTTCAAACTCCTTCTATTCTAGCTCCAGGACTACAAAAAAAATTAACTGACCTGAGATTAATTTCTTTTTCTCCTTTCCTTTTCTGAAAAGGATACAAGTAACATATGGTATAACTAACTGGTAAACAGAAGAGTGAAAACTAGAAATACACACCTGAGATATCATTCAAATCCAGCCTGCTCCTACAATAACAATGACAATGAAATGTAACGGTAGTCTTTGTGAAGAAGGAGGACTCCTCAAGAGAACAGTCAAGAGGTTAGGTTCAGCCCATATAATATACATGAATGGGATCTTTAGAGTCACAGAAACTATCGGAAAAAGCTTTTTACAGAACTACATTTGAGGTGCAATATAATATATAAAAAGATACAAAAAGTAGTCTAGAATATACCAGAATATTGTCTGGCATATTATAGGCTACTTTTTGTATCTTTTAGCAAAAATGCCAACTTACTAAAAGACAGCCAAAACAGTGAAATAGCAGGGTAGGCAAAGAATGGAAGCCTACAGATAGCTCAGAGCCTAGCTCCAAATACATCTTACTGTATATATGGTACATACACATATACCATATACTGTACATATACCATATATACACTTGCATACTGCTGCACACGGTGCCAGAAATTTAAAAATACGTGAATTCAAAGACAAGTTAAACATGGTTCCTATTCTCAAGAGCTTTAACATAAGCATATGAAAAGTTAAGAGGCCAAGAGAAAAGTATGCACAGAATAGAGCTGGAACACTGAGGTATAAGTGGACAATATTATCAAGATGGTTAAAACAGCTGCACTGAAGAGGTTGAAAGCTTTCTGAAATTTCTCGGAATACTTTTCCTTTGCTTCCTAAAAGCCACTCAACTAAGCAAACTATAAAGTTCTTTGGGTGTTCAGAAACACAATATGGTGTCTGTGGAAAGAAAATGCCTATTGCCATTCCTTGAGGTCCTTGGAAGGAAAAGGAAATGATTAAACAGAAGCTGTTTTGAGTGAAAAAATGATGCAGAGGGAGGAAATGTAAGTGGGCAGGGTGAAGGGTAGGAGGTAGGCAAGAATACCTGTGTAAAAGAAACATAGTTTCTTTTCAAACCTCTAGTTAGTGGTTCTCATGGTTCCACCAACATTAGCTCTCTTCTCTCTAACATCTCTAAAGAGTTTATTTTTCTACCTACCTCACTGCCAACAAACTTTCTCTCAGTCTACTATGCAGCACTCTCTCTGGCATAGCCCACAGAAGCCACCACTCCTATGAGACTCAATATTAACTACATTGGTGGAGAAAGAATGTAAATCTAGGGATATGAACTTGGAATTTTAAGATAGAACTATCAGTATATAAGGATATCTTCCATTAGACTCATGTAAAATGGTAGTTATGCTCCATACACTGGATAAAAATTATCTATAACATAAAATGTTAAAGATAAATTTAAGCATTGCTAGCACTGCTTCTCTAGGAAAGTACATCTCCAAACAAATGAGTTAAAGGTAAACTTAAAGATAAGTTTATCTTTAACTCATTTGTTTGGAGATATGCTTTAACTCTGTTCAAAATATTATTTCAAGTGCCACATGAGTAATGTAAGCAATGATAATGGATTTCAGAGGAAAAGGAAGCCATATTGTGCTAGAAAAGTCAGAAGAAGTCTCAAAACATAGCTAGTATTTGAGATAAGTCTTGAACATGGATATGATTCTGATATGCTAAAAGGAGAAAATAACTTTGGCAAAAGCAAAGAAAGAAGTAGAAATCTAGGTAGAATGAATACAAAGGAAGAGTGAAAGCAATGGGGGAACAGAATAGTAGCAGGATGTCTTACATCCCACTGACACAACAGAAGGCAGTTTGACTCTCAACATAGCAATAGAAGGTGGCTCAGGTAGGCCTATTCCTCCGCTTGATTATATAAGACTCCTCGAAATGACCAAATGAGCCCAGTACTACCAATAAGGGGATTAACTGGGGGTCCAGCTAACAATAAGCAGCTAAGAGAAGTACCCCCTTTTCCCAGCTGGCCTAAGACTGCCCTGTCCCATCAAGAAATACTGGGATGGCCCAGAAATAACAGCAAGACAGATCCTAGCCAAAGGAGTGACCAAGACTAAGTGGCCTCTTTGTCTCAGTGGGCCTGTTATCTCACTTTCCAAGTGAGAAATACAGAGAATCACTGTCACAAAATGAGACCTATCCTGGGAAGCCTCTTTGTCTCTATGCACCTGAGACTCCTATCTCCCTTGCCGAAGACAACAGGGCAGCAAGCCTAAGGGGAGAAAGAATCCCACCACAATAGCCCCAGCTCAGGAAGTAATCTCTGCCCTCTACAGGCAGGAGAATTCTACCAAACAATCCTATAGGCCTAAGACGCCCTTCCCCAGTGAAACACCTGGCAGCCCAGACTCGGGGAATTCCTTCTACCCTCAGAGGCAACACTAAAATGAACAAGTTAGAAGGAAGCCCAGTGGCACCAGATAAAGCAGCAAACAAAATAACACCAAAAAGCTCTAAAAATTGTACTGTCATTGAAACCACTGCCCATTAAAGCAGGCCAGAACCTACATGTTAAACCTTAACAAGCTAACTGCCTGCAAAAATAAAAGTTTTAAATGGGACCCAAAATGTCCTAATATAATAGATTATACATCTAGGGTACAATTTAAAAAATCATCGATCATATCAAGAGCCAAGAAAATCACTATCTGAATGAGAAAAGATAGTCAACCAGCACTGGCATAGATCAGATGTTGGAATTATCTGATGAGGATTTTAAAGCTGCCACATAAATGCATAACAATCACTTACAAATTTCCTTGAAAAACATGAAAACACATAGATTATCTCAGTCATAGAAACAGAAGTTACTTAAAAAAGAACCAAATAAAAAGTATGTAACTAAACATTACAAAACAAATTTTTATAACTGACTGAATGGGCTCATTAGTAAAGTGAAGATACGAGGCTAGAATCACTGAACTTGAGAACAGATCAATACATTACCCAATTTGAACAATAAAGAGAAAATAGATTGGGTGAAAAAAAAATGAACAGAACCTTAGGAACCTGTAAGACAAACAATCCCACATTTGTATGATCAGAGATAAAAGGAGAGGAGAAAGAGTAGGGCTGAAAGAGCACTTAAAGAAATTATTGACCGAAAATTCCCAAATTTGGCGAAAGACACAAATCTATAAACAAGAAGCTAACAGGACCTAACACAGGATAAATGCAAATAAATTAAAGCCAAGATACATCATAGTCAAACTTCTGACAATGAAAGACAAGGAGCCTTGAAAGCAGCCAGAGATAAATGACTTTACCTACATGGGATACTAATAATTCACAGACACCAGACTTTTCTGAAACCATACAGTTCAGACAGAAGTGGCAAAATTATCTTTCCAGTGTTGAAATAAAATAACTGTCAACTGTAAATAGTAAATGTGGTAAAACTATCTTTCAAGAATGAATGGAAAATAAGGTTGGGCAAGGTGGCTCACACCTGTGATATCAGCACTTTGGGAGGCAGAGGCAGGAGGATTGCTTGAGGCCAGGAGATTAAAACCAGCTTGGGAAACAAAGTAGGACTCTGTCTCTAATTAAAAAACAAACAAACAAACAAACAAAAAATGAATAGAAAATAAAGACATTTTCAGATGAAGAAAGCCTAAAAGGATGTAGGTAAAACCAAAACTAAACATAGTTCTACCTTCTTTAACTTTTCACAATAACTCTGTATGAGGAAACTTTAACTAACAAAGTAGGTCTGTTTCCTTCACTTTCTGCTTATCTCTATGCTCTTGATAACCCTTGGTGAAACTGAGAACTAAACTACTGGCATGTTCAAAAGTTATGGAGTAATGTTAGTCCATAATGCCTGAAGTGTCAGGTCAAAATGAACTAGGTTGTTAGCACGTTTAAAGCAAACATAAAGCTTCATTCTATACACGTGGTGCCTGGTTTGGGGCCTCACCATGGTTGGTCATCTAACAGGTATGTGATCAGCTCCTGGTAAGAACTTTGGACTCCAAAACTTAAATGGGATTTCCTGAGCAATAGTGTCTACAAACACAAGGCCCTGCAGTTTGTAGCGAGAAAGAGACATATCCACACAATTCCTGCCATAAACAGGGCAAGAAAGCCTCTTTGACCTAGCTTTTGCTGTTCCTACATGAGTCCTTTGTGATAATAAATACTAGCCTTGAGTATAACTTTATACTAACTTACATGAGCCTTTCTAGTGAATCACTGAACTTGTGAGTGTTAGTGGGACCATCAAGCCAGGACTCTGAGATTTCTGAGAGACAGGCTACTCTGACAGCAATTGGCAGAAACAATGTTTGAACTCTATCTGTCTGACTCTAAACTTAGGTCCTTTCTAATAAATTAAACTGTTACCCAAAATAGAGTAATTTATTTAAAGCAATGCATATGACTCTTTCAAGTTCAGAGATAATGAAGCAATCAATTTTAATTAATTGAAACACAATGAGTTACAAATTCTACTTTAAGTTTCAAGTTCTAGCCCTAACGGATTTTTAAACTTATGATTTACATACTTTGTTTTACATTATTTCTATGCAAATCAATTACAGATTGCTCTTCATTCACTGCATTATTAGATTATAATCTAAAGCTTTGCATTTTGCACATTCACAAATTTGTGTCAAAAAATAAAATCACAAAAAGCTTTACAGTTGGAATCAAGTATGTCTTAACAAAACTGTCAGAGTTATGAGTCAATTTTGTATAACCTTTTTGTAATCTGTAATTTAAAAAAATGACTCATACTTTGGTCTCTATACCACTTATTTCCACTAGATAAATGACAAATATTCCATTTTCCCACAATAACTCTGTACCATATTTTCTATAAAATATAAAATCACTTAAAAATAAGGTTTCAACAAAATTAATCATTAATATAGTACTTTCAATGAAAACACTGTGTTCTTGTAAATCCCACATTTTTATACAAGTAGACATAATAGTAAGCGAAAGCTATAAAAATAACTGAAAATAAAATCTAATTACAGTTTTAAAATGTTAAAACCTAAATCTTAGAATTTTGGTTCACAAATGTAGTCATTTTAAATAAAGTAAACAAGTAGCAAACAAGCAACATTTCCTTTGTTTACCTGAAGACAACCAGCAGTCTGCCCAGGCTGCAGGGGACTAATTGTGCTTCTTGGTAGACTGCCACAGGGTACAGATGGTCATTATTTGTTATGTCAATCAACTCCTGCCAAATCTCTTTGGATGGGTGGGAATTTCTTCCTAAAGTTATCCCTTTAAAGAGCTTTATGGGGCAAAGGGACATATTTGAAATTCGATCTCAAATAGGTAGGTCAGAGTGATTAGAAGTGTGACTTAAATTAACACTTCCCTTTGATTCACAGTTCTCCAGGAAGAATGCCCACCAAAACAAAATAGTACTAACAGTAAAGAACAATCTTATTTTATTTCTGTGTATCTTCCCAACATTCAAAACTCAAATAGAAGTTCTTGCTTCCACATGACTATGTTATATTTTTAATTCAATTATTTTCATTTTTAAATCATTGTTTTCTATAAATAATTCTACCTTAAATATAGGCCAATTCACTAGTACAGTAATACAATCTATTTCTCAGCAAAAGTCAATGTAGTGCAGGTTCAACACGAGTATTTATTAGCAAAAATATTGGAAATATAAGCTTTGTCCATCCCCTGGTCAAGGGGATTGTAGTAATCATCCAGTGTAATAGTTTGAAAGAAAGAAAAAAAAAAGCAAAATTTAAATACAGACCTAAAAAGATATTATCATTTCCCTACAAAGATTTAATACCTGTAGCCAATGAATTTCTAAACATATTGACCACATGATATTTAGGAGTTAATGCATAAAGACCAACACATAATCCTTAGAAAGATTAACAAAATGTTACAATATAACAAAATGTTACAATACATAAGATGATTCTTGGAGATTTTTCTAATAGTCATACTGAGAAATAGTTGCTATCTCTATTTTTCTTTTATACACAGGTTTTCAGTCACCCTGTTTAATTATCTCCCTAGCCAGCTCAACACATTTATTCCACTCAACGTCTCAGCCATAGCACCTTTTTATAATCCAAGAATTATTCAGAATTTGATCAGCTTTGTCATTGAAGTTATCAGGGTTGCTTTAGAGGGGGAAAAAAAGAAAAACCTCTTTGAAAAGTAGCTGCCTATCTGGAATCCATCTGAGAAGATTTTAGTAACTCCTTGTTTAAATGTTCTATAAATTCATTCCAAATAATCCAAAAGCACTTTCATCCCAAATAGTTCTTATTCAGGAAACACATACATTATCACCTTAGAAAATATTTCATTTTATTTGCAAGCTACATAAAATCGTTCTTGTATGTTTATAGTTTACTTTTATCTTGCCATTCTAGAAAGGATTTTAATTGTTCTTATTTTTTATTTATGTCTACTCGATTTCCCTACTTATATAATAAACTTATTATAGGATACTATTAATTGAACAAAAGATTGTATTATTTTTTGTACATATATGAATATTTTCTAACTCATTTTCATTCATCTCAACTTTAGAATGTCTCATTTTTCT
Organism: Sapajus apella; assembly: GCF_009761245.1. NCBI lineage: Eukaryota > Metazoa > Chordata > Mammalia > Primates > Cebidae > Sapajus > Sapajus apella. The sequence continues at coordinate 31,618,888 of NW_022436941.1, forward strand.
TGACTAAAAAATTCTCAGAGCCAACAGTTATGCCCTCCCTCCAAAGGAAGCAGTATAGGTGATAATAAGTGAAAAAATGCTGATACAGACCCTTTCCAGGTTCTGGCAACTGAGTGACTAAAAATAGCTAACCAGAAAAATATGTAGGTTCAACACGGTCTATCAAATTCCTACAAGAAACATCTTATTATTCACCCCTAAATACTATGTAATAGATTTATCCCTGGTGCTAATAATTCTTTAACAAACATGATGTGAAAGGCACAGGGGCTCATTAAAATGAAAGCAAAATATAGTTTCTCCTCTCAGGAGTTTATTACCCAGCGAGAATTGGAAAAAGAAAGGGGGATTAGACAGTATCTTTATCTTCAAAGAGCAAAAAAGATAAGACTCCTGGCTTTTCCCTTTCATTCTTGGCATCTACCCACCCTCTTCCATATATCACACACTCTGGCCATTATGAAGAAGGGATATCTATCAGATGGGCTTGGCACTGTCCCCAGTGGCTACCAGAAAAGAGAAGACCTGCCTTTGAGTTGAAGTGAATCAGAATCTTGCTTCCAGGGACCTCTCTCCACTGCCTTTTCTTTCTTTCTCTTTCCATTCCACTCTGTATAGGATGGGAGTCTTATAAGGAAGAGTTACGCAAGGAGTGACCCTTGTCCAGGCTTCAAGGAATACACAGTGGTCTCACTTTGTTGGGCTACTGGAAGGTGACACTGGCAAGAGGTGTCTGAGTAGTATTATGTAATATTCCACTGAGTTTATCAGAATCTTCTTCAAAAGCACCAAAGGCTAAGGAAATTACATGATCTACAGCACTGCAGAAATAGTCTTCTGTTCTACATATTTGTTAAGAGAGAAGTCTATGGAGTCAAACTGCTTGGGCTTTAAATATGGCTGTTCTGCACTGGCTGTGTAACTTTCAGCAATATAGCTTCTTTCAGCCTTAGCTTCCTTATCTGCAAAATAAAAAGAGTAGCTACTATATAGGGTAGTACGAAATATAAAATGAGATCCTAATAAAGTACTGTGTCAGTGCCTAACATAGTAAGTGCTTAATAAACATTAACCATTATTCCTCTTACTCAAGATCCCTCAAATCTTTGGGAAAGGGGAGTGATTTCTCATACCCGTCTACTCCTAGCACCTTGTCTTTCCTTTTAAGCAAACCAAGACTGCTCATTCATTCAATCAACAAGTATTTACTGAATATCTATCAAGTGGTAGGCACTGTGGTAGGCAATGGCTAGATAGGGTGAGTGAAGCAAAGTCCTTCTTCATGAAGAGAAGAAAAAGTGAAAACGTTTCCAAATTAAAAAAAAAAAAATCACAAACAATACTGAGAAAGAATAAAAATAGAGATAAGAGAACCATTTAGATAGACTGGCATTTAACCAGGCAGAAGTAGGAAGGAATATTGCAGACAAAAGACACAACTGGAACTAAGGCTCTGAGACATGGGAAGCATGTGGTATGCTTAAGAAATAAAAGGAGAGTTCACATTGTTCCTCTGAGTTCAATTTGGACGTATCCAAGTGCCTACTTGAAATCTCTACTTGATTATGTAATAGTATCTCAAACTAACCATGTTCACAATAGAACTCTCAATTCCTATTTCCATTAAAAACTGTGTTTCTCTCATAGCATTCTCTAATTCAGCAAGTGTAACTACTATTCATCCAGTTTCTCAACCCCAAAATATTATGAATCATTCTTGATTATTTTCCCTGCCTTATCCTCCACATACAACACATCAGGAAAATACTGGATCTACTTGCAAAACATCACTCAACACTTACACTTTCTATCTCTACTCCTACCAGTTAAGACCAAGCAAACATCATTTCCTTCCTTCCATAGATCACTATATTAGTCTTTTAACCTGATCTCATGCTTCCATCCTCCATTTACATAGGTTTTACACATAAGAGTTGTGGTTTCTTTAAAAAGATGTAATTAAGAACCTGCCATTCTCTCATTAAAACCCTCCAATAGTGCCCCATTGCTCTTAGAATAAAAATCAAGCTATTTTCTATAGCATAATAGGGCATAATCTAGTCCCTGAAAATTTCTATCCTTACGTTATTTCATTTCTTCCTCTGAGGACCTCTTTTGATTCTTTCTGAAGATGAAGCATCTGGTTATTGTTGATTTTGAACCTCTGTACATTTGTACAACATAGTTACTGTAGCTGGAATACCCTCTAGTTAGAACTTATTTGCTTTCCTCTACAAGTTCATGTTTCAGGTCTTGACTCAAATTGTGTCTCCTACGAGAAACTGTATCTGACCATCCTATCTAAAGTGACCTTCAAAAGGTAATAATATATTTCTATACATTATGTCATTAGCCTTTGTGGGGCCAAATGTCACAAGTCTAAATATGTAAAACTTAAATATCAAGTTAACAAATTATTAAATGTGACATGTTCCATTCCATTGCTTTGACAAATATACCTCCCTAATAACCTGGAAAGTCAAATATGCACTTCAAGACTTCTGCACTAGAACATGAGAGTATAGGAAAAGTCTCCCCAAGTTCTACACTGCAAGCCTACTCACCTCTCTTCTCATTACTCGTTCCTTTTAAGCTCCTCATATAGCCTAGTAAATGATATTTCTAGACTCTCCTTCCTGCATATCCAAGCTGCAACCATGTGTTCCTCAAATCTATTGGCCACCCTCCTGTGGTTTACCCTTGAGACAATGAACCTGGGTCATTAGCTTGGGCACGGCATGGAAGTGGGCTCAGGTTGCTGGAACAAGAAATGTGAAGTTCTACAGATTCTGACGGGGAATGCATGGACTGTACATGGGCACATATTCTGGGTACTTTAAACTTCACAACTGTAGGGAGGGTGCAACTGGTAGAGTGCCAAAATGGAACCAGAGCTGTAGCCCTCCTTTTGGATCTAATGACATTATTACTTTGCTTGTTTCCTTTTAGCATGATCAACCTACAATTATCTTATAAATTATTTGTTTATCTTTCTCTATCTTCTTCCTCTAAAAGGTAAGCTGCATACCTAAAGCATACAGGGGCTTTATCTGTCTTGCAAAGCTTAATATATGGTAGGCATATTTTCGATTTTACTTCTTACAGTGATGCAACATGAAATAACAACTTTTAGGAACAAAATGCACATATTTCACAGGGTCACGTTTCATAAATATCTATCCAATCTAAGAAAGCTAGTTTTCTTGCATTTTAATTAATCTTATTCTTAGAAGACATATAGTTTGGTAGAAAATTACTTTATAGTAATGAGATGGGATATATGTTATTTATTCTAAAGCCTTAGCAATGTTATAAAGTATTAAAATAAGCACTAAGAATCCTTCATTATAAACTAAAAGCTGGTAGATAAGAAAAAATTGGCCAAGAAAGCTTACTTTAAGGAAAAAACTTTTATTCTAATAGATTCTAATATTCAGAATATACCTCTAGCAAATATTAGAATACTAAAAATGAAAAAAGTAATTCCCACTTCTGAGTTTACAATCCATTAAATGGCTAGATAATTATGTTAAGAATACCCTTATACTATGCATACATACTTTTTAAAAAATGTATGTAGAAGTTTGTTGATTTGAACACTAAAGGAAGCATCCAGAAAGACTTCATACAGGGAACTCAACATTATAGTCCCTGATCTCACTCTTATTCAGATCAAATAAATCTTAACAAGCCTACAATTAGTAAAAATTTAAATGCTACTATGCTCCTGTACACCTGCTAAAAACTAAGTTTATTGATTAAAATAGTAATAGGAAAACACTGAGTATAGCAAATATATGTATTATATATATTCACCTTTTTGGATCTGATCATGAGGTGGGTGTGAAGTATTTTGGCATTTCTGATAACAGATGTGTAAAGTAGCTACACTAAAATTATTCTACTGACTATCATATAAAACACTTAAAATAACTTGAATTTATAAAGGTAAAATGGTTCCTTAACTCCTGGTTATAAGCATACCAACAACATTCTGGTCTTTATGCTTTGAGTGTTAAAAACAAACAAGCAAGCAAACAAACAAACAAACAAAAAACGGAAAACATTTCATTCAAATTAGTCCCAAATCAAACAGGACCATTTAGAACATTTCAAAACTATTGAAATAATTATTTCTCTACAGGTCTTCAACAATTAAACAAAAAAGTTTATCAGTACAAGGCCTGTTGGCAAAGTGGCTGAAAACCAATTTTGAGGTGTTTTTACGGTGTTCATAAAAGGCAGAGTGCAATCGCTACTTTTGAACTTCAGGATACAAAAACAAAGCCCTAAGGCAAAGCTCAGCAACAAAGTGTGTGCCAAAAGTTCACAAGGGGATATATAATAGCTGGATAAAACATTGTCATCCATCAATTTCTCTAACTAGCAAAGATTTCCAGCAAGCCAACTTTAGTAACCCAAAGATTCCAAGTCATATAGAAGAAAACTGTGATCTAAATGTAGCTATAATAATACTGACTTCTTTTCTTCCTGGATCTAACAAGTTAATGATCTGAAGGAATATTTCTTTTTATTAAACAACAAAGAATAAAAGGGATGTTGTTTGTTCAGTTCTCTTTTAAGTTGATTTTTGGAAATAAAAAAAAGAAATTTTTGTCTTATTTCTAGAACCGTGGTAGAGACCAGAGAAATGAGTCAAATTTATACTTTATTGTATATGACTATAAAATAATATTACTGATTTTTAAAAGCATAATTTCAAAGTAAACATTCTACAATAATTCTACAAATGCTGATCTTGCTCAAAGCAATATGTTTTAAGGCTGATTTTAAAATTAATTGCCAAATGCAGGAAGCTGGAAATTCATTTTTAAAACTGCCTTCAAACAATTTATTTCCAATGTCAGCAGATTATCAATGTACAGACAATTAATTTTCAGAAAGCCAATCATTAAGAGTCAAATCTGGCCGGTGTGTTAGGAGGTCATACTAGGTGAAAAACATTTGCACTGCAAAGCAGTAAGGCCCATTTTACTTTGGATTAAAAGTTACCTTGATGCAAATTCTAAAAGAAACTAACTGCAAAGTATGTTAGGAAAAGGCAGCATTGCTACAATTTGTTTTTTTCTCCAAGATGATTTTGAGGATAGTGTTTATATTGTTACCATCAGCATTTTAAAATCCCTCTTAAAAAACGTTTTTTATATATAGATATATCTACAGATATATAAAGAAATAGGTTACGTTTAGAAAGTAAAAGGTTATTGTCAGGTATGTGACTCACTTCTTCCCTGGGTTGCAGGGAAGAATGCCAGAAGGAATGAATGATCTCCACCAGATTTATTTATAAAGTTATTAAAAGTGTTCTGCAAACTTTAGCCTGCATCAGAATCATATGGAGAGCTTGTAAAACATGACTGATGTCTCATCTTCAAAATTTCTGATTCAGTAGATCTGGCATAGGGCCCAAGAATTTGTATTTTTAATAAGTTCCCTCCTGATATCGATACCACTGGTTGGGTGATCATGCTTTGACAATATTGCTGATACTTTGAACAGATAGTGGTTTGGTAATCACACTTTGACAGTACTAATAATGATACTAATAACGACTATACTTTGACAATACTAACAATGACACTTTTGTATTTACTTGGGAGAAAGTTCCTAGGAAGTACCTATCTATATACAATGTTTTCAGCAGGATATATTAGTGGTCTTCTAGACTGCTATTGTAAATAAGGGTACAATTTAAAATTTTATGACGGTATGGGAAGTTAGAGAATATGACATAAACACATAAGAATTTTTCATTTAATGAAATTATGGAGTATAAAACTAAAGAGTTCCAAAACCAAAACAGCATACACTGGAGCCCATCTGTTAATCCAAAACCAAAACCTAATCAAATGTGCATAAAGACATTTTTGAGGCTATGATAGATTCAAGCTGCTCTGGAAAGAAATATTACATTTGTGCCTGGTTTATGCTTGTATCTTTTGAATTATTAGGACAATGTGGTGTTAGATAATATCTATGATTCATATGAATCAGCTTTGACAATTCAATCTTTTATGTTACATAAGTGAATTGCTGAAGTCACATGGCTCAACAGCATTACTACCCACAGTAATCAAGGTTTCCTATTCTGTTTTACATTTTCCTCTATTATTTGTCCCAACAAGGGCTTGGGGAAAATATTCAGAAAACAATGTGGGTGAAATCCAACTCCATTACTTAAGTCCCTTCTAAAGGTTCCTATTTTGTTTAGAGAACTTGATGAATTCTTAACAATGTTGTGGGAAATAATTATTACATCTATGCCATTTTAGATGGTTATTATATGCCAAACACTGTAATGTTTACACATATATGATTCAAAGGATTACATGATTCCATTAAAATCTGCACAAATCTACCATACAAAGACAATTTACAGATAAGGAAATGGAAGCTCAGACTGATAAAAGTAATTTAACCATTCTACACATCCACTATTGCGGGGCAAGTCTTTGATACTAAAATCTGTATTCTTCATCACCAAACCATACAGAAAATTGTGAAAAGGGAAATTAAAATGAAAATAAAGGTGTAAAACATTGCTTCTCCAAGCTTCTCTACATGTGTAGTCCCAATGGTAGGATATCAATTATTTTAACTTCATATTAAAGCCATATTGAATTTTTGATTGGTTATCAGTCCTAAGTATGTATATAATCATTAGAAGACAATCTCTTTCTAAGTGGGCAGGATAAAGCAAAACCATTTAATGACTATCACTGATATTAATAATTTCCAGTGAGTGTTAAGTAATTTTCATGGAAAATTTGTGGACTTTTAAAATTATTTCAGCCTGTTATAGTTTGTCTCAGTCTCATTTTTTTTCCTTCATATGTCTCCAGTTGAGTGAAAATGTAATAAGTAAAAAATCCAAAATATTAAATCATTTGACTAGGCATTCTAACTAAAACAGAAAGGAGACAAAAGGTTGCCCATATATTTATGATGCTTTCCCTACTATTACAAAGTAAGATGTTAGAAAATAGGGATTTTAAAAAAGAGTATCCACCAACCGTTTGTTACTATAAGGTCTCAACAATCATGCATGTGACCACAGATGGAGGTTGTCAGGGAAAGAAAATGGTAGTGACTCTCTACAATGCATTAGCTCTCATAGTTGAGGGAAAACAAGCAGGTTTTGTGAATTTCTTGGATAATAGTCATTAAAGTATTCACTTTTCTAAGGATTTGGTCTCTGTTAAGATTTATATCTTATCTTAAATAAAATAAATAAAATAACTATAACAACATTTAAGGCCAATGATGATATATATCCTCCAAAACTTGTCAACAAAATAAAAGCAAAATGAATTTTATTTTGATTTGAACCCAAGCTAAAAGAATTAAAATTTATGATATGCAAATAAGTTCTCCCTCTTTTTTTTTGAGATGGGGGTCTCGCTGTGTCACCCAGCCTGGAGTGCAGTGGCGAGATCTCAGCTCACTGTAACCTCCATCTCCCAGGTTCAAGCAATTCTCTGCCTCAGTCTCCCGAGTAGCTGGAATTACAGGCACCACCACCACTCCTGGCTAATTTTTGTATTTTTAGTAGAGATGGGGTTTCACCATGTTAGCTAGGCTGGTCTTGAAGTCCAGATCTCGCGATCTATGTGCCTTGGCCTCCCAAAGTGCTGGGATTACAGGTGTGAGCCACCATGCCCAGTCTCTCTTTTCTTTTCAATTACGTTTTTTTTTTGAAGACAAAGAGTTCAAAAATGAATAACTAAAAGTCTGTGAATATACAAGACTTATTTATAAGGCATGAAAACCTTACTATGTCATTTGGGTATTTCTGCAGCAATCATGAATAGAGGACATCATATCCAACATTTTGCATTAAAACAGAACAATCCAAAGCAATTCTTAAAACAATATGCTTTGTATTTGTAATGTATGAAATAAGATACTTTAAATTCTATCACTGTCTTCTTTAATAATTTTTGATGTGCAAAATGTACAACATATCTTTTTGAAAAATTTGAATATTTTTCTTTAAGCCCTTCATTGGTTCTGCAATCCTCTCAGGCTCACATTTCAAAAGGCCACATAAAATAAGTGTCTCATTTCAGTAAGAAGCCTGCAATATTCAAATTCCTAAAATAACTATGCAATAGAAATAAGAAAACAGCATGTTTATTACATGCTGTATTGGGCAACTTAGGCTGCCATAACAAAATATAATAGATTGGGTGGCTTACACAACAGAATCTGCTGAGAGCTTTCTCACTGGACTGCAACCTGCCTTCTTCCCGCTGTGTCCTCACACGGCTGTTCCTAGGCATATTCACAGGTAGAGATAGGTCTCTCTTCCTCTTATAAGACCACAGAACCTACTGAATTAGGAGCCTATTCTGATAATCATATTTAACCTTAATTACCTCCTAAAAGCCCTACCTGCAAATAAAGACAGGTTCAACATATGAATCTGGGAGGAACATAATTCTGTGCATAGCACATAATAAAAATCTAGAATAATATTGTGGAATACATATATATACACATATATTCCAAATAAAGAATAGATTCTAAATATTGACTAAGTATACACATACACATTTCAAAGTTTTGCTACTGCTTTGCAACAAAAGCTTTTTCACTGAAAAGTGATCTATTATTAAGTCATTAGACTTACATTTGTGGTCATGGCTTTATCAGTGACAAGAGAAAGCTAGTCTGATAGCAGAGACACCAAAAAAAAGTACACAAGTGTGTATGGATTAAAGCTGTCCTTGGTTAAAGTGAAACCAGTTTTCTACACACATTGCTTGCAACTTTGCTTTATAGGATTTGCTCAATCCTCTTGTCTTTATTCATACTCAACAAAAATACAAATCAGAGTGGCTGATGCACAGTGAATTTTTAATCACCAAAGACAACCTTGAAATACTCAGAAACTAATTCTCCAGCATTCTGTCACCTGGCCTTGTCATCTTCAAGCTTATCATCAGCCTATAAAATGGGATGGATAAAGTTGTCCAAAATTAACAATATATTGTATGCCCCCCTACACAAGTTACCCTGGAACACATAAAGATCTCATAGAAATAGATACTGATAGAGCTATAACATTAGTATATAATTATAGTCTCTGGACAGTGAAGAAATATACAACTTAGTTCAGCTATAGAGGGAAAAATTCACCTAGAAAGGGGCATTCTCAGCTCCTAGTGCCTTGGTTTTCCTCTTTACTAACTAATAGTAATCCTTAAACTAAATGTGGCCCAGTCTTCCAAGAGGAGCAAAGGAAATACAAATAGTCACCTCCATTCAGGAGCATCCAAAGGCACAGAAAGTAAATCTCAGATGCATTATGACATACGTAGTGGTTCAAACATTAAAGACATTCCTGGGAGTATGGAGGGAAGCGGGGAAATGAAAAAAGGCACACATGGTGACAACATAGAAAAAGCCAATTTCTAAATGACAGCAACACATTCAAAACTAAAATTTAAAAGAAGGCTTAATTTATAGTAAGAAAATCATATTTCTGCTTTAACATATAGGGTTGCTCATGATCCCATTTCATTTTGAATTACCATATATAATTCTGTCTCCGGCTTCCCCCAGGCATGACATACTGATCCTGCTCTAGTGCTTCCACAGTTCTATTCATGCTTATGTCACCTGTCAGGTTGGATTATAATCATCTGTTTACCTGTCAGGCTCCACTGGCAGGCTGGAAGCTCCTTGAGGGAAAAGACTATGTCTCAGTTACCAGCATAGCTGCAGAGTCTATCAAGAAGCTGTCACATAATGGGCATTCAATTAATGTGGCATGAAGGAAGAAATGAATATGGTCCCACCAACTACTATTAAAAAAAAAAAAAAGTCAAGCATTTGCTCCTCTACCTAATCTTAACCATTTTTAACTTATCTAAAAGTCAGTTTTAAAAGAAAGTATTATTTGATGCCAAGAACTGGTCTTTCAGTTTTTACTGCAAAAGAAACCGATACAGCACAGTTTTAAAAAGTGCTGAACAGCAAAACCAAATTGGAATGATACCACTGTGGTGACTGCAAAAGGGCTAGTGGATGTTGCTTTAATAAAAAAGCCATATTACTGTAAGTTAGAAATAAGGAGCTTATCAAGTCATATATATACCAAAAAATCAAAATGTATGTAACTGTCAAACATAAACACAAATTTTTTCTATAACTAGATTGAGTCTGAAATTATTTCTGAAGATACAAATTCCATACTTTCAAATTAACACCTACAGAGACATTTAGAACAAAACAGTCTTTTAAAAAAATCCACATCAAGAAGATAACTTTAAAAGCAAAGATAACACTAAAGCCAAAAGCATTTAACAATCACTATTCTGGTAACAGGTAATTCTGCTCTACATGTTTGGCCAAGTGAGTAATGAGTGAGTTAAATATTCTGTGAGAATCTTTACTTCCAATGTGCCTTGCTTTTGTCATTTTAAGTCTCTCAAGTATGACTTTGGTAGTTTTTAACTTGTATTTCATTATTCATCATACTGTCATAGGCTTTTCCAGTATTTACACTTATTGATTTTTCTTTTCCATTTTGGCAAAAGCAAAAGGGAAAAAAGGTACTTCACAATTAAAAGATATTGTAATTAGCAGTTATTATGTGCCACACCTCTACATTCACTTAATGTTCTATCAAGACAAAATATTTCTTTGAACAAACTTCTCCGGTATCAAGTTCTACATATACCGCTGATGTAGTGCCATCACAATGACACCACACAGGTCTCAAACTTTTGGAAAGGCTTTATGGAATCATATCACATGAACAAAAGTTACTGATTTAAAAATAAAAGCTTTTACTTTGAAACAAATCAATAAAAAGTAGGAGAGAGGCAAGAATAAATATATCTTTAAAATGATTAAATCAGTATTGGAATTTCATGTTTAGCCTCAAAATACACACATAAAACTTTAATTGCAACACGTGAAACACGCCACTAATGGAAGGCAATGTTGCCACCGTTCCCATGAGAAGTTTACTAAATAAGCAACTGACCAATTCTCCACAACAATTGCTCAACATTTAGTCACTAACCGGGCTGAATTGTACAGATCTATGTGAACACTACCTCTAGGGTAATCACGACCTTTACTAAATTTGCTAAGCATTTTAAGCAAACCTATAACATGGCCGGGTTATGTGAATACATAGTCTCTGCCTGCAAGAAAGTTACAATCACATGCCTCTTCACAATAAGTAAATACAGGAAAATAACTAAGTGCGGCGCACCAAATAGAGTGTGGAGAACGCAGAAAAGAGATGGTTGCTTTGATCAAGAACAGAGGGCTAAGGATAGCTGCACAGTAGAGAAATAGGCTCTGCTGGGGAGAAAAGGGGAGAGCAAGAGGGCAATAGTCCAGGTAAAGAAAACAGCATGAGCAAAGTAACTGAAGCATGAGTGTTCATAGTGACTATTAGGAAGAGGGGCTAAAGAAGGGAATAATTAGAATTAGGTAAATTAGATACACTAGATTTCCACAATCAAAGAAAATTGTATCAGCTCCCTACTGTTTTGGAGGTCTTTTGTCCCAAAGAAGGGGGAAAAAAAAAGAGGAAGCTGCCCTGAATCTGTGCAGGTCTGTAGATTTATTGGGTTTAATTTGAAATGAGGAAAAAAACGATGAAATTGCCCTGAATGCATGCAGGTAAAATTATATTCAGAAAAGTAAAGGCAAGATAAAGCCCTGCTAAGAACATAAACATGCAAAAAAGTAGAAAAGAATGCCTGTGAAAGAAGGATAACCAAGAGAGTTTAGGGAAAAACTCAAAGAGGCTAGCTCAGTAAGTCCAGGAGGTTAAAGGAAAAATCACAAATTGTGTGCCAATAACAAAGGGATAATAAAAGAAAGTGAGGTAGAAAAGTAACCGGGTGAGACAAGAAATAAATTCCAGTTAATGCACTGAAAACAGACAATATCAGAAAGTAACTTATCTAATTCTCTAAAATTAATTTTCTCCTCTGATGTTAACATTAGAGGTCCTGCTTTCTTTGTGCATGCATTTTGCTGTATCTACCTCTAATTTTTAGCCTGATGATATTTACATCTTCTCAGTATTTTGCTGAATTTTGTTTTCTGTCCCACTTCATAAAGTCTTATAATAATTTCTAATAATATTCATCAAAAGAAGCTAATTATATAATTTGAAGAAAACAGATAAAAACAATACCTATAGCATTAACACATTTAAAAAACAAGCTGAAAATGTTTTAAATGTAAATGTATTTGTACATTAGATATGCATATTTAAAAATCTAAAAGGGTACACACAGAAAGCTTAATACTGTGTACATCTGAGTAAGGCTCATGGGTAATTTTTAATTCCTTTTATGTCTTTCCATGATCTTTGTTCCTCATTTTTTCAGAATCAACTCATTTCATTTTTTATTTCACAAAATAAACTCAATTCCTTTCACTTTTGCCAAAAAATAAATATTCAAAACTCAAAAACACTGTAAAGCTAATACTCAAATACAGAGAATAATGGAAACCTGAATAACGACTCTAAGGCAGAAAATAAGAGAGCAGATGTCCAAAATTTGTAGTCAGCAGGACTTTACAAGCAACTGAATATGGAAGGTAAGAAAAGGTACAAAATAATCTGGTTTGCATAATTGCAGATAACGCCATGGACCAAGAATCAAGACATAAATTCAGGAAGAGAAGAGAAGGTGTGGAGTGAGGAATAGGGATTATGAATTCTCTTTTGGACTATCTTAATTTGGATCACCCACAGGAAATCCAGGTGTTGATCCTTGGAGACAATTATAAATATTGGTGAAAACCTTATGAAACTGGCAGGAGAATAGGAACACAAAACATTTTAAGAAGGATAGAAAGGGAAACTAAGAAGAGAAACTTAGAGTCACAAAATAAGAAATATAGTAGACTGTTTAATATCCACACTTTTCCCATCCAAGTACAGACACCTCTTTGAAATGTGATCTTGCTGTTTCTCCCATCCAGGGGAAGTGTCTCTTTCTCACTTTGACTCTGAGTTAGTCTTGTTACTTACTTTGACCAACAGATTGTGGCAGAAGTGACACTGTGAAAATTACAAAATGTAGACCTAAAGAGGCCTTGGAGTTTTCATCTATACTGTCTTAAAACACTACCCTGATATCATGACACTGTTAAGCCTAGGCTTAAAAGACCAGCCATTTCAGCTGTCTCAACTAAGTCCATCCCTTAATCAACCTGTCAGCTGAATGCAAATACATGAGTAAGCCCAGGCTAAATCAGCAGAACTTCCACCCAGTCAACCCACAGAATCATGAGAAACATAGAACATTATATTTTTAAGACGCTAAATTTTTGGGTGGTAACTTATACAGGAATAAGTAACTGAAACAAGAAAAAACAGAACTGTGTCTTCAAAGAAGCAAAATGCAAAGAAAGAAGGTAGACTCTATAAGAGTAGTGAGACTCTTCCAAAAGTAGCAGACATTTCAAACAGACTGAGGGCTGCGAAGAGCTCATTAATGCTAGTAATAAGTTGTCTCCAACATGTGCTAGTTAAATTTCAGTAAGGTGGTCAGGGTAGAGTTTTTTGGTGGGTTTCTAAGAAGCTGCTGATGAGAAAAATCAACAAAGTAAGATATAAAATGCTTATAAGTTACTTCATAAAAAAGGAAAGTCATGAGCTATTTCAAAGACTGAAGAGGAAGACTGGTGAAATGAAAGCTTTGGCTATTATTGTCTAAGATAAGGACAGAGTGGCTGAGGAAAGACTAAGGAAATATGCAAAATATTTTTCTAAAGCAGAGAAAAATGATAAATCAAAGGCCCAGGGAAGGTGAAAAGAGAAGGGACAAGACAGATGAGTTAACCAGAGAAAAATGAAAAATCTAAGACTTGGGTGAGGTGAGAGGAGCTGCAATAACACAGAGAGAAAATTAGGACAGGTGAAAATAACTGCTGGTGGAGTGTGCAAGTGTTTCTTCTTCAGGCTCTTAGTAAAAGAAGGAAGCAAGGTCCCTGGTGAATATTAAAGAAACTACGGAGTTTAAGAACTTGAGAAAAAATGGTAAATGTTGATAATAGCTGTGGGAAATGGGGAGAGAAATCAATTAGACATGAGAACTATTATTTCAAGGAACATAGTAAACATCTTTAATGATAGGAGTTGTAGTCAGGGAGCATAATTACCATTATGTCATTTAAATAAACAATAAAATGATTTTATCAATTTTATGTACTAATAAACTCAATAATGTAAGGTTAAAGAGATACACTTTATTTCCTCCATGAGTACAAGATTATAATTTTAATCCACTAGTTTCTGTATTTCTGTGGTTGTCAAAAGTGCCCACAAAGAAGACATACAGATCACAAATAACTACATGAAATGATGCTCAACATCTTTAGTCATTAAGGAAATGCAAATTAAAACTACGATGAGATACCACTATTCATACCTATGAGAGCAGCTAAAAGTAATTATCTCATTTATTTATTTTAAACTGAGAAAACTAACAGCTGGTAAAAATGTGGAGTCACTAGAATTCCTTTGCATTGTTGGTGAGAATGCAAAAGTACAGCCACTTTAGAAAACAATTTGGCACTTTCTTATAAAGCTAAACGAACACTTACTGGACAAACCACCAATCTAATTCCTAAGTATACACTTGAGAAATGAAAAATTAACGTTCACACAAAACACTTTAAATGAATGTTTACAGGAGTTTTATTCATAATTATTAAAAATTCAAAAACTCAACTGAGGAATGAATAAACAAATGGTGGTACATTATAAGGAAATGTTATTCAGAATAAAAGGAGGAAATTGCTGATTTGTGCAACAATACAGACGAATCCCAACTCTACTTTGCTAAATAAAAGAAGTCAAATTGAGCCGGGCGCGGTGGCTCAAGCCTGTAATCCCAGCACTTTGGGAGGCCGAGGCGGGTGGATCACGAGGTGAAGAGATCGAGACCATCCTGGTCAACATGGTGAACCCCCGTCTCTACTAAAAATACAAAAAATTAGCTGGGCATGGTGGCGCATGCCTGTAATGCCAGCGACTCAGGAGGCTGGGGCAGGAGAATTGCCTGAACCCAGGAGGCGGAGGTTGCCGTGAGCCGAGATCGCGCCATTGCCCTCCAGCCTGGGTAACAAGAGCAAAACTCCGTCTCAAAAAAAAAAAAAAAAAAAAAGAAGTCAAATTGAAAAGAGCGCATACTCTAAGACTGCATACTGTATGTATATGACATTCTCAGTTTCCAAAGTTTGGGTAGCTGGGTGGACTAGAAGGGGGCATAGAAGAATTGTTGGGAGCTGATGAAATTGTTCTACAATTTGATTGTGGTGGTAGTTAAACAACTATCTGCCTTTGTCCAAACTTCTTAGAACTATATGCTAAAAAGAATTAACTTCTCTATGTAAAATTTACCCCTCAATAAGCTGACTAAAACAATGTCAAGTGCCTTTTCAAAATGAAAGGACACTGTAAAGATTGATGTGTCCTACTTTGGGTTAAAATACAACAGGATCACAATACCAATATAATGTTAATGCCTTATATATCTTAGAATGTGAGCTATTACTTCGAAACTGCATTTGACCAATATCAATAGATGACATAATTAAAACTTCTTAAATCATAAATAACAATTTCTCAATTTTCTGAATAATCCATCTAATAAAAACCTGAGCAACATCAGAATATACAAAGCACAGGTTCCATAGCATGTTAATTTAATTCAGTACAAAAGTTAAGTAAACTTCTGAAGCAAAGAACTGAAGACAACAACTACCGAAGTTTTACAACCTCTAGAATTATGCTTGGTATCAATAAATTGCTTTAAAAATCTTAAGTGGAGGTGAGGCAGGTAAGATTTTTTTTCGCACTATACAGGCATCACATTCACTTTAGGCTAATTTCAGAGGACAATTGTGGTAAAATAAAATTAGGTTTGTTCAAAAAAAAAGATTACAATTTTTTACACATCTTTAGAAATCACATATAAATAACAATTCTCCTTCTTTCCTATTTCTGTTATAATTCTAAAAGCAGAAACAAAAAGCAAAAAAGCTAACAGAGCTGCTTTTCATCACAGGTACATGTTAAACACAAAAAGCAAAACCTTGCTTACTGCTTGAATTAGTCTATTCTCACACTGCTAATAAAGACATACCCGAGACTGGGTAATTTATAAAGGAAAGAGGTTTAATGCACTCACAGTTCCACATGGCTGGGGAGGCCTCGCAATCATGGTGGAAAGCAAAGGAGAAGCGAAGGCTCATCTTACAGGGTGGCAGGCAAGACAGTATGTGGAGGTGAACTCCCGTTTATAAAACTATCAGCTCTCGTGAGACTTATTCACTATGAGGAGAACAACACAGGAAAGACTCACTCCTATGATTCATTACCTCCCACCGGGTTCCTCCCACAACAGGTGGGAATTATAGGAACTACAATTCAAGATGAGATTTCGGTGGGGGCACAGCCAAATCATATAAGTGCTCATTGAAAAATCTTCACAGCTTTCTTCATTTCACTGTCTCATTACAGAAGGTTAGAAAGAAAAAGGAAAATTGTTTAACCTCCCCAAGATTCAATGTCATCATTTATGAAATTCTCTTACTGCTGCTTCTCTCTACATCATGAAGCTGTTACAAAGAGCATATAAGTAGCTTTGTGAAGTGCCATAAAAAAAATCAGATGTTCCTACAGTATATCTGAGTTAATTAATACTGGTTAAAAGCAATAAATATTTTTAAAATGTACAGTTGCTTTCGATTCAATTAATTGTTCTAAAAGAGGTCTCCAAATGAATACAAATTTGTCTTAAGTTATACTATGTTGAGTAAAAACAATATTTAAATGGAATGTTTAATTCATTCATTCTTATAACAATGAGACACTTCCTGGGTATGAAGCACTGTACAAGAGTTTACAAAGCACAGGAAGGTAGAACACATAGTCCTTGCTGTTAAGGAACTTCAACTGAAGGGTAATTTAAACTCTGTGTTTAGTATGCTTTCACTTGTGTGCAAGAGCATGTGTATCTAAAACAGGCATTACCTAAATGTTCCCTAGCTATATTTTGGAACTCCTCTGTCTAAACCAGAATTCTTTTCCAACTAGTTCAGTTGTTTTCTATATTTAGTAGAATGTAAATATCTTGTATATTTGCATATGTTTGCATGTGTCTGGGAGTATGCACAAATGTTGTAATCTTCCACAAATAGATGACACATGCTTATACATATATGAATCGCACCTCATGTAAATATACCAACCATTAACTGCATATGCATGTGTTACTTAAGTATGTTTGAATAAACACACACAGAGAAATTCACACTTGCGCGCGCACATACACACAGACTAGATTTTTTTCCATTTGCCAATCTGCCTCCCCTTCTAAGCCCTTCTATGCTCTTCCCTGCTTGGCTCTATTCCATGTCCCAGGGTGCTGACTCCTCAGACTTCACTTGAGGACTGTCTTATTGATGGACCTCCAGTTAGAGTCCAACATGAGTTCCAAGGATGGAAGAAAAGAGGTCTGATTTATTTTGCACTCCTTTCCCCTTGCTGTGTTTAGGGCAGCTGCATCATCTCTTCATGATTAATGCTTCTGCTAGGCAGCCCCGCTTGCAAAGTTCCAGCACACACTGGATTCTGGTAACCATTTCTGCCTTTTGTCCCTTTATCCCTAGGAATGGATAGTAGTAAGTTCCCACTGTGTCTGGTTTCTGAGAAATTAGCTATCCCTAGTCACTTTGTTCCTTAATCCCAGAATGCTTTCATGAGTAGTTCTTTTATTCAAAAACAAAACAAAAATAACAACAATTAAAAAAAGAAAAACAACTTTTCATTTGAACCACCTGGATTAAATTCTATTTTCTACCGGGCTTCACATATACACATACACACAAAGACATATCACTCATACATATGTAATATGATACTTATCAATAAATATGTAAGTATGTCAACCACCGCTAAATTTCAAATGAAACTACCTAAAATGAACACAATTACTAATGTTTCATAAGGTTCAAAATCAGGTTCCAAACCAACATACTTTAGAATTTTTTTTAACTATGAAAGTAGCATATTATGATAGAAAACATTGTAAAAAACAAAAAATCACCAACACTATTACACTCTGTAATGTAAATTTTAAAATATTTTAAAAGAAATTTGTAATCATATGGTAAATTCGTGGTCATGTTGTTATATGGCCTGTCTGTTCAATTAACAGCATATTGTGAACATATCACCATGACAGTTATCCAAACACTTATTTTTAATAGGCTGCATAATATCCTTTCATATAAATTTATAATCATTTACTGCTCCTTGATGTGGGCATTTGGATTTTTTTCCCAATTTTTTACTGTTGTTTTCAATGTTTTGGTCAGGATCCTTAAACTGCTAATATTTATTTATAATACATTCCTAGAAATGAGGGTATTTGAAAAAGGATATGAATATTTTGAAACTACTGAGTGATATCCAGTAAAATATTCTGTGATTAGGGAAATGTTATTTCTGCTGTATGCAATATGTAGCCACAGGCCACATGGGACTGTTGAGCAATTAAACTGTGGTTACTGAAACTGAGGACATAAATGTTTAAGTAGCCAATGTAGCTAGTGGCCATTTAGAGCACAGCATAGCTTTAGATTCTTACTGCCCAATTGTCATTCAGAAAAGTTGTAGTGATTTACATTTGCATCAGCAGAGTATAAGAGTGTTCACTTCCTCATACTATTATTAGCAATGACAGTTATTATTTTCTAATATTTGTCAATTTAACAAAAAAAAATTGGTATAATTGGTTTGTTGATTGTTTTGTTTTGTTTCTTGAGACAGGGTCTTACACTGTTGCCCAGGCTGAAGTGCAGTGGCATGATCACAGCTCACTGCAGCCTCAACTTCCTGGGCTCAAGTGATCCTCCTGCCTTGGCATTCCAAGTAGCTTGGACTACAGGTGTGTGCACCATGCCCAGCTAATTTTAAATTTTTTTGTAGAGATGGGTGTCTCTCTATGATGCTTAGGCTGTCTCTCTATGATGCTTAGGCTGATCTCGAACTCCTGGGTCCAAGCCATTCTCCCACTTCTGCCTCCTAAAGTGCTAGGATTACATGTGTGAGAAACTATGCCTGGCTGTAATTTTTTAATTTTTCAAATTTAAATTTTTGAATGCTTGGGATAAATATTTTTAAAATCTGTTTTCTACCCATTTGTTTTTCTTTCATGAATTCTTTCTTTGCCCACTTTTTTACTAATGAGTTTGTTTTTCTTTGAACAAACGTACTCTATACACTAAATAAATTAATGCCTGGTTATATCTGTGGAAAATAATTTTACAATTCTGTTTATGATGCTTTTTAATAAACACAAGTTTCACATCTTACATTTGTGTCTTTATTCCAAGTCAATTTAGTCTCAAATCAACTTATATATATTACAGATCATTTTTATGAAAATAAAAGATCAAGATTAACCAGTAAATATGTACATTAAAAGACTAGCCCAGCCTCCAACACAGAGGAATGCAGATTAAATGTAAAGAGAAAGAATCAAAAATACTCTGCTAGACTCAGAAACAAAATAAATACTTTCAAAGAAGAGAAATGTGGAGTTAATATTCCAAACCAGCTGTATTTCTGTGTGCTGTGTAGGTGAAATTAGAGTTACAGTAAAGTGCTTTTTCTTCCTATTTAAGATGAGAGACTAAAAATAAATCCATAATCCCAGCTTCAAGCAAATTTATACAGTAATTCACACAAGTGGAAAACAGAAGAGCTAATACATAATAGGTAAAGATGTTAAATCATTCTAGTAATCAAGAAATATGATCTAGTAATGTAATTGAAGCCATACCTACCAGAATGGCAAAAAATAGTAAGTATGGCAAAGGAAAGAGTTTTCATAATGAAAACTCTTTTGCCATACTGATAGGAATATGAATTGGTGCAAACACATTGGGAAGCAATTTAATAACATCTAACAAAATTAAAGATGTCTTCATTTCATCATAGTATTGGAAGTTCTTTATTTCAACATAGTACTGGAAGTTCCGGCCAGGACAATCAGTCAAGAGAAAGAAATAGAGGGTATATAAATAGGAAGAGAGGAAGTCAAACTATCTTTGTTTGCAGATGACATGATCCTATATCTAGAAAACCTGACTGTCTCAGCCCAAAAGCTTCTTAAGCTGATAAGCAACCTCAGCAAAGCCTGAGGATACAAAATCAATGTGCAAAAATCACAAGCATTCCTATATACCAACCATAGACAAGCAGAGTGCCAAATCATGAATGAATTCCCATTGACAATTGCTACAAAGAGAATAAAATACCTAGGAATACAGCTAACAAGGGAAGTGAAGGATCTCTTCAAGGAGAACTAAAAACCACTGCTCAAGGAATTAAGAGAGGATGCAAACAAATGGAAAAACATTCTATGGTCATGGATAGAAACAATCAATATCATGAAAATGACCACACTGCCCAAAGCAATTTATAGATTCAATGCTATTCCCATGAAACTACAAATGATATTCTTCACAGAATTAGAAAAAAAAAAAAAAACTACTTTAAAATTCATATGTAACCAAAAAAGACCCCAAATAGCCAAGATAATCATAAGCAAAAAGAACAAAGCTGGAGGAATCATGCTATCTACCCAACTTCAAACTATGCTACAATACTACACTAACCAAAACAGCATGGTACTGGCACAAAAACAGACACATAGACCAATGAAACAGAATCAAGATCTCAGAAATAAGACTGCACATCTAAAATCATCTGATATCCAACAAACCTGCCAAAAACAAGCAATGGGGAAAGGATTCCCTACTTAATAAATGGTGCTTGGAGAACTGGCTAGCCTCTGCAGAAAACTGAAACTGCAGCGCTTCCTTATATGTTATACAAAAATTAACTAAAGATAGATTAAATACTTAAATGTAAAACCCAAAACTGTAAAAACTCTGGAAGAAAATCTAGGCAGCACCTTTCAGGGCACAGGCACAGGCAAACATTTCATGATGAAAATACCAAAAGCAATTGTAACAAGAGCAAAAACTGAGAAATGGAATATAATTAAACTAAAGAGCTTCTGCACAACAAAAGGAACTATCATCAGAGTGAACAGACAATCTATAGAATGGGAGAAAATTTTTGCAATCTATGCATCTGACAAAGGTCTAATATCTAGAAACTACAAGGAACTTAAAGAAGTTTACAAGAAGAAAACACCACCATTAAAAAAGGGCAAAGAACATGAACAGGCACTTCTGAAAAGAAGGCGTTTAAGTGCCTAACAAACATGAAAAACAGCTCAACATCACTGATCATTAGAGAAATGCAAATCAAAACCATGAAGATACCATCTCACACCAGTCAGAATGGCAATTATTAAAAGTTAAGACACAACAGATGCTGGCAAGGTTATGGAGAAATAGAAATGCTTTTACACTGTTCGTGGGAATCACTCAAGTGATTAACATCAGAAGAACATCCTCATCTTGTATTTGAACATATGATGAAGAAAAGAAACCAGAATTATTCAGCCAAAGGAAGAGAAAGCTTTGAAATAATTTAATATATTTCTGTGGCTAAGTTATATCTTGAGATATAACTTAAACTATATATCTACTATTTTTTAAACTACTTAGAAAAAAGTTTTCCTGAGTAAAATAGCAAGTGCTAAAAAAAAAAAAAATCAGCACTTAAAAACTTACTGAATAAATGAATGAATGAATAACAAATGAATGAGGAGGGAGATCTTGAAACACAGAAAAAACGTTTATCTGCTTGGGATTATAAATTTTAGACAAATGTGATATAAATGACCAGCCTGAAATAAATGTTTAACCCATACAAAAATAAGAGATCAAAGTTTGTCTACTATCTGAAAAGCTGCTTATTTCTTTTAATGCTATATCTATTCATTAAATTATAAAGCCTTTCATATGGATGAACAAATCAGTAATTTTAAGTAATTTGAATGTTAAAAATTTGTCTGTTTTGGAGGGGCTGTGACACCTTATTGACTATAATCACTTAAGATTATAAAATACACCTATACTTTTTTTCCTTTGCCTTAACAATAATTAGAGTAATTAAACTATGTTATAATCCAAACAACTGCATTATCCAGAATCCAGAAGCCAGCTGAAATACACGCATACCCATATGTACATGCATGTACATAAATAACATGAGATAGGCATGCTATATTAATCTTGGTATTTAATTTTAATATTGATACTTTTTATTTCATACTTGTTTTCTTACTTTCTCACTGTCTCATTACAAATAAGAGTACCATACACATAGATATATATGTGTATGTATGTATACACATATATATCTAAATATTAAATATTTATGTCAAACTCAGAAGTACAATATGCAAATACACCTTCATTCTAATTCTCAACAAAGCCTTACTTCTTGCTTCATAAATTATGTACATATTTTAATATTAAAAGTAGAATACCGGGTATTTTAGCAGTATCAGTGTGAAAAATCTTGAATGTAAATCTAGAAACATATTTCATTTCTGCACTACTCTTGGGTAGAGAATCTCTATATTGCTTGATTTCATTTAAGCTTCCTTTATTTTAAAGATGTTAATGAAGATGACTCATCTCCCTACTTCACTGAATAATTACTCTTGTTTTCTCTCTCATTTCTGGCTTTTCATAAAGATGTATTTCCTGTGTCTCTCCCTTAAGACCATTTCACCTCTTTCAACTCCCATAATAGCATTCTTATTAATACTTCCAAAATATTTATACATTATTACAATGCTTTCTGTTATCCTCACATCAATTTCCTTCATTTTCTTTTCAACTGTAATTTTTTTTTCTAATTATTCTTACCTTTACATTTGATTTCTTTTAAATGTATTAAGTGGGCAGTTAGGATGAGTTGTATACACACATACACACATGCATACACCAATAGAGGTACATTTTATCATAATTTTCTAAGCTCAAATATTGATATACATAAATCAAGATGTAATATATAATTTTTTAGAAAACTCTGAGTCTAGTATTTTGAAACTTATTATCCATCATATTTTTTAAAGTATGATTAAATATCTATCTATACAAGGAGAGCTCAAATGAAAATCACCAAGTTAATAAAACAAGTTAGCAAAATCATGTTTCCTTCTAATACTATGTAAATACTAGCTTCCTTTCAGTTTCATCAACATTTTAATTCAATGACTAAACTAATTTAAAATTCATGTTTGCTTGTACTAACATACACTAATGTTAAAACGCTGCTTACTTTTATATGATTGTGACAGAAAAAATTAAATGATTGTATCTGTGGCACAGCCCAAATCACCTAATCAATTCTTTGGAAATTTACTGAGTATCTAGTAAGTACAAGGCACTCTAGGGACACAAGAAGTATTATGACATATTCCTGACCTGAGACTGACTAAAGGGAAAATGTGACTGCTTACAACAACTAAAACAAACATTGGTGAATATAGTACAAACTATCTTCTTCAAGTTAAAATAAATGTATTAAATGCCTAGCTATATCATATTATTGTGCTTCCTATTAATGTATTCTCATGCTTACACCATATAGAATTTTTATAAAGGAAATACTACTAAAATAATAACTATAATTGCTTTCTTGGGCATTTTTCAAAGCTTATACTAATCATCAAGATGCAATGGGAGAGAAATTGTTATAAATAAGAGATACCAAAATGTTTATAAAATCCTAATGTAATCAAATAAAGAAAAAATACACATATGTAGTATTAGTTAAGTTCATCTATTAAAACAAAAATGTAACGATGGATAATATTTCACAGCCAGAAAAAAAGGAATATGCTAAATAACCTAGGATTTTTCAAAGCATCCAGGAAGCTCATAAATATGCCCATATTTCGTTGGATTCATAATAAAGTATTTTAATAACTTATTTCTTAATAATTGTTAATATTTCTTAATAATTATTCTTTAATAATTTTCATTTGATTATTTCTAATATAAAGCAAACTGAAGAATATTGCAGAATGCAGTTTGGCAAAAGTTGGTAGTCTTCTTAAGAAATACCAAAAGATCAACAGATCAGCATTATCCATCCTCATGCACTCCCATAATCTTTTTTCATAAAGATTAGTTCTGATTTTTTTCTATTATAATAAAAACAATATGACTAACAGCACCCAGCTTTTACATATTTGAAGATTATTTCAGTAGGACTGACTCTTGGTAGTAAGATTAAAAGGTTAACAGTAAAATACAATTGGAAATCAACTCCAATAGGAATCCTCACAACGATGCAAATACATAGAAATTAAATAACCTGCTCATGAATGACTGCTGCATCAACAATGAAATCAAGGTGG
Organism: Sapajus apella; assembly: GCF_009761245.1. Taxonomy (NCBI): domain Eukaryota; kingdom Metazoa; phylum Chordata; class Mammalia; order Primates; family Cebidae; genus Sapajus; species Sapajus apella. The sequence continues at coordinate 31,643,265 of NW_022436941.1, forward strand.
AAATTAAAAAATTCTTTGAACTGAACAATAATAATGACACAATGTACCAAAACCTTTGGGATACAGCATAGATAGTATTAAGAGGAAAGTTCCTAGCCTTAAGAGGCTACATCAAAAAGTCTGAAAGAGCACAGACAATTTAAGGTCACACCTCAAATAACTAGAGAAACAAGAACAAACCAAATCCAAACCTAGCACAAGAAAAGAAATAACAAAGATCAGAGCCAAACTAAATGAAATTGACACAAACAACAATAAAAACAAAAAATAAATGAAACAAGCTGGTTCTTTGCAAAAATATATAAAATTAATAGACCATTAGCAACATTAACTCAGAAAATAAGAGAAAAGATCCAAATAAGCTCAATTATAATCAAAATGGGAGATATTAAAATCAATACCACAGAAATATGAAAGATCATTCAAGGTTACTATGACCACCTTTATGTAAACAAATTAGAAAACCTAGAGAAAATGAATAAATTCCTGGGAATAAGAAACAGAAACTCTGAGCAAACCAGTAACAAGGAATAAGACTGAAATGGTAATAAAAAAATTGCCAACAACAAAAAATTCCAGGACCAGATGGATTCACAGCTAAATTTTATCAGACATTCAAAGAAGAATTGGTACCAATCCTAGTGACACTAATAGGGTAAAGAGAAAATCCTCCCTAACTCATTCTATGAATCCAGTATTATCCTAATACCAAAATCAGAAAAGGACATAGCAAAAAAAGAAAAACTACAGACCAATATCCCTGATGAACATCGATGCAAAAATCCTTTAAAAAAAAAAAAAAGAATGTTTTGGCCTTTTTGTTTTTTAGCTAACTGAATCCAATAGCATATCAAAAAAATAATCCACCATGACCACGTGGGTTTCATACCAGGGATGCAGGGATGGTTCAACATACACAAGTCAATAAATGACACCACATAAACAGAATTAAAAACAGAAATCACATCATCTCAAGAAATACAGAAAAAGTATTTGACAAAATTCAGCATCCCTTTGTGATTACCACCCTCAGCAAGATAAGCAGAGAAGGGATACACCTTAACATAATAAAAGCCATCTAGGACAAACCCACTGCCATCTTACTACCAAATGGGAAAAAGTTGAATGCATTCCCTCTGAGAACTGGAGCAAGACAAGGATGCGCACTCTCATCACTTCTATTCAACATAGTACTGGAAGTCCCAGCCAGAGCAAACAGACAAGAGAAAAAAAATAAAGGGCATCCAAATTGGTAAAGAGGATGTTAAACTGCTGTTGTTCGCTGATGATAAGATTGTATACCTAGAAAACCCTAAAGACTCCTCCAAAAGCTTTCAGAACTGGTAAATGAATTTGGCAAAGTTTCAGGATACAAAATTAATGTACACAAATCAGTAGCTTTTCTACACACCAACAGTGACCAGGCTGAGAAGAAAGTCAAGAACTAAAACCCCTTTACAAAGGAATATACATAATCACTAAGGTGAAAGACCTCTACAGGGCAATTTTGCTGTTGTTGTTCTGTTTTTTGGGTTTTTAGTTTTTTTGAGACAAGAGTTTTGCTCTTGTCACCCAGGCTAGAGTGCAACGGTGCAATCCCAGCTCACTGCAACCTCCGCCTTCTGGGTTCAAGCGATTCTCCTGCCTCCACCTCCCAAGTAGCTGGGATTACAGTTGTTCACCAGCACGCCTGGCTAATTTTTGTATTTTTAGTAGAGACGGTGTTTCCCTCTAAAGAGGGGGCTGGGCAGGCTGTTCTCAAACTCCTGACCTCAGGTGATCCACCTACCTCAGCTTCCCAAAGTGCTGAGATAACAGGCGTGAGCCACCACGTCCAGTCTCTACAAGGTTTCAAGACTACAAAACATTGCTGAAAGAAATCACGGATAAAACAAACAAATAGAAACATAACTCAAGCTCATGGATGGGGTAGAATCAATATTGTGAAAATGACCATATCACCAAAATCAATCTACAAATTCAACGCAATTTCCATCAAAATACCACCATCATTGTTGACAGAACTAAAAAAAAATAATAATCCTAAAACTCACATGAAACCTGAAAAGAGCCCTCATAGCCAAAGCAAGAGTAAACAAAAAGAACAAATTTGCTGGCATCACATTACATGACTTCAAACTATACTATAAGGCCATAGTCACCAAAACAGCATGGTACTGGAATAAAAGTAGGTATAGACCAATGGAGGAGAATAGAAAACCCAGAAATAAACCCAACTACTTACAAGCAACTGATCTTTGACAAGGCAAACAAAAACATAAAATGGGGAAAGGATACCCTATTCAACAAATGATGCTGGGATAACTGGCTAGTCATATGTAGGAGAATGAAACTGGATCCTCATTTCTCACCTTATATAAAAATCAACTCATGATGGATTAAGGACTTAAATTTAATACCTCCAACTATAAAAATTCTAAAGGAAAACATCTGAAAAACCCTTCTAGACACTGGCTTAGGCAAAGACTGACTTCATGACCAAGAACAAATGCAACAAAAATAAAGATAAAAATATGAGATTTAATTAAACTAAAAAGCTTCTGTACAGAAAAAGAAACATTCAGCAGAATGAACAAACACCCCACAGAATGGGAGAAAATCTTCACAATCTATACATCTGACAAAAGACTAATATCCAGGATTTATAATGAACTCAAATCAGAAAAAAAAAAAAATCAAAATTGGGCTAAGGAAATGAATAGACAATTCTGAAAAGAAGATATACAAATAGCCAACAAATATATGAAAAAATGCTCAACATCACTAGTGATTTGGGAAATACAAATCAAAACCACAGTGTGATACCACCTTATTCCTACAAGAATGGCCATAATTAAAAAATAAAAAAATAATACATGTTGGCGTGGATGTGGTGAAAAGGGTGGGAGGGAATGAGGGATAAAAGACTACATGCTAGGTACAGGTATACTGCTCGGGTTATGGGTGTGCCAAAATCTCGGAAATCACCACTTAAGACCTTACTCATGTAAGCAAACACCACCTCTTCCTCAGAAACCTATTGAAAAAACAATAAAGAAAATAAATTTTTAAAAAGTGGAAAGAAACAAATCATGACTGTCAGGTTAACTGGACCAAAAAAAAATTAAAAGGTCAAAGAGTAGAATAATTCATGTTACTATTTACTGTAAAGATTTCATCCCATTATGATCCAGCTTTTTAGTTTTGCTAAAAATCTTTCAAAAAACGAAATTATTCCGTTTACTTGCACATATAGTTACACTGAATTGTTATACTTTACATTTATTTTTTAAAACAATTTTAGTCACTGTCTTGTGACCTGTCAGCCCATGTCCACTCTCCATTTAAATATTGGATTTTTAGTATGCTTCTGCCTATTTTTATGTGTTATTTGCATGATAAGCACTCATCTTAATCTGTGATTAATCTTATTATCTTGGAATTTTTCTGTTAATATTTTAGATTAGTATATTGTTACTCAAAAATGCTAACATTACCCTTTATTATTTTTTGTGGGTTTTCTAACCTTTAAATGTCTTATCTCCATGTCCAAAAGTTTATAAATGTTAAATTGTATTTTATTCTTTACCAAAACTTGATTTTTATATGTAATTCTAATTCATTTTAAAAGCATAATACAATATCTAAACTGTTGCTTTACCAAACTGCTACCAGTTTATCTCACCACCACAGACTGAGAGACGATTCCCTTTCCAATTGATTTTTTATATATCCTTTGTCACAGCTTCCCCATGTACTTTCAGATAAATGACAATTTGTCATATTTGTGTTTTTGAGTGCAATAAAAAGACGTGGGCATAATACTCAATGAATACAAAGTGCTGAATTACTCTCAATGAAATATAACTCAATGAATAATACAGAATGTAAAATGAAATAACTGTTGTGGCATTTACTTATTCTCCAGCATCATATTTGGGATAAGAATAATTTCAGCTCCCAGTTAGTTTTGTTGTATAGTATTTTAAAATATGCTTTGACAATCATTCAAACAAATTTTATACTCTTCAGCTTTATTCCTTAAGGATATTTAAACTTGTATATATAATAACTTAGATTTCATGGAACATTTTATATAATTTTTATATTTAAATCTTCTGAGTTAGTAACTTGACTAATTGTATTGTTTCTGCAAAACTGGTGAACGTATTCTCAGTTCCTTTTTTTGTGATCCTCTAGATCTTTGCCTCCAGTAACTTTAACTCCCCACAAAGAGAATTTTAAGAGATAAGAAAGGTAAGGCAGGGAAATCTTTTAGGGATCTTTTACTTTTGAAAAGTAAAAGGTAAGGCAAGCAAAGGAAAGGACAGAAAACTGCTAGTAGAACTTGTTGACATAAAACAATATTTTTGAAACATTAAATGAGTCCCCAGAGTGTATATTTCAAGAAGAGGGAGCATCACATCTGTTTTGTATTTTACTGTATTGACAGCACTACAGGCAAAATAGGTGCTCTATGAATAGTTGCTGACTGCATGAAAGAAACCAAGAGAGCAGAGTGAAAGAGAGAGAGGATGATACAGCAAACAGGGAACGAATGCGTGAGCACAAGTATACAGGTGTGTTAGCTTCCTCTGAGTAGCTTTTTAAGGTGTCCCACAAATATACCCATTTTTGGAAGAAGAATCTGGGTAATGCATTTTAGCTGACCTAGAAGGACTTGAAATCACGAGCTGTTTAAATCACCATTTTTCTCTTACTCCTCTGTGACCTTGATTCTGCCATTAAAATTGTAAACTTCCTCAAGTCAAATTTTACTGACTCCAGATGAGTAACTCCAATGTTCCTTCTGCTCTCAACTTAGGAATTCCATATGGCTTAGAAATACTACTCATCTGCTTAATGTGTTGATGGAACTGCTAAGGATGACTGTCATGTCAGAAACTTCACTGTCATAAGAGGGCAATTTACTAGTTTATATGTATTTCATACCAAGAAATACATGAATGTATGAATACCTATGAATCAGCTGCTCATATTTCTGCCCAAAATCAACCCAATTCTAAAATATATTAGATTTAAACACAGTTTAGACCAAAAGCACAAAGGCATTTTAAGGAAGCATTCATAAAGTAAAACAATAGGGGTTTTGAGGAAGCAGTAAAGAGCTCAGACTGGGAAAAAGTGTTAAATCATGGTCTAAGTATAAATCTTAGTCAGAGATGCTATGGATTTTGTAATGTTGTGCTAACTCCTTTTCCAGAAGTGACATTGAACAGAAATGTTCAATATGATGCTCAATTATGTTCAAAATTGTTCCTGACTCTATACATATTTCCATATTGTCATAGCATTTCATCAATATTAGAATGATTCAATTTATCCATTCACTCATTCAACAAATATTTATTGAATACATATTAAGTGCTAGGGAACACAATGGCACAAAATATGTACCATCAGTGACATCATAGGGCTTACTGTGTAGTGGTATTATTCTACTAGTAGTAGTAATAAACAAATAAAAGCAACAGTTAACATATAAAGTATGCATGCCATTTAAGACAACAGAACCAATGAGGTAAAATTATCACCACTTTATGGATGAGAAAATGAAGTTTAAACAGATATACACTAGTAAATGTATAATTACAAAAAAAAAAAAAAGAAAAAAAATGTTGAGAAGCAAAACTAATGTGTATAGGGGTGTGTCTGATAATTGCCTAAGCGTTGTGGACATATTTCTGAAGAAATAATCCTCACAGTAGCTTTCTTGACTCAACCTAAAATATGACAGACCAAACATAGGCTTAAGAATTATAATTCTTACATAGATGAACTTTACTATTTACTGTTTTCAAATCACTTCAGAACAATCACAGTGAATAGTTTATCAGAGGAATATAGGGTTCATGCAGAATATTATTTTAGATACCTTTCTCTTGAGTTCTGTAAGACTGGAAAAATCAATTTTGGAACATCAGCTTCTCCAAAAAGCCATAAAATAGGCATTTCTGCACCACTGATTCTTGTTCATTAAGATGCTTGGAGATAATTAAAGTTTAAAGGGGTTATTGCTTATACCTCAAATAATTACCAGACTAGTCCCTGTTAAATGCATTTTTTTCTCTTACTACCAATAGTAGAATGCATGTGCTTTTACTCCAAATTCCTACTATATTCTCCATCTAAATTACAAAGATAAGGTAATAACAGTGACTTACAGGCTCTGGATATCTTTTTTTCTTTCCATTTAGATCAGTTTATGCTAGAGGTTCTCATACTTTAGAAAGCATCCAAATCACATTGAAGGGTCATTAAAACACAGAAAGCTGACTCTGAAGGTGTGAGGTAGAGTCGCAAAATTTGCATTTCTAACAAGTTCCCATGTGATGTTGACTTTACTGGTCCACAGCCTGCACTTTCAAAACCACTGATCTAGGAGGTGAACCACAGGGACATCTGTAAGCAAAAGTGGGAAAGTACTCACTTTCCCAGCATCAGTGGTCCTTAGTTAGCACACTGATGGTTATAAGAAACAGTCACATAAAACTCAATAAACTCTTACTGTGAACATGAAATGACAGGCACTATCCTCTTATGTGCCACTTGGAGAGGCAGGACAGCATAATGTTGAAGACCAAATACCCTCAAGTCAAATTGTCTGGGTTGGAATCCAAGCTCTGCCACTAAAGAGTTATGCAGTCTTGAGCAAATTATGTAACTTTTCTGTGCCTCAATTTCCTCATCCATAAAATTAGGAAAATAATACCCAGCACATAAGATGTTTACAAAAATGTAATGAGTAAAGCACTTAGAACAATGTCTGATTTATATTACATATAAATGTTTATTAAATAAATGCTAGTCTTCTGATTAAAGCCTTACAAAAGCTGTGATCAGGACCATGCACAGCTGATCTCTTCAGCACCTTCATTTTTCACTTTTGTAGTTTATTCATTAAGAACTGAATGTCTAGCCTATATCAACTTTAGAGGAACCTTTATTTTTACCTCATATAAGGAGGGCATATATACTTATACCCTCCTTATATTATACCCTCCTTAAAATACATATATTACATATATACATATACACCATATATATATGTATTTACTTTTTTCCCTTCTCTCCAGTTTCAACATCCCCTCATTTTTAGCCTGTTTTATTTAACATAGCTTTGCAAATTTCTCCCTGTCCTTTATTGGAATGAAGGAAGATATATAAATCAATTACCCCATAAATATACTGATTTTTCCCTTTATTTAAATACTACAATTATTAAACAATGGAAGTAAACTAAAACACATTAAGCTTCAATTATGAACTAAAAAAACAACTTCAGCTATTGTATATTACCTTTTACACAATAATGGGCTATAATACAGGCATACCTTATTTTATTGGGCTTCACTTTATTGTGATTTGTAGATATTACATTTCTTACAAATTGAAGGTTTGTGGCATCCGTGGGTCAATCAAGTGTATTGATGTCATTTTCCAACAGCACTTTTTCTCTAAAAACCCTACCCCTACCAAGTTATTCTTTTCCCCTTCTCTAAAAAACCCTACTAACAGTTATTCTTTTCTCCTTTTAACAAAAACTTTTTTTTAGTTTTTACTAAAATTGTATCAAACGACAAGAAATCTTAATTACAGGTTACATGTCATATCTGTCCAACAAAACACTTATTTCTTTTGCTTCTTCACATAATAATTCAGTAATTATGGGTCTGACCCATAGAGGATATTCAACAATCATTCATGGACTATGGTAATCAGGTAACAATAATGAAAATGCTCCGTTTTCTGAAGGGAGTTTGGAAATTCACTCTGTTATTGGTCTAAACCTATAAACATTGTCTCTTCACTATGACTTCTAAATGCTTCCTGTGATCTTGCAAAAGGCCTGAAAAATTAACCAATTTCAAAACAATTTCAAATAGATTAGTCTGTGACATGGGAATTGAGGATGAAATTTCACATTTCTATATACTTGGGGTGAAACAGCATTGAAGAAATGATAGTAAGTGTTATTTTGGCTTGGAATATTTCTGTTAGAGAGAGGAATCAAAACAATTACAGGAGTTTATCAAAACAGGAGATACTCTCCTGTATAGAATAATACTGAATATCCAATTCATGCAAAAATTTTAAGACTTTGTAAATTTCTTTAGTCTTTACTCTTCTCTACGGACTTCCTTTTTTCCTAAGATTTCAGACCTCAAAGATTCCAATGCTTCTTGCTTTTTCACTCTCTCCTGGCCTTCCAGTATCAATTTACACATAGGAGCATGGAACATGTGTAAAATAAAATGTCATTCACAATTAGATTTTCCCTGAATCAGGCATTTGTAATTTCAGCCTTTTGATCTCAATCATAGAAAAAAATATTTGTTTTTGTTTTTGATGTTGTTTGTTTTGTTTTAAGGGTTTGTTTCCATTTCTCATCTTCATTGAAGCAATTGATAAGTATGGGCTGAACAAAATTTTTTAGAACAGTGCTTTGCAAACTACAGATCACTTTAATGACAATTACTTGGTATCTTTTTGAGAATTAGATCTTGGTGCCCCATCCCATATTCACTGAATCCTAATCTCCATTGGAATGGTCCTAGAACCTCCACATCTCACAAACGTGCAAATGATCTTCCCATATCTAAACACTAAACGCTACTATCTGAGGGTAATTATTCAGCTTGTATTCATGTAAAAAGGCAATGTCATACTAAAAGGGTTGCTTCTAAAATAAACTTTTTATAAGAAAAAAAGAACACAACAGGAGATAACACCTTTCATGGCCCTTAGTCAACATAGAAAATAGCCTTGTAAGATGAATTATTTTTCACTAGTAATAGAGAGAAACTACTATTGTATTGTATCAGGTATGAACAAGATTAGAATTATCTTATGCTACATTTAATGATATACTTAGCAAATAGATATTTTAATAAGAATTACTTTTTAATTTTTTAAAAAATTAAGCCTTTCTCTTTACTTAAAGTAATGCCATGTAACATTTCTTGAACTCTTGAATTTGACTTAATATATAAATGCTTAACACTCTATCGTTCAACTTGCAACTTACAAACACTGACTTCCTAATTTCTTTATTTTGGAGTTAATGTCTTCACAGCCTTGCCCTTCCAACAACACTGTGAAGTAGGTACAGAAAATGAAATTCAGGGAAAGATATTAAGCATATTGTCCAATGTCTCACAGGAAAAACAAATAATCTAGCATGGATACAGTTGGTGCAGAACGTGTCAAGCTGAATCAACCTCTGAACAGGCTTTCCTGCCAGCTTTCTTTCAGGAAATAATCAAGAAAAACTTTACAGAAAAGAATATTGCTTTAATTGTCTATAATCACAAGCTAGGATTTCTAAGGGTAAATAAAGGAAATGCAATTTGCCAACAATCAAAAAGATAATAACTCAGGCCTCTCCAAATATCTAAGAAAATAGTTTGATTCACAAGATCTATGATATTGAGAATAATACAAATAAGCTCTATAGGAATGACACACATAAGAAATCACTGAATCATTAAACAATAATTATTTCCTTACCTATAGGTAGTTGCATAACACTTTCAAATTAGTAATCCTAATAATTTCTCCAATCTGGATCTTTTTTAATTTCATTGGCCCTTTATTGAAGGTGACTGCTAGAATTATAATCTAAGGGATGTAAAGTGCTACTCTTACCATTGAATAAAAACCAGACTACTGCCTCTGATTTATTCATTATAATATTCCCATTAATGCCTAGATTATTTTGGACTTTATGTACACATTTCGCCTCTATAACTATATATAGTCCTATGTTCTTTAAAACTGTCTCATAATACTAAACCCATATTTACTGAGTACCTTTTATGTGCCACCATTAAACCAGACTCAAGGAAGACAAAGATGAATTAATATACTCCCTGACTTCACAAATTCACAACAGAACTATTTTTTAAAGTAATTTTAATACTACAAAATAAGTAATGTAATCATGGTTGTGAATTCTATGCAAGCACAGGGAAAGGAGGGCCTAATTTGAACTGGTAGATTTAAGAAAGACATTAAACAGAATTGATGCCCAAAATATATTCCCAGGAAAGACAGAAACATTACAAAGATAGAAAGGTATGATATAACAGACCACATTCTCGGAAGTTAAAGGGATTTTGGTAAATTGTAGCTTCAGACATGCGAAGGACTGTCAGAAAAAACAACTGGAAAAACTGAAAAAAGCTATACAGGATTTCTGTATGTTAGAATGCATCAACCTGACCAATAGGTAATGTAGATTCATAAGAGTATTTTAAGCATATAAATAACATAATCAGTCATTACTTTAGATATTCCAAACATCTAAACATGAAAAAGACAAGCAGAAGAAACAGGAGTCAGCTGGGTGCCAAGGCTCATGCCTGTAATCCCAGCACTTTAGGAGGCCAAGGCAGGCAGATTGCTTGAGCTCAGGAGTTCAAGACCAGCCCGGGCAACATGGTGAAACTCCATCTCTACTAAAAATACAAAAATTAGCTAGGTGTGGTGGCATGCATCAGTGGTCCCAGCTACTTAGGAGGCTGAGGCAGGAGGATCACTTGGGCCTGGGAGCCAGAGGTTGCAGTGAGCTGAGATCGCGCCACTGGACTCTAGCTGGGTGACAGAGTGAGACTCCATCTAAACACAAAAGAGAGACAGAGAGAGAGAGAGACAGAGAGAGAGACCAGAGAGAGAGACAGAGAGAGAGACCAGAGAGAGAGAGAGAGAGAGAGAGACAGAGACAGAGACAGAGAGAGAGAGAGAGAGAGAGAGGGAGGGAGGGAGAGAGGGAGGGAGGAGAGAAACAGGAGTCTCTGACCCACAGTGGTGAAGATGTCAGCTGAGACAGCCATAGCAAGGACATAAAGCAAGTAACAAATCTCAAAGCCATGTATGAGGTTTCAGTTACATGAATTCATGACTCATTAAATGTGAAGGGTGAGGAAAAGGGAGTATATGAATATTCCAAATATGTTTTTATGACAGAATGGATAATGTTAACAAAGACCCAAACTGAAAAGCAGGGGCAGTGGGGAGCAGAGAAGTGAATCAACATAATGAGTTCATGCCTATAAATACTGAGTTTGAGGTTCTATATTCATATACAGTTGACCCTTGAAATACACAGGTTTGAACTGTGTGGATTCACTTATACATGGATTTTTTTTTTAGATTAAATACATTGGAAAATACTTTTGGAAATTTGAAACAACTTGAAAAAGCAGATGAATTGCCTAGCCTAGAAATATTGAGAAAAATAAGAAAAAGGTATGTCATGAATCCATAAAATATATGTAAATATTAATCTATCTTATCATTTACTACCATAAAATATGTACAAACCTATTATAAAATGCTAAAATTATCAGAGCTTATACACACACAGAGACCATACATGGTATCATTTGTAGTTGAGAAAAATATGAACATAAAAATGCAATACTAAATCACAACTGCATAAAATTAACGGTGATATATATACTGTAATAATTTTGTAGCCACCTCTCATTGCTATTGTGGTGAGCTCAAGTGTTGCAAATATCTGCTGAAAACACTGTGTGATACTAATCATCTCTGTGTGAGCAGTCTGTCTCTCTACTAAACTGTGTAGCACAGTAAAAAGTGCTCTCTTGTGCTTCTTGCTAATTTTTCATCATGTTTAATACAATACTATAAACCTTGAATAACACCATGGGACCCATACAAAGTGCCACTAGTGATGCTGGAAATGTTCCCAGCAGAGAAAAGTCGTCATATAACAAGAAAATGTTGAATTGCTTGATATGCACAATAGATTGAGGTCTGCAGCTATAGATGCTCACCATGTCAGAGAGATCATTCATCTTGTAAACAGATGATGCAAATTTATGCTATCAATAAATACAGTACAATATTGTAAATGTATTATACCTTCCTTATGATTCTTAAAGAAATATTTTCTTTTCTCTATCTTACTTTATTGTAAGAATATAGTATAGACATATAGCATACAAAATATGTGTTAACTATATTATTGGTAAGGCTTCTGGTCAACAGTAGGCTATTAGCAGCTGTTTCTGGAAAGTCAAAAGTCATATGTAGACTTTTTACTATGCAGAGGGTCAGCACCCTTCATCCCCAGGTTGTTCAAGGGTCCACTGTATATGCATTCTAACAGGATGGCTAAAAGGAAAGGGAACAAAGGAAAAAGGGGCTAAATTGGGCAGGTGAACTAGGATCCCATCTTAGAAAATCTTGACTAGACTAAGAGGCCTGCATTGCTTCAAAAAGCAAAAGAAGTATCATAGGTTTTAAAAATAGCAACCTGATAAAATAAAATGTTTTTTTAGAAGGATAATTCTAGTGAGAAGAGAGAGGAAAAGATCTTAAAGGAAAAAGAAGTAGATGAGTTATCAGCAGTCTAGGTTTACAGTGATGAAAGCCTTTATAAATAAGGCAGCAACATGAGTGAAAGGAAGAAATATGTGAGAAAGACCAATGGGGCCTTCTCTTCTTCCATCCCTGGATTAACTGTCATAGGCCCTCTTCACTTGCTAAATATTTTCTCATTTACGCCAAACCTTCAGGTATTTTTTTTACATATTGGTGACTCCCATATCTGTATCTGTGGCCCTGAGGTTGCTCCTAAATTCCAGATATGTATATTCATCAGCCTACAGGACACAGCTATCTGGAAATGTCACATATACGTAAAAGAGCATGCCCCAAATTTTCTCCCCAACCTGGCTTCCTATAGATAGGATCTCGGTCTATGACATCATCAACTAGCTGCTGAATTAGAAACCTGAAAGTAATCCTTAAAATCTCTCTTTCGCCCATCACCTTCTTTGCCACCTTTTGCTGATTCTAACAGATTACGAAGCTAGTAATTCACAATTTTACTTAACAATCAATACTCCCACAAATACTGAATCATTCTCTAAATCCCAAATCTACATTTTTACATCTCATTGTCACTTCCATCTCTCACCTGTCAACAATTCGCTAAGTGGTTTCCAAGATGAAGCCGTAATTATGCTTAAAAAGCACAAATTTGATCATGACTTTTCCTAGTATAAGACCATTCAAAATTTCCTATTGCCCCCAAAGATCAAACCCTTTGGGATGAAATGTTATTTTTGGCACCTTTTACCTTTTCCAACCTCACTTCCTGTATTAGTTTTCTATTGCTACCATAACAAATTGTCACATGTTTAGTAGCTTAAAGCAACACAAATTTTTTATTTTATTTCACTTTAAGTTCTGGGATACATGTGCAGAATGTGCAGGTTTGTTACATAGGTACATATGTATCATGGCGGTTTGCCGCACCTATCAACCCGTCATCTAGGTTTTAAGCCCTGCATGTATTAGCTATTTGTCCTAATATTCTCCTCTCCTTTGCGCTCCGCCCCGCGACCCCAGTGTGTAACGTTCCCCTCCCTGTGTCCATGGGTTCTCATTGTTCAACAACCACTTATGAATGAGAACATGCGGTGTTTAGTTTTCTGTTCCTGTGTTAGTTTCCTGAGAATGATGGTTTCCAGCTTCATCCATATCCCTGCAAAGGACAGAAACTTATTCTTTTTTATGGCTGCATAGTATTCCATGGTGTATATGTGCCATATTTTCTTTATCCAGTCTATCATTGATGTACATTTGGGTTGGTTCCAAGTCTTTGCTATTGTAAATAGTGCCGCAATAAATATAAATGTGCATGTGTCTTTACAGTAAACACAAATTTATTGTAATATAATTCTGGAAGTTAAAAGTCCAGAATGAGTCTCTTGGGGTAAAATCACCATGTTCACAGAGCTATGTTCTTTTTGCAGGCTATAAGGAAGGAATCTATTTCTTATCTTTTCTAGTTTCTAAAGGCTGCCATCATTCCTTGGATCTTGGCCATGTAACTACTTTTGTAGTCATACTATAGCCATATCTCCTTGTCTGACTATGACTTCTACCTCCCTCTTCCATGCAAGAATACTTGTGAGTAGAAGAGGTCCATGTGGATAATCCAGAATTATCACAAAATTGTTAACATATCACATCTGAAAAATTCCTTTTACTTTTTTTTTTTTTTTTAACCATGCCATCTCTATGGGAAACAGCAACTTAGATTTAATGTTACAAAAGGAAAAAGAAAATGGTTGCTGAATGGCAGCTTTCAGTTTACAAGTAGTGGCAAAGTAAATGGTTGGATGTTATGAGGTAGTTGATCTAAATTGTGAGGCTTTCTTTTTTTTTTTTTTGAGTTTCACTCATTACCCAGGCTGGAGTGCAATGGCGTGATCTCAGCTCACCACAACCTCTGCCTCCTGGTTCAAACAATTCTCCTGCCTCAGCTTCCTGAGTAGCTGGGACTACAGGCACGCACCACCATGCTCAGCTAATTTTTGTATTTTTAGTATTCACATAAGCCAGCAATTAGGATGAAGAAATATTTGGGGAGCCATTATTCTGCCTACCATGCCTCTTTTCCCCTCTTTCCCTGATGAGTAATGTAGTCTCCACTCCAGGTATATAAAATGGAATCCTTCAAATAGTCCTTCAAACATGCCACAAAATTTTTCACCCCAAGATCAGACGCAGCTCCTCTGTCTGAAAAGCTAAACTGTGTCAGGCCCTTCAACAGTACAGTCATCATTATCCTTCACAACTCAGCCTACCTTTTATCCTTTCCTCAACTGTCTAACATACTATGTCCCCTAAACTACTATAAAATTCATCTAAAATGGGGTTCATCACCTCAATCATAAGTGAATTCTTACTAATCTGTCTTCCCAACCAGACTCTTAATTTCTTTTGAGGCAAAGACTGTCACAGTCATCACTGTATCCTCACCTAATATAATTTTTATGATATACTAGGCAACTAAATACATATTTGTTGAATCCTAACTCAAGAGACCATCAAAAAAATACTTAATAGTTGTGGGATTCCTTGACAAATTTCACCTATTTATTTCAGATGAACATTGATGACCTTCCTGAAAACCCACATTCAAGACTGCAATAGAAGTGAAGAAGTCTTTTCAAACTTATTTCTGGAGAAGACTTAGAAAACTTTATTGACTATCTTATGATCCAGTATTATGGACATAAAGGAATGATTCTTAAGGTCTCCAGCTGAGGTGATTCTAGAGTCAAAAAAGGATATAGATTTATTATTTAAAAGAGAATATAGCATAACTAGAAAGTAGTGGGAAAATCATACCTCTCAGAGGCCACCATTAGGAAATATCCCTCACGGTAAGACCATGAAACAATGAGCGCTTTGGTGTAAAGATGAGGGCCTTGATTACTAAGAGATACACAAGAAATTATAACTGATTTTTACTGGGGTTGATTCTATTTCTCATTAATTTAAATAATTATCAATCAGGGTTCAAGGATGTCCACAAGATTATAATTTCTCTCTATGGGTATTCCTGTTAAAAAAATCTCATTTTTGGTATAGTTTTAACATATACAAATTGTTACATAAATAACAAAAAAAATGAACATCAAGTTTCGGTTTTCTGTAAAGCATATAAATATATAAGAATGAGGTATCTCATTTTTAAAAATTACTTGTAGATATCTTTTTAATATCTTTGGTTTTTCTAATTTGAATCCTAGTATTTTGATGTCATTAAAATTCTTACCATGCAAACGTAGTCAACATAAAATAGATTGTGGGACAAGCCTTTTGTGGCACCATTAAATCGTTCCATTCAAGGACAAGGTAGCAGATGAACACTAATTTAGTTAATGTGATAAAGATAAATGGTGTTTTGTAAAGTTAAAACAAGTATGCCTGTTCTTGTATATCATTCTCACTTTTCAAATGGGTTAATATAGGGCTTTAATTTGCAAATAAGGAATATTAAATATTACATAAGACTGTGTCACCATTTTAATATCAGAGAGAAATCTCATCAAGGTGTCAAATAAATTTAATGGAAACAATTAAATACAGTTTGTAGTAGTATAAAATACAGATAAGCTGAATAGAGTGCAACCAGAAATATTTTCTATCTGTACTCAAAAACACTTATGAAGTTTTCTAAGAGCAAGGCAACTACATGGAAAACTCACTTCAAATATAAAATAATAAAAAATATAGAAAATAAATTATTGTACAAATAGAATTGAAACTCAATATATCTTATTTCCAAAGAGATGTCACCCATAAATCTAAACTAAGCTCAACTCTGGCATCATTAAAAGCCGAAATTTCTACATTATTCTGAAAATAGAATATGAAAGTCTTTTGTTTATATTTTTGAAATATTATACTGAGCACTTACTAGATGTCTAGATTTTTTCAAAAATAATATCAAGTATTTAATGAATGCATATTATATGTAAGACTCTGAGAGATACAAAGAGGTGAATAAAAATATCCTTACGGCTCTCAAACAGCTTATTATCTAATGGGCATGGCAGATATGCAAAACTAACAAGTATTAGACTGAATAAAGTAAGTGCCATAACTACTTCAAAGCTCAATGTAAGCTGAGGAAGAACACATTTTTCTGACATGCTTTATAAATATGTATGTCAAGTAAAGTAGACTAATAATGCAAACGGCATAATGAAAATATCATCACGTGAGATGTTCCACCTCAGAAGTATATGTGAGCTGCAGGTAGGGACAGAGGGAGGAGACTACTAAGGAAAAAGAGACCAATCCACAACAGAGGCTGAGAAGACACTCTCTTCTCCCTTTTATACTCTTACTTCTCATTGACTCACCCCACCCACTCCTTACGACTTCTCATCTGTCCCTACTTTCTATCAACCACTTTTCTTCTGCTTCAAGTATAGAAGTACAAACACTAATAATACTTGCACCAGAATTCCTCTGTTCTTTTGAGGTTTACAGAATAGTAAATGTGTCCTCAATGTCTAATCCCCATCAAGCTACCGTTGACCCTCTTCACAGAACTGGAAAAACAACCTTAAACTTTACATGGAACCAAAAAAGAGCCCGCATAGCTAAAGAAATCCTAATCCAAAAAAAAAAAAGCTGGAGGCATCATGCTACCTGACCTCAAACTATACTACAAGGCCATAGTAATCAGAACAACATGGTACTGGTACCAAAACAGAGATAGACCAATGGAACAGAACAGAGGCCTCGGAAGTAACACCACACATCCACAACCATCTGATCTTTGACAAACCTGACAAAAACAAGCAATAGGGAAAGGATTTCCTGTTTAATAAATGGTGGTGGGATAACTGGCTATCCATGTGCAGACAGCTGAGACCCCTTCCTTATACCTTATACAAAAATTAACTCTAGATGGATTAAAGACTTAAACATAAGACCTAACACCATAAAACCCCTAGAAAAAAACCCAGGTAATACCATTCAGGACATAGGCATAGGCAAGGACTTCATGACTAAAACACCAAAAGCATGGGCAACAAAAGCCAAAATAGACAAATGGGATCTAATTAAATTTAAGAGCTTCTGCATAGCAGAATAAACTATCATTAGAGTGAACCAGCAACCAATAGAATGGGAAAAAATTTTTGCAATCTACCCATCTGACAAAGGGCTAATATCCAGAATCTACAAAGAACTAAAACAAATTTACAAGAAAAAAACCAACAATCCCATTAAAAAGTGGGTGAAGGATATGAACAGACACTTTTCAAAAGAAGACATTTATGAGGCCAACAAACATATGAGGCTCATCATCACTGGTCATCAGAGAAATGCAAATCAAAACCACACTGAGATACCATCTCATGCCAGTTAGAATGGTGATCATTAAAAAATTTGGAGACAAAAGCAGATGCTGGAGATGATGTGGAGAAACAGGAACACTTTTACACTGTTGGTGGGAGTGTAAATCTGTTCAGCCATTGTGGAAGACAGTGTGGCGATTCCTCAAGGATCTAGAAATAGAAATACTATTTGACCCAGCAATCCCATTACTGGGTATATACTCAAAGGACTATAAATTGTTCTATTATAAAGACACATACTCACATATGTTCACTGTGGCACTGTTTACAACAGCAAAGACTTGAAACCAACCAAAATGCACATCAATGATAGACTGGATAAAGAAAATATGGCACATATACACCATGGAATACTATGCAGCCATAAAAAGTATAAGTTCATGTCCTTTGCAGGGACATGGATGAAATTGGAAACCATCATTCTCAGCAAACTGACACAAGAACAGAAAACCAAACACTGCATGTTCTCACTCATAAGTGGTTGTTGAACAATGAGAATCCATGGACACAGGGAGGGGAACATCACACACCAGAGCCTATTGGGGGATGGGAAAGCTAGGGGAGAGATATTAGTGGGTGGGGGGATTGGGGAGGGATAACATCAGGAAAAATAACTAATGTAGATGGTGGGGAATGGATGCAGTAAACCACCATGCCATGTGTATGTATACCTATGCAACAATCCTGCATGATCTGCACATGTACCCCACAACTTAAATTAAAAAAAAAAAAAAACTAAAAAGCAAAACATTAAAAAAAGATGGTGACCGTCCATTAAATTAAGTAATTTGGAACTAATAATTTATAAAATAAAATAAAATATTGGAAACATATTTTCAAAAGTACAATGCCTAAAAGTAAAAAAAAACTTCAACAATTCATTCCATCTTAATGTTTGTTTTCTCTCATATTATAGTAATGTTAAAATAGAAATAGAAACATAATGTCCAGGCTCAGTGGTTCACACCTGTAATCTCAGCACTTTGGGAGGCTGAGGTGGGAGGATCACTCGAGCCTGCGAGAAAAACAAAAAACAAACAAACAAAAACATAAAAATGAAAGAAACAAATTATCAATACTGGGAAAAAATAAGTAATGGTAGAAATTCAGAAATAGTAAATAAAATATAAAATACAGGCTCCTAAAGGCCCATGTATACTTTCTGTGTTAAGCCTAAAATTTAGCTGTAAGCTTCTAGGAAGCTGTTACAGAAAAAGAGTTAGCTAATTTCACGATCACAAAGGAAGAAGGATTTTAATTTGTTTAAAGCAAAATTTTACTGCCAGTAAGCTCTAAGGGAAATTTCTCTCTTGGGATTTTAGATAACAATGTCCTCAACAGTATTTCTGTAAAACTTTGGAAACAGATTTCATAGGTTGTTGATTTTAGCATCCTTTAAATGTAGCCAAGGGCATAATATTAAAATAAAGCTTAATAAAGAACATCCTACATCAGCATTTTCCCCCATTTTCAATTTTTCCTGAATATGTAAAATTCTAGGATGCTAGACTTAATCATCAAAATATTAATAAAAATTAGCAATAAATACATTTAAAAGTTTAAACAGCCATTAGAATAACAACGGTTGTAACTATGACATTTACAAATATCTCATGATATTTATATATTATAAATATATATGAGATTAAATAATTATATATTATAAATATACATGATATATTAACTGAACAGTTTAATATTTAGCCAAGTTGGTAGAGAATTCAATCATATGATTTGGTTTTAGCTGCACAAGTACTATTTAAAACATGGTAAAATGAAAATTGACTTTTTTCTGTTGTTTAAGTGTACCAATAAATTCCTTAACTTTTTCCTACAACTAAAAATCAAAATAGCCTTCCATGTTTTAGTGAGGTATGTACATACCTCACATATGAGGTATGAGGTATGTGGTATCACCACTATATTTAGGATGTGCTTATATCACATTCATCCTTTGCTTATAAACCTTCAGCAGTGGCATTTTCCATCACAGTTCTGATATTCAAGGTTCTCAAAAATCTGATTTTAACCTAAACTTTTCAGATTATTCACCTTTCCAAATCATCTGCTTCTGTCAAACTGATCTTGCCTTCCTTAAAACAGGTCTAGAAGTTTTCCATGCTTAGCTTCTCCTCTTATTAAATAATTGCCCTCCTTCTGCCTATTCTCAAGACCTACTCCGCGTTTGTCTTCGAACCATTCCCAGCCGATTTGTTCCCCTCTTCTGAATTCCTGTAACACTGTGACTTTAGAAATAGTTTTTGTTGGTTTTTTAACAACGCTTTATATAAATATCTTTCAAAATTGAGGTTCACAAAACCAACTTATTGGCTATAAACACTTTTAAAAATAAAATATAACACAGCTCATTTAGGAAGCTAAAACAGTGTTTTGTAAAACTTGCTTTAGTTACACACACATATATATCAATATATATATTGATATATATATATCAAGTTTGTGTGTCCTGGGTCTTCAAATAAAATGGGATTTCTTCCTATAAATTAAGGAAAAAATAGTTTTTAAAACATTGCATTGCAGTGCTCTACAAAACATTAGCATATAATATTATTTTAGAAAATTTTCATATTACAAACATAATAACATGTTTAATGAAAAACATTTTTAAACTATCCCCAAATCACCCATAACTACCCCAATCCAAGATAATCACAGTTAATATCCTGGAGTATAGCCTTTCGACTTTTTCTATGTCTTTGGATATCTATACCTTATTTTATAAAAATCACATAAATACCATAATCCTATTTAATAAACTGCTTTCCTGCTTTAATAATACACAGCATGAATATTTTGTCTTATAAATAATTTCTCAATAAAGCATCATCCTAAAAATTTATAATTGCTTGAGGACAGGTACCACTTTTCAATATTTTCTAACCTTAACCTTTTAATAGATAATACATTCACAGTGTTAAAAAAATTAAAATGTAAACAAGTAAAAATTTCCCTTAAATCTTTGCTTTCAATTTCAACACCCTCTCCAAACATGTAATCTCTGTTATTAGATTCTTGTATTATTTTTAAAGTTTTTTTAATCACACAAAAGCAAATTCAGACTTATAATCTTATATTCCTATGTTTTTTATGTAAAAGGTAACAACATAACTTAAACTCTTTGCAGCTTAGTTCTTTGTACTAACAATGTCTCTTGGAGCTCTCCCCAGTCTGTACATATTTAACTCCCTGCCACAGTACTCCATTGGATACGGTACTATAATTTCTTTAACTAGCCCTAATGGTGAAAATTTCAAAGAGTTTCAGTTTCCTAATATTACAAACAATGCTGCAGTGACTAACCTTGGAATGACACCATTTCAAACATACACGTAACCAAAGGGTAAGTTGTTGAAGTGTTATTGCTGAGTCAGAGGTATATATATTTTACAATTTTTGACAGATTCTGCCAAAATGCCTTCTACAGTGGTTTTTCATGTTGTTGAGAATTTATACTCTCAACAGCAAAGTATCAAAGGGCATTTTTATCCACACCTTTGTCAAGACACTAAGATTAAATTTTAAATTTATGCCAATCTAATAAGTGGAAAAATCTCTATTTTTATTTTTATTTATTTTACAGAGAATGGAGAAAATCTACTTTAATATATTTAAAATCATTTATATTTCTATTTTATAAACTATCCACTCATCCCTATTGCCAATATTTTTATTTGGTTGTCCTTATCGATTTCTAGTAGCACACTGTATATTAAAGAGATTCGCCCTTTTGTGGTATCGGTTTGCATTGATTATATTAACAAGTATGTTAATCATTAATTTTCTAAAGGCAACAATTATATACATATTATATTTTTCCTTTTTGTGATTCATTCCTTTATTCTTTTATTTTCATTACTTCTATTCTTCTGCATTCCTTTGATTCAATTCTAGGTTTGATTTTTCCTAGTTTTTTGGGTGAGATGATGAATTCATTTATTTTATTCTTTTTATTTTATTAACATAAGTACTTAAGGCTCTGAATTTTTCTCCAAGTGAAGTTTTGGCTGTATCAGTTAACATATCACATATATTTTTATTTCCTTCATCCATTGCCAACATCTACTGTGACAAGCGAGGAATATACCTTTAGAACTTTAGGGTACATTCTTCACTTTCAGCAGGTAATTTTTTTTTTTTTTTTTTTTTTTTTTTAGATGGAGTTTCACCCACTCTGTCCCTCAGGCTACAGGGCAGTGGCATGATCTTTGTTCAATGCAACATCCACCTCCCAGGTTCAAGTGATTCTCCTGCCTCAGCCTCCCAAATAGCTGGGATTGCAGGCGTGAGCCACCATGCCCAGCTAATTTTTCTATTTTCAGTAGAAACAGGTTTCACCATGTTAAACAAGGCTAGCCTCAAACTCCTCACCTAAGGGGATACACCCACCTTGGCCTCCCAAAGTGCTGGGATTATAGGTGTGAGCCACCATTCCCGGTCACTTTCAGCAGGTAATTTTTTTTGCAGGTGGTAAAATCCATTACAGCTTGTTTCTTTGACTGTATCTTCTCTTAATTTTGTTATTACATGATTACTGCATGATCTAAAGTAATAGCAGCAAGGGGAAGACAAATGCCTAGGTAGATTGTGCGGGGAGCAGGAGTGGGGGGACATAGTGACAACCCACCTCCCAAGCCAAAACCTCCAGTCTTTTTCAGTTTAAAGCAAAAAAGCCAAGCTACAAATCAAACCACGGACCATATTGAGAACCTGTCGTCCCGTCTTGTGCACTTTCCTCTGATTGATCCACACCTTTCACGTATTTTACTTATACTTATCCTTTCCTAATTGGTTATTTTTTTGAGACAGAGTCTATGTTGCCCAGGCTGGAGTGCAGTGGTACAATCTTGGCTCACTGCAGCCTCTGCCACCCAGGTTCAAGCAATTCTCCTGCCTCAGCCTCCTGAGTAGCTAGGATTACAGGCACCCGCCACCAAGCCCAGCTAATTTTTGTATTTTTAGTAGAGATGGGATTTCACCATGTTGGTCAGGCTGGTCTCAAACTCCCGACTTCAGGTGATCCACTCACCTTGGCTTCCCATAGTACTGGGATTACAAGCATGAACCACCATGCCCAGCATCCTTATTGGTTTTTTACACTGTCATGCCCAACTTTCAGTGATGCCTTTGTTTTAACTCTTTGTGTATACTCACAAACCAATCAGCATACCCTCCCTATTCTGAGGCCATAAAAGCCCCCAACTCAGCCACACAGGGAGAGAAACCAGCTGACACAGGGTAGCTGACCACCCACATGTCCCCTCTCTGCTGAGAGCTATCTCACTGTTCAATAAATTTCTTCTCCACCCTACTCACCCTTCAATTGTCAGTGTATTCTTATTCTTCTTGGACGTGCAGCAAGAACTTAGGAACCTCTGAATGCAGTATGAACTATAACACAGGCAGGCTGAGCTGGTGCATAAGACAAAGTTGGCCTGGGCGGGTTGAGTGAGCAGGTCACCTCCTGCAGCAAGTAATGTGGCTGTGTGAAGCCCAAGGCAGGGACATCACAGCTGGAGGTCCCCAGCTTACAAAGTGACCAAGAAAAATCTTGTGTCATAGGTGCTTGGGCTACCTTATGATGTACTTTGAAGTCCCTGATTCATGAGAAATGCAGTTTATGAATTCTCCTATTTTTGTTTTTTTGTGCTGTGGCTTTGTTTGATCTGTGTTTGTTTGTTCAATGTTACTCTCTGTTACTGTTCTAGGGCTTCCAACAAGAAATGGGGAGGCGACAATTATAAGTTATACATCCATGTTCATATTAGAAATCTTATACATTTTGGTATATAGGAGATTGATCAGGGTGGTAGGAAAAATTACAGGAAAGATGCAAACTTTCCTGGAAGGCCAGGAACTTTTACAAAAGCTTCAGGAAAGGGTTATGGCTGAAGGCAGCCTAATCCTCTTACCTTAAGCTAATGGCAAAGAGCAGATAACAAGGAAGTGCAAAGGAATTTATCTAGATAAGTTTGTTTACCTATTTCTCTAGAAACCAACCTTTAATAATCCATGTGTAGGACTGCCCCCTACTTGGGGGTTGACAATGTTAATTTCCCACAAATGGAGTTTGCTTCAGACTTTGTCATTATATCTGTACTAAGTAAATGTGAGCATCTCTGGCTTATCAGGCTGCACTTTCTCCTTGGCTATGCTAAGCCCTGTCGTCCCCTAGTCGTGCTCACAGGCAAAAACACCTGCATGTGCGTACTCCATTCATCTGTCACTCGGTCAGAGTTTGTGGAACAGGCTCAGCATTGTTGTACATTTTTTAAAAAGTACATTTGTAAAAATTCTTTCCAAAGTCCGTGCATATAGAAAATATAATAAATACTTTAAAATGATGAAATGGTACATATCAGGCAATGTTTACGCTATAACTATCAAATCATGCCTTTCAATTTGCATTTAAAAATTCCAATCACTTATTCTTTTAATAAACCTTACCTGCCTATATTCCCATTTCCTTTCAAATATTTATAGAGTAGGCAATATGTACAGAACTCATTAGTGAAAATCTGGCTTCTCTAACTAAAAATATAATGATATTTAAGAAAGTGTGAAGTAGGCTTATGGATGTGAAACACTTCAGTTATCGCTTACAGAACATCAGTGGTTTCTACGGTCTATTAATTTTTTGCTTTTCTTCAAAAAACCTGCTGGTAAAGGATGAAAGTTGTAAAAATCAGTCTGGGTATTATTAAAATACACGTACCATGGTAGGGTTCTTTTATATTATTAAATAGATCAAGCCTAAAGTCCAATCTTAATTTAACTTTGCAGACTATACTACGTAGTGGCTAACTATTCAAATATCACCCTGTATTTCCCTTAGCACAACATGCTCATAGTCTCTGCTAGACTTTCATGTGGGCTGGAAACATAACTGTTAAGTTCACTCACATCCTAGTGCTAAAATATCGGAGTATAGAAAAAAAATGTTGTTAAGCTATTGACATTAATCAGATAATAGAGATTATAGTTTATGCTAGCTGGAGTTGTAATTAAAAGATGATTAACAGAACAGAATCCCTTTCTGATAACAACTTTGAAACTTACAGTAAATTTGATTTAGGGTAAATTATAATGCCTAAGTTTCCTTTTCTAATATTGGGAATACTATTAATACTCAAATTCACAGGCGTTGAAAAGATTTAATAAAATAATAGAGCTAGAGTATTCTCTACAGTACTTAATAAGTGTTTTTTTCCTTCTTTCACAATTTAAAATGCTCCAAATTTTCTTTCTGCTAATTATTTGTCTATCTCGCGAAAAATACTTTCAAACAAAAAAGTATATGCTATTTTACAGTTTTCAACATATAACTCCAGAGATTTTCACACATGATCTTTATAACAAGAGAGCTTATTGTAGGCCACAAATACATTAGAAGGCTGGCTTGCCTAAGAAGATGTGGCTGATAATAATAAAAATTGGGATTTAAAAATGGACTGTCTGTGCTCAAATATAAGGCCCACATGGAGCTTTATATACTCCTGTTAAATTTTCTTAAAAAGAACATTTTGTAATTTTTTTTGTGCTCTTCCATGCTCAATAGACCTAATTAATTTAAGTAAAAGAGCCAATTAAATAGAAATCTTAACACTTAAGTATTCTAGTTCAGAATTTTTTTTTTTTTCAAGCTGTGAGTTTCCATGACTGGAATTCCAATTTGATAGGATATTTAATTATCTCATTTTAAAGAGCTAAAAATAAAGATCAATCTTATCTCTTGTCAAATCTTAAACACACAGCACTTTTTGAAAAGCCCATACAAGTGGCAGCAAAAAATGATTAACTGCAAAAGCACAGATAGCTAGATGCTTCCAAAAATAATATTATGGGAAAAAAGTTCTTAGAAATTAAAAACATGGGATTTACTGTAATTTATTTGGATGGCCTATTCTATCAAATATACTCCCTTGAAATTCACTACCACTATTAAACATAAATCTTTTGTTTTAAGAGACTCACTATGAAAGCTTGTAAACTTTTATGCTGAGTTTCTACTCAAATGAAATGAATTTCTTAAATTACACAAAGAAAAATGCCTTTTAAGACGATATGTATTAGTTATCAAATGAATTGAAATCTGTGCTTGTCTCCCATCACTCTCAATTTTGACCATGCTGCTTCTCCCAGACTAACATCTGTAGTTCTTCAGTCACACCAGGAAACACTCTTCCCCAGATATACAAGGAGAATATACAGTCAGTAAACACCTCTATGGCTCTTCCAGTTGTTTACTGCTAGCATCTGTTCTGATAGGTTGATACCCAGGCTGTACTAACTGCTAAACACTTTCACTGTTACCCCAGGATACAACCACACAGATAACTGCTGTTTTGATTTACATCTTTGTCCAAATTTCATTAGGAGGCTCTCTCTGCTGATGATATTTTTAAAATTAGCCATCTTCATACACAAACACAGTATCTAAACGTTGTCCTCAACAGAATCTAGTACCTCATTATCTCCTTATCCTACTCCATTTTCATAACATTTATTCACTCAAACACAATAAAGAACACACTCAGCACACAGTGAGTACTTAGTAAATATTTACTAAACGAATACTGAATCACACCTATTTTTATTCCTTTCTTTCTTAAAAATTTAAATTATTTTTTAAATTACCCTACAGCTCTTAGTGAATTAAAGAACATGGATATAAACTTAAGGAAAAGGAAGACTTTAATTTCATAAAGCGATAAATTGAAAAGACTTCAAAATATCAAGAAGTATATCATAAGCCTCTATAAAATGAAAATCACTCAATAGCAATATTGGAAGAAGCAAGCTATATTAGGTATAAGATAAAGTAGTCTTCGGGGGAGATCCAAGATGGCCAAATAGGGACAGCTCTGGAGGGCAGTTCCCAGTAAGAGCAATGCAAAGGGTGAGTTATCACTGCATTTACAAACAAGGTACCAGGTGCATCTCAATGGGACTATCTGCACAGGGGGTGTAGCCCAAGAAGGGCAAGTCGAGGCAGGGTAGGTCCCTGCCTCACCTGGGATGGGCAATCCCTAGAGGGCCCCCCTCCCTAGCCAAAAGAGGCCACCAGGGGCTTTTCCATCCACTCCAGCACTCCACTTCAGATACTGCTACTTCTCCTGCAGTTTTTGCCACCCAAAGACCAGGAAATTCCAGGGCCGAAAAGCGCCAGGAGTTTCCAGCACGGCTGTCTCATCCAGCGCCTTGGGTTTCTGCATAAAAACTCACACAAATCTGGATGGCCATTTCAGCTGGCACCTGGAACGCCTGGAAGACAGAGCTGCCCATTCAACTGAAAAAGAGGGGGCTGAAAGCAGGGAGCCAGGTGATCTGGCTTGGTGGGTCCCACCCCCACAAAGACCAGCAACCTGAAACGCTCTGGATTCATTTTCTCAGCAAGTGCAGCTGGCCTCAGAATGGTCCAGCTCTGTGTGGGGAATGGCATTTGGCATTACTGAAGCAGTCCACCACTACCAAGGCAGTCCACGAACACCAAGGCACTCTGCCATTACCAAGGCAGTTCTAACTGTACCTCTATACACAAAACAGCAAGGAAGTTTACACAGCAGCTGGGCAGAGCCTGTGTCAGCTCAGCAACACCTCTGCTGGCAGACTGTGACTAGACTACCTCCTTGCTGGGCAGGGCATCACTGAAAAAAGGCAGAAGCACATCTGAAACTTATAAAGCTCCACCTTCCCAAGACAGAGCAAGTGGGAAAAGAGGTGGTTATCAGTTCCGCTGCAGCAGACTTTAACATACCTGCCCAGCAGCTCTACATGGAACAAAAGAGCTCCCAACACAGTACTTGAGCTCTCATAAAGGACAGACTGTTTCCTCAAGAGGCTCCCAATCACCATAGATAGAAAGAGGCACCTTATAAACAAGAGCTCTAGCTGACATCTGGCGGGTACTCTGGGATGAAGACAACAGAAGAACAAACTGGCAGCAACCCTTACTGTTCTGCAGTCCCTGGGGGTGATTCCCAGGCAAGCAGGGTCTGGAGTGGACCTCCAGCAGTCCTGTATTAGAAGGGCCTGAGTGTTAGAAGGAAAACTAAAAAACAGAAATAAATAGCTTCAACATCAACTAAAGAACGTCCACTCAGAGACCCCATACGAAAATCACCAACTGCAAAGACCACCAGTAGATAAATTCACAAAGATGGGAAGAAACCAGCACAAAAAGGATGAAAACACTCAAAACCAGAACGCCTCTCCTCCTCCAAGGGATTACAACTCCTCACTAGCAAAGGAACAATGCTCGATGGAGAATGAGTATGATGAATTGACAGAATCAGGCTTCAGAAGGTGGATAATAACAAACTTCTCTCAGCCAAAAGAACATGTTCTAACGCAATACAAAGAAACTAGGAACCTTGAAAAAGGATTAGACACAATGCAAACTAGAATAACGAATTTAGAGAAGAACATAAACGAAAAAATGAAGCTGAAAACACAGCACAAGAACTTCACAAAGCGTACACAACTTTCAATAGCCGAATTGAACAAGCAAAAGAAATGATAACAGAGATTGAAGATCGACTTAATGAAATCAAACAAGAAGGCAAGATTAGAGAAAAAAGAGTGAAAGAAATGAACAAAGCCTCCAAGAAATATGGGATTATGCGAAAAGAACTAATCTATGTTTGATAGCTGCACGTGAATGGGACGGAGAGAATGAATCCAAGCTGGAAAACACTCTTCACGATATGCAGGAGAACTTCCGCAACCTAGCAAGGCAGGCCAATATTCAAGTCCAGGAAATACAGAGACCACCAAAGAGATATTCCTCAAGAAGAGCAACCCCAAGGCACATAATTGTCAGATCTACCAGGGTTGAAATGAAGGAAAAAATGCTAAGGGCAGCCAGAGAGAAGGTCGGGTTACCCACAAAGGGAAGCCCATCAGACTCACAGCAGATGTCTCTGCAGAAACCCTACAAGCCAGAACAGAGTGGGGGCTAATATTCAACCTCCTTAAGGAAAAGAACTTTCAACCTAGAATTTCATATCCAGCCAAACTAAGCTTCATAAGGAAAGGAGAAATAAAATCCTTTATGGACAAGCAATTGCTGAGAGATTTCGTCACCACCAGGCCAACCTTACAAGAGCTCCTGAAAGAAGCACTAAACATGGAAAGGAACAACCAGTACAACCCACTCCAAAAATGTAACAAATGGTAAAAAGCATCGAAACAATGAAGAAACTGCATCAACTAACGGGCAAAACAACGAGCTAGCATCAAAATGGCAGGATCAAATTCACAGATAATAATATTAACCTTAAATGTAAATGGGCTAAATGCCCCAATTAAAAGACACAGACTGGCAAACTGGATAAAAAGTCAAGACCCATCAGTGTGCTGTATTCAGGAAACCAATCTCACGTACAAGGACACACATAGGCTCAAAATAAAGGGATGAAGGAAGATTTACCAAGGAATTGGAGAGCAAAAAAAAGCAGCAGTTGCAATCCTAGTCTCTGATAAAGTAGACTTTAAACCAACAAAGACCAAAAGAGAAAAAGAAGGGTATTACATAATGGTAAAAGAATCAATGCAACAGGAAGAGCTAATGATGCTAAATATATATGCACCCAACATAGGAACACCCAGATACATAAAGGAAGTTCTTAATGACCAACAAAGAAACTTAGACTCCCACAAAAAAATAGTGGGGGACTTTAACACTCCACTGTCAATATCAGACAGATCAACAAGACAGAAAATTAACAAGGATATCCAGGACTTGAACTCAGCTCTGAACGAAGCAGACCTAACAGACATTTACAGAACTCTCCATCCCAAATCCACAGATTATACATTCTTCTCAGTACCACATCACACCTATTGTAAAACTGACCACATAATTGGAAGTAAATCACTCCTCAGCAAATGCAAAAAACGGAAATCATAACAAACACAGTGCAATCAAAGTAGAACTCAGGATTAAAAAACTAACTTAGAACTGCACAATTTCAGGGAAACTGAACAACGGGCTACTGAATGTCAATGGGATAAATAATGAAATGAAGGCAGAAATAAAGATGTTCTTTGAAACCAATAAGAACAAGGACACAACATACCAGAATCTCTGAGACACGTTTAAAGCAGTGTCTAGAGGGAAATTTACAGCAAAAATGCCCACATTTGAAGCAAGGAAAGATCTAAAATCGACACCCTATCATCAAAATTGAAAGAGCTAGAGGAGCAAGATCAAAAAAACTCAAAAGCTAGCAGAAGACAAGAAATAACTAAGATCACAGCAGAAGTGAAGGAGATAGAGACACAAAGAATCCCTTCAGAGAAAAATCAATAAATGCAGGAGTCGGTTTTTTGAAAAGATTAACAAAACAGACAGTTGGCCATATTAATAAAAAAAAAGAGAGAGAGAGAGAGAGAAGAATCAAACAGATGCCATAAAAAACGATAAAGGGGATATCACCACTGGTTCCACAGAAATACAAACTACCATCAGAGATAACTACAAACAACTCTATGCACACAAGCCGGTAAACCTGGAAGAAATGTATAAATTCCTGACACTTTCACCCTCCCAAGCCTAAACCAGGAAGAAGTTGAAACCCTGAATAGACCAATAACAACGGTTGACATTGGGGCAGCAATTAATAGCCTACCAACCAAAAAAATTCCAGGTCCAGAAGAGTTCACAGTGAATTCTATCAAATTCTTTGTAGAATTCACAGCCAAATTCTACAAACAGGAGTTGATACCACTCCTTCTGAAACTATTCAAAATAATACAAAAAGAGGGAATCCTTCCCAAATCATTTTATGAGATCAACATCATCCTGACACGAAAACCTGGCAGAGAGTCAACAAGAAAAGAAAACTTCAGGCCAATATCCATGATGAACAAAGATGCAAAAATCTTCAATAAAATACTGGCAAACAGATTGCAATAGCACATCAAAAAGCTTATCCATCACGATCACGTAGTCTTAATCCCAGAGATGCAAGTGCTGGTTCAACATACGCAAGTCTATATATGTAATCCACCACATAAACAGAACCAAAGACAAAAAAACCATGATTATCTCAATAGATACAGAGAAGGCCTTTGACAAAATTCAACAGCTCTTCATGCTAAAACCTATCAATAAACTGGGTACCAAAGGAACTTATGTCAAAATAATAAAAGCTATTTACAACAAACCCACACCCAATATTACACTGAATGGGCAAAACCTGGAAGCAGTCCCTTTGAAATCTGGCACTAGGCAACGATACCCTCTCTCACCACTCCTATTCAATATAGTATTGGAAGTTCTAGTCAGAGCAATCAGGCAAGAAAAAGAAATAAAGAGTATTCAATTAGGAAAGGAGGAAGTCAAATTGTCTCTATTTGCAGACAACATGATTGTATATTTAGAAGACCCCATCATCTCAGCCCAAAACCCCCTTAAGCTGATAAGCCAACTTCAGGAAATCACAGGATACAAAATCAATGTGCAGAAATCACAACCATTCCTATACACCAATAACAGACTAACAGAGCCAAGTCAAGAGCAAACTCCCATTTGCAATTGCTACAACTAGAATAAAATACCTAGGCATACAACTAACAAAGGATGCAAAGGACCTCTTCAAGGAGTATTACAAACCACTGAACAAGGAAGTAAGAGAGGACACAAACAAATGAAGAAACATTCCATGTTCATGGTTAGGAAGAATCAATATTGTGAAAATAGTCATACTGCCCAAAGTAATTTATAGATTCAACTCTATCCCCATCAAGCTATCAATGACCTCCTTCACAGAACTAGAAAAAACCACCTTAAACTTCATATGAAACCAAAAGAGAGCCCGCAATGCCAAGACAATCCTTAGGAAAAAGAACTAAGCTGGAGGTATGTTACCTGACTTCAAACTATACTACAAGGCTACAGTAATCAAAACAGCATGGTACTGGTACCAAAACAGAGATATAGACCAATGAAACAGAACAGAGGCCCTGGAGGCAATGCTACACATCTACAACCATCTGATCTTTGACAAACCTGACAAAAACAAGCAATGGGGAAAGGATTCCCTGTTTAATAAATGGTGTTGGGATGTGCAGAAAACAGAAACTGGACCCCTTCCTTACACATTACACTAAAATTAACTCCAAATAGATTAAATACTTAAACATAAGACCTAACACCATAAAAACCAAGAAGAAAACCTAGGCAAAACCATTTAGGACATAGGCATAGGCAAGGACTTCATGACTAAAACACCAAAAGCATGGGCAACAAAAGCCAAAATAAACAAATGGGATCTAATTAAACTCCAGAGCTTCTGCACAGCAAAAGAAACAATCATTAGAGTAAACCAGCAACCAACAGAATGGGAAAAAATTTTTGCAATCTACCCATCTGACAAAGGGCTAATATCCAGAATCCACAAAGAACTAAAACAGATTTATAAGAAAAACAAACAAACAAACCCATTCAAAAGTGGGCAAAGGATATGAGACACTTTTCAAAAGAACATATAAGAGGCCGCAAACATGAAAAAGTGCTCATCATCCCTGCTCATTAGAGAAAGCAAATCAAAACCACATTGAGATGCCATCTCATGCCAGTAGAATGGTGATCATTAAATTATCTGGAGACAACAGATGCTGGAG
Source organism: Sapajus apella (assembly GCF_009761245.1). Lineage (NCBI taxonomy): Eukaryota > Metazoa > Chordata > Mammalia > Primates > Cebidae > Sapajus > Sapajus apella. Next base: position 31,675,637 of record NW_022436941.1, read on the forward strand.
AGGATGTGGAGAAATAGGAACACTTTTACACTGTTGGTGGGAGTGTAAATTAGTTCAGCCATTGTGGAAGACCGTGTGGCCATTCCTCAAGGAACTAGAAATAGAAATTCCATTTGACCCGGCCATCCAATTACTGGGTATATACCCAAAGGATTGTAAATCGTTCTATTATTAAGACATATGCACATGTATGTTAACTGCAGCACTGTCTATAATAGCAAAGACCTGGAACCAACCCAAATGCCCACTGATGATACACTGGACTAGGAAAATGTGGCACATATACACCATGGAATACTATGCAGCCATAAAAAACAATGAGTTTGTGTCCTTTGCAGAGACATGGATGAATCTGGAAACCATCATCCTCAGCAATCTTACACAAGAACAGAAAATCAAACACTGCATTTTCTCACTGATAGGCAGGTGTTGAACAATGAGAACACATGGACACAGTGAGGGGAGCATCACACACTGGGGTCTGCTGGGGGCGCTAGGGGAGGAACAGTGGCGGGTGTGGAGGTTGGGGAGGGATGACATCGGGAGAAATGCCAGATATGGGTGATGGGGGGATGGAGGCAGCAAACTACCTTGCCACGTGTGTATCTATGTAACAATCCTGCATGTTCTGCACATGTACCCCAGAACCTAAAGTACAATAAAAAGAAGATAAAATAGTTCTTTAAATCATCTAAAACTAACAATATGAACAGTACACTTAAAGTATAGTTTCTTGATGATCATGAATGTTGTTGCCATGAACCTGTCTTCCCAGGACAAGTTGGTAGTTTCAGCCATAGAGAGACTTACTCTCCTCTCACAAATCTGACTGTAATATACTGACAATCTACATGACATTTCTGGTAAAAAGCTACAATTACAATTATTGAATTTAAGCTGGTTGTCTAAGGTTCAAATTAATTGCACTCTGCCTATCTAACGTACATTTTTTTTTTTTTTTGACATAGAATTTCACTTTGTCACCCAAGCTGGAGCGCCGTGGCACAATCTCGGCTCACTGCAACCTCTGCCTCCCAGGTTCAAGTGATTCTTCTGCCTTAGCCTCCCAAGTAGCTGGGATTACAGGTGTGTGCCACCATGCCTGGCTAATTTTTGTATTTCTGGTAAAGACAGGGTTTCACTAGGTCAGCCAGGTTGGTCTCAAACTCCTTACCTCAAGCGATCCGCCCATCTCAGCATCCCAAAGTACTGGGATTATAGGCACAAGCCACTACACCCAGTCTAATCTACATTTAATTGATTTACTTTCTATTCAGAAAGAGGTTTCTTTCTTTAAAACATCTAAATATTAAGAAACACCACATGTTCTCACTCAGGCGAGTGTTGAACAATGAGAACACATGGACACAGGGTGGGGAGCATCACACACTGGGGTCTGTTTGGGGGAAACAGGGGAGGGACAGTGGGGGGTGGGGAGTTGGGGAGATATAGTATGGGGAGAAATGCCAGATATAGGTGATGGGGAGGAAGGCAGCAAATCACACTGCCATGTGTGTACCTATGCAACAATCTTGCATGTTCTTCACATGTTCCCCAAAATCTAAAATGCAAAAAAAAAAAAAGAAAAGAAAGAAAGAAATACTAAACTTAACAAAGCAAATAACTTCTACAAGTGCCATTTAAATGTTAAACTAGATGACTTTAAGTATTTGACCAATCCCTATATTTTAGCTCAAACGCCAGCTTTGCCTATCCAATAATACTGTTCAATAATTTTTATTTTTATAGAAACTAATAGTTTTTGATATGTTAAAATCTCGTTCAAGTTAACATTTTATAGAATGAAAGAGACTTCCTCAAACTCACATTTGTATTAATTAAAATAAACAGTTTATTTAAGCCTGTAAAGTCTAGACTCAACAATCTGGACAAATAGATAGTGGTTAAGAATGCAGGCTCAGGCCGAGTACAGTGGCTCACGCTTGTAATCCCAGTACTTTGGGAGGCCAAGATGGCGGACCATGAGGTCAAGAGATCGAGACCATTCTGGTCAACATGGTGAAACCCCGTCTCTACTAAAATCCAAAAAATTAGCCAGGCGTGGTGGCGCATACCTCTAGTCCCAGCTACTTGGGAGACTGGGGCAGGGAATCTCTTGAACCTGCGAGGCGAAGGTTGCAGTGATCCAAGATTGTGCCAATGCACTCCAGCCTGGCAAGAAAGCAAGACTCCATCTTCAAAAAAAAAAAGAATGTGGGCTCAAACCCCAGGTCTGCCTCTTATTAGTTCTGTTTTTTTGGGGAATTCACTTACCATTTTAATCTTTAGCTCTTCATTCATAATACTTTATAGTAATAGCAACAATAACAGTATATGAGTTTAACAATTTTTATTAATATTTTATAGGAATATGTGAGGTTAAGTGAGATAATGCATAGCAAAAGCTCAGCAATTACCTGGGCTCGTAGCAATTGCTCAGTGAATTCAATCCTTCAGCAAATATTTATTGAACATCACTCTGGGCCAATGCTTTTTCAAGACACTGAAAATATGCTACACTAATTGTTAAATACAATTGTGGCCCTGTGGAACTTATTTCAGTTGGGGAGAAAAAATGATAAAAAATACATCATATAATATAATGTCACTTAAACATAACCATGATGAATAGAAATAAAGGCAGAGGAAGGGGAGCAAAAAAAAGGGTTTGATGTGTTATTTTATACATAGTAGTCAGAGACAGCCTCTCTGATGAAGTGACATTTGAGTTGAAACTGACTTAAGTAAAGAACAGGTCATATACATGTCCAAGGTGTTTGCTAATACAAGAATGATGATAATGGGTGATTAATAATCCCTCTTTACAACAATTTGTTCCATCTTCCATATCATTACAAAAGCTTTGGAGACAGTGTAGAAAAAAATCAGGGAGAGGGATGGGTGGCTCAGGCACCCACTAGTTTTAATACAGTGAAAAAGTTAAACAATTTAATTCTGTCTCGTTTTCTGTACCTCTGAGTGAATACGCATAAAAATATGAAGATAAGTTAGACATTACTTTGGCCATTCTGTCCTCAAGTTAGGTATCATGATGATAAACTTATATTTTTATGGTTTAGAGCAGAGATAAATGGGAAGAAAAATAAATGGGAAATAGAAATTACAATGAAACCAAAGTGGAATTCTTTATGCAGGCTAAAAATGAAGTCTAGCAAGATAGAAATTAAATATTTTATAATACATTATACTTATATAATCAAACGTATCAACTTCTTACACAAATTAAATCAAGAAATAGATTCAGGTATAAGAGTACACATAACTCAAAGGAAGATATATAACAGACACTACCACCATAACAGTATCCATATCAATTTGTTATGTATTCATAGCTGAAAATTATCTAACTCACAGCTTCTGCTTGGTGATTTTCTATTAAAAAAGTAACATGATCCTTTAAATCTAGTGTATAACATTTACAACAAACTGAGATCATGATTTGCATATTTCAAATATCAGTACTTTCAGTTAGATTAATAGCCAGATATACATTAAACTTCTACCTCATAAAACAATCATATATAACCTTTTAAACTTCTACAGCATCCAGTAGATATTTATTTTCATAGCCAGTTCTATCAGATGATGAGATAATCAACTCCAAAGTGTTGGGAGTTGGAAAAACATTAATTTACCATGTAATAGTCCAAAGAATCTATTATTAAGGTTTTATAGAAAATTTTATATTGTAAGGAGTATAGCTTTATTTGAAATTTTGTATTCCTATTCAAACTCATATCTGCATTGTTATTTCTTTCTTTAATGGATTTGGTCTCCCAATTTAGACTTGGCTAATAAGCCTGCAGCAAATGCAGATATTCGGTTAGCTTGTGAAATGGGATATCAGTGTCTCTGAATTCCTATTTGTATACTTTGTTAAACTAATCTGGATGAAAAATATCTTCCTGAACTGAAGTTTACTCATACTGATACATACTAGAAGTGAATCTCATACTTCCACATGAATAATTAAGCATACAAAACTCTTTATTTAGAGACAGGGTCTCACTCTGCCTAGGCTGGAGTGCAGTGGCACAATCATAGCTCACTACAGCCTCAACCCCTCAGGCTCAAGCAATCCTCCCACCTCAGACCCCCAAGTAGCTGGGACTACAGGCATGTGCCACTACCCTCAGCTAATTTTTGTATTTTTAAGAGATATATACTTAATTGTAACCTAGAGTGCCAGAGGGAGAGCAGTGATGATGAAGAAAGAGATGTCAAAGATGACCCCTTAATTTATTACTTGAGAAGTTGGGTATTTGGTGGTATCATTTATTTAAAAAGAAATAACACATTTTGCAGTTAAAAGTGATAAGCTCAGTTTGACGTGGAAAGTAGAACAATTTGAGTTCCGGAAAAGAGAAATCTGAGTTAGAAATATAAATTTGCAAATTGTTGATGTATAAATAGTAAATAAAGCCATGAGACTAGATCACATTGACTAAAGAGTAAATGTCTTAGAATTCTATAACAATCACATTCATTTAGAGATGAAAGAGGAAATATTAGAAGACATATATATATATTATACACATAAAAATCTGTTAATTTTTTTATTTTTCAACAATTTGAATTAGATTTAAACACTGTGAAAATTAACTTATCGGGCACAAGGTAGAATTTTCAAACATGTCAGAGTTTCATTTATCTATTTGTATTTTTATCATCTTAACCATTTTTAAATGTATAGTGCAGTAGTGTTAAGTATATTCATGTTGTTGTATAATCACAGTTTTTTTTAAGAATGGAGTTTAAATTTATCAATGTAAAATTTATCAATGTAAATTTATGAATGTAGCCTTTCTAAAGCAATGCCTTCACATTTATTCTACCTTATTGGTACGGCATTAGTTTGCTTTCTTTAGTGGAGTAGTCATTTGTTATTCATTACCAAAAACAGTGATTCACACATCTTTAATGAAAAATTAAGACGCACCAGTGACAAAACTTCAGATATCAACATGCTCAAATCTTAACACTTTTTAATGTATATATATTTGCTTTAGAATAAACGTGACAACCTATTTCAGAATGAAGAATAATTTTTTATGGTTTTTGGTAATTAAGGGTAGAAAATGAATAGAAAAACATTAACAAAAAATAGGCCAATTTCATAATTCTAGAAAATTGTTGAAGAGCCAGTTCCTTAGCCAGAGAATTAGACTGTTTAACAAGCAACTGTCAAAATCTTCTGTGAGAGAAGTATTAAAGGTCATCGTCTCAGTGAAGATTCAGTAATATAATAAAAGTACATATATAGACATTATTTCCCAGATGAAAACTGGAAAATAAAATGATTGTTTTTTAAATTTCCAAATCGCTAAATCTGGACCATGTACCAGCATTCTTGGAACTGGCACTTACTTCAAATTAAAAGCAATACCTAAATGTATAAAAGTCATATCAACAAATATTAATCTACCAAGTTGTCTGGTTTTCCTATTTCTACACCGTTCTTCATATTAGACGGTCCTGAAAGGAAAGAGCTCTTGCCAATACCAACCCAACACCCGAAACATCAAAAGTGCTCAGAAACTAAGTCAGATCCATTGTTCCACTTTGGTTTAAGTCCCAAAGATTTTACCTTTAAAACACAAACCTTCCACATACCCATTTCCTATTGAACAAATCTTGTAAAGCACATGAAAGTGGTGTTTTCTGTGATAGATCTTAGAGGTAAAAATGACCTAAGACAATCTGTTATCCAACTAGCTGGCTCCACATAGACAAGTTCTGATTTACTGCTTCTGTGAAGAGTAGTCAAGTTTTTAATAGTTCCAGTATCTTATAATACATTGTAAATGTAGCATCCCAAACTCAAACTCTAATTTATTCCTAATTGCTGGACATTTTCTTTGACTTCTACAACTTAGAATCTTTTATAACCTGAACCTTTCAAAGTATGAACCTCATAAAGTGAAGAAAAGCCTCAAGTCTTTGAAGAAAAACTAGGAAAGAGAGAAAAAAAAAAAAACTATTTGTATACTAGCAAATACTGAAGAAGAAAGCAGCCCATCTTAATAAAATCAAAGAAATTTCATGTTTCAATTGTATTAGTAACAAAAGCCAGAAAAACAAAAACGAAATTTTTTTTTTTCTGATACCAGCGAATAATCTAAGAACTTTATCTACTGTTGGAAATGTTAACTCACCAAGAATTCTTTCACAACAAACACAGAAAAAAGTATATGTGCACTTACCTTAGGAATAGGATTCAGCAGAACTACACCCGATTTCTTAGTGATGACCTGTTTCGTTGTATAGTGATGATCTATAAGTTGAGGAATGTTTGAAAACCCAGTGCCCTCAAATCGATACATGTTCTGGAGAGAAAACAATAAGGTAGAATAAATATGAAGACATTGCTTTAGAAAGGCTATGTTCATTGATAAATTCCATTCTTAAAAAACTATAATTATACCACAACATGAATATACATAACACTATGGAACTATACATTTAAAAATAGTTAGATGATAAAAATATAAATAAACAAAACTGATGTTTTAAAATTCTACCTTGTGCCAGATAAATTAATTTTCACAATGTTTAAATCTAAATAAAATTGTTGAAAAATAAAAAAATCTAACGAACAGACCTGAAACCCATTTTGCTAAAATGCTAACCACAGAAAAGAAAGCATGGGATACACCTCAGTTAACAGACAAGATACATGTTTACACATGTCTACATATGTGTTCCATTTGATAAAACTTTCAATATCAAAAATAATGTCAAAAGTATAAGGAAGGATATCCAATCTGATGGTAAATATTTTAATACATCTGATCATTTATTTTCTATTTGTTGATACAGCATTAGTTTGCTTTCTTTAGTGGAGTCCTCATTTATTATTCATTACCAAAAACCCTCATTCATACATCTTTGATGAAGAAGTAAGATGCACCAGTGACAAAACTGCAGATATCAACAAGCTCAAATCTTAATACTTTTTAATTGCATATCACCAGGCAAGCTGCCATCTTCCCAAACTCCTCCAAGACCTCTTTTCTCTTGTTTTCATATTTCAGATTGGTCTGTGGGTAGGTTGTCATATGGATAAATTGATAGCAATAAACCTGGCAAATCAAAAATATCCTATTGGCCATATTTTTTAATGCAAGAAGCATTGCAATGCAATGTAACAAGAGCTTCCAACTTATAGTTCTTATAACCAGGAGATATATACAGATACAGATATGGGAGTACCCCCATTTTAAGAAAACACTGTGAAGAAATAAGAATGCTTAAAACTGTCTAAATTCCGACATTATCTGCATTACTGGAAGATTACTTTCCCATTTTAAAGTTTAAAAACTGAAAGCTCTTTTTCCATACTATAAAATAAAAAAGATTCAATGTATCAAAATTTAATTTACAAAAAACTTTTTAAATGAATATGTCTGTTTCATCGAGTGATGAACAAACTCTCATTAGTTTTCTTATGGAGTATAAGTCAACTCAAGGAAGCTAGTGTTTCAGTCAGTTCAAAGCAGTTGTTAATACATTGCCTAAAGAACTTTTGTACTTAGTAGGTAGATATCCTATGATATATTAGCACTGATGCTTAAGAACATTTCACACTGAAGGTACTAATATATTTCTATTTCTAATAATATATGTTCTAAGTGTGTAAAACACTGAGCAAGGTCTCTCAGTTTCTCAGCTTGTTCATTGGTGAAACAGAGATAATAGTTCTATCTCCTCACAGAGTAACAGTATGGGTTGAATAAGTATTAACATGCAAACCACTTTACCCAGTATATGGTATGTGTACTGGCACACACTCAATTGTCAAATCACCAGACAAATAATAAATGTTAATGGACATTTAGATTGATTCCTATCTTCGCTACTGTGAATAGTACTACAATAAGCATAGGAGTACAGGTATCCCTTTGGTATGCTGACTTACTTTCCTTTGGATAAATACCCAGTACGGGGATTGCTGGATCATATGGCAGTTCTATTTTAGCTTTTTGAGAAATCTCCATACTGATTTCCATAAGAATTTACTAATTTAACATTCCCACCAACAGTGTATAAGAGTTCCCCTTTCTCCACATCCTTGCCTGAACTTACTATTTTTTGCCTTTTTAATAGTAGCCATTCTAACTGGGATAAAATGATAACTTATTGTGGTTTTAATCTGTAATTCTCTGATGAGTAGTGACACCGCGCATTTTTCATAATACCTATTGGCCATTTGCACAGCTTTTTTGAGAAATGTCTCTTAGTATTTTGTATTAAATGTTGTATTCGATGTCTTGAGTGCACATTTCTACACTGCCTTATTGTTTTATTTAATTTCACAACCTGCAAAGTATGTATTCACTGATTTGATTCTCACAAAAACACTTTAAGAAATCAACCCCCTTTATTTCCTAGACCACAGAACAAGTAAGGACAGAGCTGGGACTGAAAGCCAAGTGTTCTGTCTCCAAATTCAGTGCTTTTTTTTTTTATTGATATACTATTTAATATTTTCCTTCTTCTAAAATCTTGTATTACTTTATATCCTCCTCTCTTAGAACACTTGTTGCCTCATTAATTTACAGCTTCTATAATATAAACTCCTTCATTAGAATACAATAGGTACTCATTATATATGTTAATGAATTCCCCCATTTATTGACCCCTTCTAGGCAACAGGTATATGAGGAAATAAATAGAATAATTTTAGCTCATGGAGGATTTACCTGCAGAATAAAAAAGAATTAAAGCTGTCAATATCATCTTAAACTGTTTGCAACTGCTTGAGGAGCTCAACATTATATAGCAAAAACTCACTAGAATAAAATTAGGCCACAGAAAATCTGAGGCATTTACTTAAAAATAAATGTTCTCATCTTTAACAGAGATATTTGAAAAATTTCAGTGACAGAAGGAAACCAGATAAAACCATGAAGTGAGAACTTCTAACATCTTATTTTTAGCATATACTGTTCATTTTAGCCACTTAAAACAAAATGCAAATATTAAAAACAAGCAATAATTTGCAAATCGACCCTTTCCTTTTTGTGTCTAAGAATGCTGATTTAAATTATTATAGTTAAATTTTAAACTGGAAGTGATAAAAAAGATAAATATTTCAGTCTAATATAATGTATATTTCAAAAATAGTTACATTTAGAGCCTGGAAAATAAAATGAAACATTCATTTAAGTTGTGATTAACAAATTTATATTTTACCTACAATCTTTCCTTTTACAATTCTCATACCATGTAATAAATATTGTCAACAGGGTCACAAATTGTAATAGGGTAGGTTATCTACATTCATAACCTAAAGGCATATATATACAAATTACAAAAAGAATTTGCCAAGGAAATAAAAAATGGCACACTATTAGAAACTGCATAGTTTCCAAAACAGTAGGTTAGATACATGAATGTGGGGAAAAAATGATTATCAAGTTGAGGTCTGAATGCTATGCAAAATTAACAAATAATGATATTTGTGATAGTGGAAATACTTTAATGGATATATTTCTTTTAACCCATTAGATGGTATCTACTTTCATTTAGCTATAATTACTAGATGTAAATGTACTAAATGTCACTGAATCCTACACTTTAAAATGATTAATTGTATGTCATGTGAATGTCAGCCCAAAAAGAAATGCAGAGATATATTATATATATATATACATATATATGCACACACATATATATATCTTAGTAAGAGGTGCATGTGCATGTGTGTGCACACATGTGTGTGTTTGTGTGTGTGTACATATACTTGTTACTAAGTTATCTAAGCCCTCAGCTTCATCTAATGATCATGGTTCAATTTTTAAGGCAATTAGTATCACACAAGTCTCTAGACATAAACTGAAGTCCTTCAGATAGCAATCTTGAAAATGCATGCCATTTGAAATGATGGGAATGGAAATGATGGGAATGGAAAACAAAGAGAGGCATCAATTCCTTCATGTGCCAAAAACACTGAAATACCTTAGTGGGTAAAGTTAAATTCTGAAATTACGCTTCATCTGTTTAAGGCTCAATAAAGAAATGTAACAAACATAGAAAGTAGTTTAGCAATACTTAAATTTCAAAAAATAAATTAGCTTTAGAGTAATCAATGTTAATAGATTATTTTTAATTCTTCATTAATTTCTATTTATTATTAATGCCAATAAACAGCTTATATATAAAAGAAGAAAAACTACATATACTCACTTATTTCAAAATGACTCTACAATGCAGAAACAAAAGTATGAGTTGTAAAAATTGACAAATTCAATAAAAATCAGATATCTATATTTTGAAAATAATATTTACTTCCTATCATATAAAGATACAGTCAAATTCCAATTAAATATGAAATGAATGAGTAAGACTTCTAAAGGAAAATTTGAAAGGATGTCTTTACGTAATAGCATACAAAAAGTACAAACCAAAAGGGAGGGTTGATAACTTGGACCACACTAATTATAAGAAAGGGAATAAAATGGTAATTAAGAATAAAAAGAAAAGAAGAGAAAAAAAAAAACCTTAATCTTTAATGACTCAAAAAACCAATTCAATAATCATCCCATTCATTAAGAAATTTCATTATCACTATTGGGTAAAAAATTTCTTAAAATTATTTCATGGCACCATTCTGAAAGCAATTCGAAGCTCCAATCTCAAAAGTACAAGTTTCATAAACTTAAGTTTTTCCTGAAAAAAAAATTTATGATAATCACATTAAGTTTTAATTTGAAATATCTTTAATGTTCAAATTTAACAACATATTTTAAATAGCTATACATTTTGGTTTTATAAACACTATTTTAATCTAAAATATTACTAAATACATGTTTCTTTAAAAGTATTTAAATGTTAGTAAATTTTGAAGTACTATATTTAAGAAATTCAGAAACAAATAAGTGCTAAATTTCATGTTTTGCAGGCATTAATTACAAACCATTCATTATTTTAATATAATTTTTAAATGAACTACATCAAAATATACATATGAACTAAACTGGAAACGTACATCAACATATTGTATGATAAAATGTCTCCTCTGTCCATCAGAATATACAGAAAGGACATATTCACCAGGTTTCCCATGACTCTCTCGCACCAAGAAGTCTCCTTGTTGTTTTAACAGTTCTTGAGCTTCTATTCTGGGAATTGCACCATGGTACCAGTCCTGTTCTGCCAGAGGCTTCTCACTGATGCAGATCATATCAGAAAACTTAAACAAATATTAAAAAAAAAAAACTAAATTAGAGAAAATACTATTTTCTAATAAAATTCATAGCAAATATAAAGGCTTCTTACAAATGTTCCTCCCTTTAATTGACCATTAAAACTTATACGATGAACCTAAAACGTTCATAATTGCTAAAGAAAATATCTTTTGAAGTACTGGTGCTTAAGTTTACCACAAATACATATGCTTCAATACTTTATCTATCATGCAAAGGTAGATACAATATTAGCATTTAGAGTTAGCATGAACAATTTTATTCACCATGTCCTAAAATAAATCTATATATTAAATTTTATCAGCCAGAGACGTTATGAAGAAACAGGGGGGAAGTAACAGAGAAGTGTATCACAAAACAACTTAATTTTTATGTAAATAAAAAGCTGAGTTCTTTCTTTTTTATATCATTAACTGTTGATCACAGAGGTCGTGAGCAGTGTCACATGTTCCAGGAACACTATCTCAGGTTTTATTTGATGCTGCCTTGCTTCTGTGCCTTCCTGTCCTTATCTTCACACACCTGACTTACCTCTGCCACATAGCTGGTCCTGCTTCTACACAGCAATGATAGATAAAGCCCTGGGAGAGACAGCATCACTGAAAACCACCAACATACAATTACAAACACATAGCAAAAATAAGGAAAGGAAGAGTTATAAACCATAAGCATGGCAGGGAAAGCAAATTATCTGTTATTTTAAGAGGCCAAATGCTAACACCAAGGCAGAGATAATTAAGAGATGACTGTATTTCCTTGAAATCTGCTGAGAGTAGATTAAATCACACATTTTCTGATTACAATTAAAAATGTTATTGTTGTTGTTGTTGTTTTTATGGCACATAGGAACTAAACTGTCCCAGATAGAGAGTACTCTGTGGATAAGGTGTAATAATTTGCACTAACTTTTAAGGTTCTCAAAATACAATATGGACAATGCCTCATGAGAAAGTAATTTATAAATTGGAAAAATCAGAATTAATAAATAAAATAAAATATTAATAAATAATAAATAAAAAGCAAATATTCATATATGAAGTTTTACAGGCTGATATAAATTCTATGTAGGGCCAAAGTATAGTAATTTTGTAGTAAGTCAAAAATAGTTTTGAACATAGCCTTCATTGTTTTGTACTACTGAAGAGGCTCAAAACTTGCTGCTCAAAGTTCTATTTCATATTATCTAAAACCCATTCTGTTAGTTAAAAGAACAAAACAAAACAAAACAAAAAAAACTTGAAAAGTCCCAAACAGACCTCAAAGAAGAGTCTACATTCTGATTCTTACTCCTTCCACTTGTATTAAATAACATTTTTGAATTTTTAAAATATATTTAGGTTGTGACTATACATGGAAATTTTGGTAAACTCTTTCGATTTCTCTGCAAACTATGATAAATATTATTACATCATATTTATAAGATGAGCGTTTATTTCAAAAAATGTTATAATGTATTCCCAAATATTGTTTTAAAGAACAAACTACCTAAAGACCTACCCACAACTATATGAAGTAAAAGAATATTGCTTTTAAAAACAAACACATAATCTACATGAAATTAATGTTTCTACGTCTACTAATACTAATAATTTACAATTATTAAAGAAGTTATTAAAAAATCAAATGTTTTGTCTTTAGAATCAAAAATTTTATTTTAAAATTTTATTACAGGGCATCTAATTATAGTAAATTCTGAAATTTTTATTATAATAGAAATATTTCTGTCTCAGCAATAGCAAAAGTGCTTATTTAATCAAAAGCTATTATTGAATATAAGAAATTCTATGCAACATCTTTGCAAAGGACTTATTTTTATCACTGTCTCTCAAAAAGGTCTACATAACAGGAAAGTATCCCAAACAAGGATGCTACATATTGATTTCTTGTCCTAGCCGATCTATCCTTCCAAATTTTGCATTTATTTCCAACTGAGAGAATGCAGAGTTTGATGAACTAATTACGGTTTAGGTATATGAAGTACAAAAGCTCAGCCAGTACTTTACGAAATTCATTTAAGCATATGATGAAGAATATGTTTGGGGGGAAAAGCCATACATGTTTGGGAGAAAGTATCTGAGTGTTGCTATGTTTTCAAAAAACTGAATAGTAAGGAACTTACATTGCTATCTCATAAAGATCACACTTCAGTTCTATAGGCTTCTTAGTTTATTTGGGATAGGAAAGGAAGCTCAAAAATCTGTTATTCCTCATCCCCTATACGACAGTGTTATGAAATGTAAGCTGAACTTACTGTGAGTGTATATACACATGTATATACACACATACACAGGGAAAAGTCACACATATTCCTTGTCTGGGCATATCAGGTCTTTCAAAGGCTTGTCTGGGAGCACTGGAAGGAATATTTTTATCAATAGGATTTCAATGAAATTCCAATACAATTTTACAAGCTTGATAATAATATACATAGGATGTATCAACAACAAAACGCAATATCCCAGGAGCCCATCATAAGGACATCACATGAAAGGAAGCTTTTTACCTCAAACATTCCCATCTTTCTCAGCCTCAGGAGACAGGTTTTTCTTCTTTGGTAAATTATCTGAGATTTTTTGCCAAAGATATGGGGGTGGAAGGGAAACCTCCTTTTTAAAAGTTACAATCAATCCAGTACATTCAATAAGCTGTATTTAGTAAGTTCTGATTGATTGAGCTAGCTGTTTAGCCAGTTATTTTCCCTAGATTTTGTTCCTACAGAATAGTTCAGCAAAAACATACTGGAATTAGTGAAATTAAAGAGATTATTTTAAATGAAAAGTCAATAAGGAGGCAGCACTAGAAAATATTTTTGGGGGGGTGGGAAAAAGAGATTACTTTTTCTCCTTACCTAGTCCAGGCTAATTCTCAAGTACGTAATGAAGATTTATATACCTTTACTCAATCATTTGAGTAACAAGGTAAGCTTCTTTTTAGAAAGCAAAACAAAAAGTGTTTTTTTTTTAAGTCTGGTCTGGATTCTATTAAAATTAATTACCCAATAAACCATGTTGAAAAAAGCAAAACAATAATAAAACAGCATCGGAAATATACAAGTAAACTCCTTACTGAGCTTGAATAATCTAAATAAAACTTCAACGTTAACATTTTTAAATTCTGAATTTTTAACAACCATAAAAATGACATTTGTCTTTTCTATTTTTATGTAAATTTAGTTATTAACATTAATTTAATAGTCTAACAAGTTATTCCAAATCTAGTTTAGTAATATACTGGAGTGACTATGAGTAATTCACAAGATCTTAAATATTTCTCAAAAATTCTGTAAGACTCAGCCAGTAGCGTGGCCAAGCGGTCTAAAGCACTGGATTAAGACTTGGCTGGGCACAGTGGCTCTTGCCTGTAACAGCACTTTGGGAGGTCAAGGTGGAAAGACTGCTTAAGTCAGGAGTTCAAGACCAGCCTGGGCAATATAGTGAGACCCCATCTCTATAAATTTTTATTTATTTATTTTTGAGATGCAATCTTGCCCTCTCACCCAGGCTAGAATGCAATGGCGCAATCTCTGCTCACCGCAACCTCCATCTCCTAGGTTCAAGTGATTCTCCTGCCTCAATCTCCCAAGTAGCTGGGATTACAGGCACGTGCCACCACACCCAGTTAATTTTTTTGTACTTGCAGTACAGATGGGTTTCACCATGTTAGCCAAGCTGTTCTCGAACTCCTGACCTCATGATCTGCCTGCCTCAGCCTCCGCAAGTCCTTAGATTACAGGGGTGAGCCACTACATCTGGCCCTAAAAATTTATTATTTTTTAATTCCATAAGACCCCTTTCATTTTAAAGCTATATATTACTTAGAAATTTTGGCAGGACATGAAAAATCAAATGTTTACAAAAGATGGGAAACACTGATCAACTCAATGTGCCTGATGTTGGTAAAACTTATTTTCAGTGAAAGGGGAAGTATAATCATAGGTAGGAAAGTGTATTTTATGCCCTTCTAGTTTGATAAGTAAACATAATTTTTTAATTTGTACAGATATACTAAATGTTTAATATAAAATGAAAATAAAAAATAATGTTCTTTCTTCCAGTTTTTAAAAAATTTCTAAATAGTTATAGTTTGAATCTACTGAATTAACTTTAAAATAATGAAAAATAAGACGTTCTGGGTATTTGTACCTCAGGATCATTTGTGTGCAGGTTAGACAAACAGGAATTAGCCTGTTTGTCTGAAGTATTCTGTAAATAAGTTAAAATAGTGGTTCTTTCTTTGGCACTAAATGACTAGCTATAATTCTACAAATTCTTATTTTTTAGCAATAAAGCTGAATTGGTAATTTTTTCATGTACTGACAGCATTAACCAAAAAAATACTTTACATAGTATTTGCATTCTATAACAAAACTAGCCATAAAACTCTTATTCATAAATTTCTTAACAATTTTTGGTACTACAGTATTTGAGAATTTAAATTTGTTTGGTTTTCAGGTAACAATAAAACTGTTCTCTAGCATAGTAACTATACAGAATCACATGCTAATCAGAGATAAGCATTAGTATACAATTCTTCCTAAAACTTATACTAAACAAACAAAAACAAACAACTCAGCCAAACTCAATTATCAGGTTACTTCCACAGCTTCCCATTTCCTGGATTGTCCTTTTGTACCCCTTCCTGGGTCTTTGATAAGAGACACTATCTTTAGCAAAATTTTCTTTTAACTTCCTTTCTAACAGTTCTGCTTCCTTCAGTACCTTCTGGTTTCCTCCAACTTCTTTATTGCCGGCTCTTTAGTTCCCTTTCTCATCCTTTATTGGTAATGACATGCTTTTCTCTCTTTATTATTTCTACCCAGTTACTTTTCCTATTGTGCCTGTGTCTCTCACTAATCCTCTTTCATCCCTTTACCACATTTTTGCTATAGTTTTATTTTTTCAGTATCAAATATTCTTTCCTTAAGCTAATATATTTTACATATAAAATGTGTCACAATATCAATAAGAACACATTTTCATCAATTAACTATACTCGATGCTAATATCTTATCACACATTTAAACTAATACTACCATATCATTACACTGTGTAAATATGCAACCATATTTCAGTAAATTTAAACATTTATCATCAAGTTGGGATTGCCTATGTAAACTATACTACCAGTCTGACACCTGATCTCTGTCACCTGTTTTAAGCATCTCAACAAACATATAAACAATAAATTTGCTCCTTTACAGTACAAATTATACAATATCAATCTCAATAAGTCCTTTTAGAAAATTACATGTGATACTGCAAATGATTCAAAACTTGCAATTAATAGAATAATATTTAATTTTCCTCAACATGACAGAATTCAGTGTATAAGAGTAATATAATACAAAAAAACTTTATTTTTCCTTGTTAATCACTCTTTTACATCTTAATGAACAGGGAGGGAGGTAAATTAAGACTTTAAGAATAACAGAAGACAGCGCAGATTTAAAACGTATACTATCTAACCTGAACTTAACAACATGCCTTTATTAATAGAGTACAAGGCCACTTTTCTAGACTCAAAGGAGAACACTAAAAAATGCAAGCAGTTTGTGTTATGCACAAAAATAGTTACATTCCCCTAAGCCACTGGTGGAAGCCAAGCATCATAACACTGTATTATAACTGATGTACAGCTTAACATAACTGAATGACATTTCTAAAAAGCAATCAAGCAAGCAAGCAAATCTTACAATATTACTCTATATAAAAGGAAGCACATTTTCATTTTCCAATATTTTGATTTTCTAAATGCTAGTACAAAGTAATTCTAAAATTAAAATAACATCTATGCCAACATAGTGTATATGAATTTTAAAGAGACTGCTGTTGAATAATTTAATAATTCTTCTGATATCTATATAAATAACAAATCATTTGGACCAAAATGTGCTTTATTTTTGTTTTAAAGAATTTTTTTCAAAGAGTGCTACTATCAGAGGTGCATTATTCACTAGATATATCAGTGATACAACTAGTATTCGTGACTGGGCTGTAAGATGCAACAAGTGATTTGCTCAGCCACTCATTATACAAATTCTACAGTAGATAGATGGCCCTAGAGAAAGGACAATATTCTTGACATGACTGGAACAGATCTCATTAAATATAATATGATTTAAACGACTTTCAATTGAAATGGACCCTCATGATTGCAGCAAGCTTTAACACCTCTGGCCTTAGCTTCAGAGGCAGTCTCTGAAGGATAGTTCTCAATGCAAAATTATAATCTCCTTAAGATGGGAAGAAGCTAATGTGAATGTAGTCTCAGTTGTCTGAGATACTACTAATAGTGTTTTTAACCCCTTTAGTACACTGGAAAGGAAAGCACATACTTGTAGCTGATATAACATATTAAAATACGATTCTGATCATAACAATAAATATTAAACAACCGATGACATCAAATACAATATTCAGTTAAAAATAAATTCAACTATCAGCTAAAGCCTTAAGTTCTTTCTTCTATCAAGATTGTTGATCTAAGTGTTCCATTAGACTATCTTGAAAGGGAGCTCTACATTTTAATGATACTGTTAAAAACAGGCAAATCAATATGCCAATCAAAAAAAACCCATTATGATTAATTCTTATTTCATTTTACTACCTATAATACATTTGCTTTATTTTATCTAAAATTATGCGTTAATATTCTAATTTTTGTATATTTATTTGCATAAACAGTGATTCATATCTGTTGCATTTTAAAGATTTTAAGTTAAATATGCTTCCATATGCAAAAGAATGAATTTGAACTCTAAAGGAGACCAAAGAAGGAGGATCACTCGAGCTCAGGAATTCAACACCAGCCTGGGCAATGTGGTGAAACATCATATCAAAATAAATAAATAAATATAAATAAATAAATAAAATAAAATAAATTTGAACCTGTACCTCACTCCATATACAAAAATTTAAAAACTATAAAACTCTAAGAAGAAAACGAAAATGAATTATCAGCATAACCTTGGATTAGACAACTTTTTTTTTTTGAGACAAAAGCACACAGTCAAGGAAAAAATAAATTGGTCTTCATCAAAATCAAAAACTTAAGAATGCTAAAGGACATTATCAAGAAACAGGAAAAAAATCCAAACAGTGAGAAAAATATTTGTAGATTATATGTATAAGGAGCTTATTTTTAGAATATATACTCTTACAACTCAACAATAAATAAGCAATTTTAAAACATGCAAAGAATAGTAATAAACACATTTCCAAAGAACACATATAAGTGGCCAATAAGAACATGAAAAAATGCTCAACATCATTAGTCATTAGGAAAATGGAAATTAAAACTACAGTAACATACTACTTCACATCAACTAGAATGCTTATATTGCGAAAAAATTGAAAATAACAAGTGTTGGCAAAAATGTGGAGAAATCAAATATTCATATATTGCTGACAGGAATAAAAAATGGTATCATTACTGTGAAAAACACTTTCACAGTTCCTCAAAAGCTGAAATAGAGAATTACCATATACCCAGAAATTCTACTCCTGGGTTCACAATCAAGAGAACTGAAAACATATATTCATATAAACTTATGAAAATGAATGTTCATAGCAGCATTAATAGCCAAAAAGCTGAAACAACCAAATGTCCATCTGTTGATGAATAAACAATACGTGATAAATCTATACAACATAATATTACTCAGTCATAAAAAGGAATGAAGTACTATCACACTGTTTAACAGGAATGAACCTTGGAAGAATTATAAATGAAAGAAACTACATACAAAAGGTCACATATTGTATAATTGTATTTATGTGAAATATCCAATATAGGTAAATCCATCAGGATCAAAATTAGACTAGTAGTTGTGGGGAGTGTATACACAGGAGTACTTCTGTATTTAAGGGAAAAAAATCTCCTTCTCTAAACAAAAAGAAGACCTAATGCTTTAGAGAAATGCGTCTATGTGTTTGTTCATGTGTATCTTAGATGGCCAAGCGGCCTGCTGTTTCTAAAGATTACTCATACTCTAGCACTACTGTGATATGCCCAACCCACGTTTCAATGATTAATCTATCATACAGATTTCAATTTTATAATCAAAATGTTCTTTAAAATATGAATATACATATAAACAAATATATATATATATATATATATATATATAGAGAGAGAGAGAGAGAGAGAGAGAGAAAAAGTCTTGCTCTGTCGCCAGGCTGGAGCGTAGTGGCATGATCTCAGCTCATTGCAACCTCCACCTTCTGGTTTCAAGCTATTCTCCTGCCTCAGCCTCCTGAGTAGCTGGAACTGCAAGCATGCACCACCATTCTCGTATTTTTAGTAGAGACTGGGTTTCACCATGTTGGTCAGGCTGGTCTCGAACTCTGACCTCATGATCCACCTGCCTAAGCCTCCCAAAGTGCTGGGATTACAGGCATGAGCCACTACGCCCAGGTAAATAAATATATTTTTAAAATATAGAGTAATTCTTATTGTAAAAATGTTATGCTTCACTAGAAAAGAACTGCTTATACTATTCTCCCAATAAGACCCCAAAGTCCATAAAATGTTCCTCATAATTATTTGTATATAGTACACAAATCCTATAATTCAAGATTATTTCTGTCTTGCCTATGTTAACATTACATAGGGTTTTACTATACGCATATACAGACAGATTGATATGCACACAAAAAGATTATGCACTTATCTTTCCATCTGTAAGTACAAATTTATACATACACACACACACACGCGCACACACATTCATTAATATATCAGAAAGAAGCTAGACAATGACCATTTTCAGTAGCAAAGAAAGTTAATCCTACTTACTGCTGAAGAGCCCAGTGCTGATTTTGGAGACCTAATTATTCCAGCAATTGAATGACGAATAGATTCAAATTTTGATAGCCTCTCCTTTCTTTCCTGGAGGGATTAAGAAACAAGGCTTCAGCAACAGTAAACATCCAATATGTATATATATACATCCAATATGTATATACATTTATGTATTTAGGTACATATCCACGGCTTATCCATCATGTCTTCCAACTAAATAAAATATGAACTTCCTGACATTAAAGATAACCAAATACACATAAACTCTATGACATTTTACTTTACCGACCCCTCAACAAATGTCTTGATTTAGGGGAAAGAATAAGAAAAAAATAGAAATTTATATAGAGATTCATAAAGAATTCATGCAGATAAAAACAAGAAGTGCAAAGAAAATTCACAGAAAACCAAGTACTAAATAACACACACAAAAAAGAACACAAGGTATAAGGAAACTACCTAACATAGAATATTTCAGATAGCACTATAGTTGTGAGGGGATTTCAAATAAGAAAAAATAATCACAAAAAAAAAACCAGGAAGAAAAGTATATGGAGCACATTTTTTAAAAGTGAATTTCACTTCAATACCTAGGAAGTTTCCCTGAGATTCACATGATGATGATGACCATCATGATGATTCTGATGATGAGGAGAAAGGCAGGTGGGAGGAGGATGAAATAAAATAAGAAGGTAATGACAGACCTACCTACCACCAATCCTACCAAATCCAGATTGCTATTTGCCAAAAACGCGTATTTCTAAATATCATATATCATAACGAAGAAAACTTGTCCTAAAATTTCAAATCTTTAGATCCATTTTACAAACATAAGTGAATGGGGTAGGTAAGAGAATGGAAAAAAAAGAGGGAAAAAAGAAAAAATTCAAAACTAGGACATAAGAAAGACACAAACAGCAAAGCATGTGTGGTTTGTAAATTTTCCAGTGATGACCACATTTCAACTGCTAATCAGCAGCAGACAAAAGAAAAAGTGATCCTTTTGTCAAGCACACTATTTCTGTATGTCTTCCAGCAGTAGTGATGCTTACGGAAAACAACTAAAGCAGGCCACAAATAACATCTTGTTTCTTTTGTCTCCAGTACCTAGGATATATCTCTGTAATACTAAATGTAGACATTCTTGGCCACATGCTTTCTCCCAAAACCCTTCAGTAACATCAAAACAAAACATTTTCTAGTGGGTAATACTAAAATTACCCAATGGATTAAAATTATCTAATGAATAGGTCCAGTTATGGGATAAATAAGACTTTAAAAATTGCTCCCTTACATTAAGTTACAAAACATAATATATTGTGTGTTAGATGGGATACAATTAGTGAAAATACCTTTCCATATGAAGTTTCTTTTTAGATAGGTAGGCCTAAAAATATATTATCAAAAATAATAATGAGACCTTAAGTTTTATATAGCAATAATCAAAATGCAAATAGGGTTAATAAAACATTCCAACCAATGCCAGCTCATTTGCTGCCCAGATTTCTACAAATAAAACATGAAACTCATTTGCCATGTAGTTCCTGTCTACATAACATCTAATATCAGCTTTAAATTACAGTCTACCTAAGAACACATCACTCTGTGCTGAGTTCATTGACAGGTTGATTTTTACATCAAAGGATCAACTGGCTACTTTTAAAAATCAAAATTAAGGCTGGGCACGGTGGCTCATACCTGTAATCCCAGCACTTTGGGACGCCAAGGTGAATAGATCACGAAGTTGAGAGTTCAAGACCAGCCTGGCTACCATGGTGAAACCCCATCTCTATTAAAAATACAAAATTATCTGGGCATGATAGTGCATGCCTGTAATCCCAGCTACTCAGGGGGCTGAGGAAGGAGAATCGCTGGAACCTGGAAAGCAGAGGCTGCAATGAGCTGAGATCGTACCACTGCACTCCAGTCTGGGTGACAGAGCAAGACTCCATCTCAATCAATCAATAAATAAAAATTAAAATTAAAAAACTTCCTTTCAATTGCCATGAATGCAGTGCCTAAATTTGCTTGTAGGCCTGCTGGGCTGGAGATGATATACTCATTTTACTTATCTCAAGTAATGGCAAGCTACAAAGAGCTTTTTCCAGATAAAGGAGGTGTAGGAATTAGTTCTGGCAAAAGGATGGCTCCCTCACAATGGAAGTAGTAGGGGACTGATGAAGGGGTAAAAGGACAGGAAATGTTTTTAAATAATACCTGATATTATGAAATAATATTCTGATGAGATGCTCAGAAAAAGTGCTATAAGTACAGCTATAAGTACATGCATTGATCATTAATGGAAACCCCAGAAAAGAGTTTCATGGTACCAAGTTGGCAATCAGTACTTTCCTTAGAGCGCTTAGTCACAGTTTGCCTGAGGTACCCTTAGAATATGAACCAATGAGAAGGCTGATCATAAAAGGAACACTTTTTTTGTTGCTGTTAATAATGAGTCTTTAAAACAAAAATCAAATATTATTTCTCACAGACTTATGTAAATAAACCCAATCTAATAACATTCTTGGACAGAACAATGAAAGTGATTATTTGGCCCTGCAGGAATAGCCAGCTACTTATTAAAATCAGGAGGCAATAAGAATCAAGAAAAAGATAATATTAATGCTCAAACTCCAGGCTCAGTGCCAAATATCTTAGGGGCATCTTATGCAAAACAGCCATAAAATTCAGAGGGATTTTGTGAGAAATAAATACAGGGAAATTATAACCCCAAAGAAGACTGTTTTCTGAAAAAAATTCTACATTATAGATCACTCCATAATGTAAAAGAAATACTGAATCAGTATGTCCTACATTTTTAAAAATGCATTTATAAGTTAACAAATAACTTAAGGTTTTGAAGATGCTGATTTGCTGAGCACAATGAAATATACACAGTTTCTATTCCCATCAGGTCAAAATACATAATTTAAGTATTAAAACAGTTTCTAAATGATGTATTTTAGCAATAGGGTTTCTGACTAAAAGCAAATCATTTTAGAAGTATTCACTCCCTAGTAACTCAATTTGTCATGCTGTCTTTTCCCTTTGATGCTTGCATATTTAAGAATATTTATTAAAAGAAAGACAACCCCCTTGCTAAGTCAAGCTTATTCATTTTCTGAAATAATGAAATTAGACACCAAATGCACAAAAGAAACATCTGAATGATTAAGATCTTGTTTAAAACAACAATGCTAAGGAAACCTATAATATAACAGAATACAGTTTGGTGAGATTCAGGTTGTAAAATGTCTTAAATTATTCTTTTTGTTTTCTTAAATGAGATGTCTCTAGGGAAATAAGGCCCAAGAAGAAGGATATAATTAGCTCCTGTCCTATTCAATAGTCAGTTCATGTTCCATGGTGCTTTTCCCAAATGTGTGGCCAAAATGGATAAACATATTTTTTAAGACTACTTTCTAGAACAGTTTTAGGTTTATATCACAAGCGGGAAGAAGGAACAGATTTTCCCATATGTTCTCTGCTCCGACACATGCATAGCATCCATTACAAACATCCCCCTCCAGTGTGGAACCTGTGTTACAACTGAGAACCTTCACATCATTATCACTCAGAGTCCATAGTTTTCATTAGGGTTTGCTTTTATTGTTGTACATTCTGTGGATTTGGACAAATGTTTAATGACATGTAGCCAACACTGTCCTAAAAATCCTCTGTGTTCTGCCTATTCATTCATCCCTCTATCAAAATACGTTTTTTTGTAAACTATCCAGTACTACAAGATGCACACCAACCAGCTTCTTGATGAACATCTCATTGATTTAACAACTCAAGAGAAGACAGACTTTGCTCAGTAAACAACCATGTAATTTGTTTTTATGAAAAATTATAACTATTACAAATTAAATTATTAATGTACCTTAACTAAGATTCTGCTTTTAGTACAATTAAATGACATAATAATACAGCAGTAAATTTATCCATTTGCCTTAAATTAACAAATTACGAGACAAGGAATACCTTATAATAAGAGTGAAAGTATTATTTAATTAAATACCTCAAGGTCTAGCAATCGAGGTATTTTACCAGCTTCAGTCACCTTGAAATTCCCAGCTTTTCAGACATATTTTCAGACACATTTTCCATCTTCTCCACTAGATTCTTATTAACGAATGCCTCATAATTCCAAGATCTGGGCCATCTCTGAGACCATCTGTTTTCTTGGCTGTGGGTCATATTTCTCTATTTCTCACTTTTTGGTGTGTTGTATAATCTTTGATTGCAGGCCAGACAGTTTGTGTAAAAGAACAGTAGAGTCTGAATTCAAGAATATTTTCCTCCAGAAAGGGGCTTACCCACTCCTTTCTTTGTAAGGCTGCTGGAGAGCTGGAGCTGTAGTTATTTAGTTGGGTCTAGCCTTTGCTGCAGTTTTAGTTTAAATCAACTGCCACAGGCTTCAGACAAATACTTTGAGAGAGATCAGTTTTCCTTCATCTAGTAATAGAGCTGAGCCAAGATGAGATTCTAGCATCCTCCCTCTGTTTCAAAGCTGATCTACCAGCTTTAGGAAATACAGGAGATCTCTACCAGCTTTACGGCCTCTTGGGTGGGGGATGGAAGTCTCTTTGCTCTCACTCACTACTTTATGTACCTAAGAAGACAACTTTCAGCTCTAATACCCATTCCCCAGCCTAGTCTTGGTGGGCCATTGCCCTAGACTGTGAAGACCCAGCAGGTCAGCATCTTCAAAACCTTACAGAGAATCAGTTTGGAAAGGGGCTCTTATATTATTTTGTAATAGAGTGCTCAGTTCTTCTACCTGAACTCCTCCTCATCCCCACAACACACACACCTCACACATCACCTTTCTGATGTGTTGCGGATTTCATCTGAAGTATCTCTCTCAAGTTTCCTTCTTTGATCTCCTGCTTCACTCAGTGAAAACACTTGGGTAAAAGCTGGTGGGTAGACAGTGCTTTGCCCTGTGGGTTAGGCTCCTCCGGATTCTAATCTGTCACATCAGCCTACACTTGATGCTACAAATCTGTTAAAAACTTTTGAGAATTCATCTGCTCATACAGCTCCACCAAGGATGGAAGTAATCATGGGTCTATTTTTTCCTATAAAGGCCTGTCACTTTCTGGATGTTGGTTTATTTAGGTTTATTTCTGTCCTTAGCTCTCTGATGAGGCTTTTAAAAACTATTATTTTGTAGCTTATTTTGGTTGTTAGGTAGAAATGATGGAGACATCTTTTGTTACTTTCCATATCCAAACTGGATATAAATTTCATATGCTTTTCATTAAGGCCAGTTATTTATTTAATACTAGTCATCATTTTACTTTCCTTTATTTATAAACCAGAAAAACACAAAAACACAGTTTATGGTTATTCACTAAAAAGTCCATCAAAAAGACCACTAATTTGTCAAAAGCTACAGATTTCATTTTGACTACCATTTCCTACAACAGTCAATTACTACACAGTTAAAGGCTACATTCTTCAGAAAATAATTTAACAAGTTAAAGGCCAAATGTCTCAAAAGTATGATGTCTTATTTTGTGGGGTTTTGTTTTCCTTTACTCATGGCTTTCAGGGGATAAGAAAGATTAGTTTTACGGGTTTTGTATTTGTTGCAGAGGACCTCGAAAGGACACAATAAAGATTACTAAGTACATATCTCATTTTTGTAAATGTTTTAAGTTTCCAACTTTATCTAAAAAGTTCCTGAATGGTTTTAATGTTTAGTATTCTTGTACTGCACATGCATCAATAATCCTCTTATCTGCTCAGAGCTCCTTTTGTTACTGGAACTAGTAGCTGGGAACATTTAGAGTTTCAAGGCCTCAGTCAAGATTTTATTTATTAGAATGGAATAAGAAATGTAAAGACTTAAAAGAAAATCCTAAGATTTAATAAAAATATAGAAAAATTTTAAATTTAAAATAAAGAAATATAGTGTTTATAATACTGGACCTCTATTATCAACTAATAAAATCCAACCAGGGGATGCATTTTAGAAAGAAGTCAGATTCTGAGTGCTTGTCCCACCCTCAGCCTCTCTGAGAGAAACTGTCACATTACGGGACATTGGTATGTCCTGCCTAAAAATGAAGTCAATACAATAGAAGATAGAGCTGAGAAATATGAAAACAAATTCTTGGCGACATGGTTTGAACTTCTGTGCATATCCAGCATGAGTGGATAAACTCTTTTTCGTTTTAACTAATCCAACATGGGTAACTATTATATAGAACTCATATAGCAGGCTTTCCTGGAGTATCTATTATTAATTAAAGATTTTCTTTTCTTTCTTTTTCTCTTCTTCTTAGGAATTTATAATTTTTTTACTTTATATATATAGATATACATACATATTATTGAACTTTAGGTTCTGGTAATAAAGATTTTCAACAAGCAACTTCAAATGTCACAATGGTCACTAACAAAACAATATACTAACTTACATTTTTAGGTTTCAGAAACATTTAATTTTAATAGGAAATCTTTTGATATTGAAATACGTTAATGTAGATTAGACATCCTTCATAAACTAAACACATGTTGTGATAATTATTCTCACTTATTCCCATTAATTTAACAGTTTCAGCATATGACAAAACAATTGCTCAAGTATGGGAAAACCCTAGTTTAGACAGTTATTAATAGATCATAGTACAAAAGGTTCAGTAGTCCCATAGATTTTAGAAGTGCACAGTTAAACAAATTTAAACAGATTCATTAATGCAATATGTCTCAGAGCCTTAATAATGAATTACTACTTGCATCTTTTGGGAGAGAAAATATTCTACAAAATACACCTCAAAAGATGCTGTCACAAAGCTTTTGATCTGTAGGGGTGGGAGGGGAAACATGTTTGTCCACTCTGTATCAGTCATGGCCTTTTCTTAGACACTATCATCACATGGAATAGCTCTAAATTAAAGCTTCCCTCTTTTTGGCCACAATGTCCTATCCCATCAGTTTGCTTTCAACCAGTTCTGCTGTAACCATTTTTCAATCTCACTGGAACTCTTAAGTCTTGGAGTCTCCTCCTTTCTCCCAATCAATCATCTTCTCCTT
Organism: Sapajus apella; assembly: GCF_009761245.1. Lineage (NCBI taxonomy): Eukaryota > Metazoa > Chordata > Mammalia > Primates > Cebidae > Sapajus > Sapajus apella. The sequence continues at coordinate 31,702,714 of NW_022436941.1, forward strand.
TCTTCTCTCTTTATCTAACTTAGATACCATGCTACATCATTTTCAATGATACTGTTACCAATACTCTAAATTCCCTTGCTATCCTGTCTCTTAGGTGCACCCATGTGGCAAAACCCAATCCTGGATGGATCCAACTGTTTGCTCTCTTTGAGCTTGTACTCAAGCAATTAAACATTGTTACGGAGTATCACATGATTACTAACTTCAAATGGGCCCTAAATATCTGGCCAACTCATTTCTTATTCTCCACTGTCATTGTCAACCATTTCAAACTTTTCTTATGTCTAAAACAACCTTTTTCCATACCTTCTAGCTTCTTTAGAAAGAATCTACAAAGGTAGGAACCTCTTCATCTTGCCTTTTCAAAGCTACAAACCCACTACTTCTCTATTATTATCTCCTTCCCTTTTTTGAAACATGGAGCAGATATCTCCCATCTAAGTATTACCACTCTACTTACCTTTGGATCTCTTCGCTTCCTGACCTCCCAAGAACCTTACACCTTACAAGAACCTAACAGATCTCTGAGGTATTGTCAACCATCCCTTCTCAAATGGTTCTTTCCCATCAGCCCCATCACTGTCTCCATTTTCTCTACTCCCACTCATTCCTCACTCTGCTCTTATTTGGCTGTCACCCCATAACTACATCAAAGCAGATGTTGTTAGAAAACCAACAGACTCCATTTCACCAATCCAACATACATATTTCTCACTTCTCTAACTTGACCTCTCAACAGAATTCCACTCTATTGATCACGTATGCCTACATGAAACATTTATTCCCCTAGCACACTCTCCTCCAACCTCTCAGACTATACATTCTCAGTTTCCTCAACAGGCTCACCCTCCTCTATCAGGTCATTAAATGGTAATGTGATTCTAGGCTCTACTGGTTCCAGATTTCTTCTTTTCTCACTCTGTACTTTCTCACTAAGTAATCTCTTACATGTCCCAAATTCAATTAACACCTGAACCAAGTCTACTCACAAATTTAAATCTGCAACTTACACTTTTTCCATTGAGCTCCAAACTTGTATGTTGAAACATCCATGTGACTTCTAGTTAGATATCACAAAAGACAGATAAAAGTCAACATAATGCTAAATTCATAATTCCCAAACCTGGCCTTTTATCAGTTTCCCATCTCAATGAATGGTACTAATATTTCTGTTATACAAGCCAAATATCTGGAGGCCCAAGCATGCACTTACAATATAATCTAAGCTACAAGAGGGCAGGGGGATTTATTGGTTTTTTAACTCAAATTATTAAAATATTAAAATAAATTCTATATATTAATGATGAAGTTAAGCAAGGCAGGAGCTATTAGACCTCATTTAAATAGTAAATACAAGGGAATATATTTACTTGAACTATTGCTTTGTGCTAAGAAACCTCAAATGACACATAAGAAAAAAACGAAATTAATGTACTCAAAACTAACCCAAGTCATTCCAATTACAGGTAATATTTTAAATTCACACTGATTTTAAGAATCTGTAGTTATCCTTATTTAAATACCAGGAAATTCTCAAAAACAACAGAAGAATACTGTCTTGGGAGTTAAAAGACACTTTCCTTTGCATTTTTCAAAAAGATTAATTTTTCCAATTATTTTATTTTGAAAACTAGTTTGTTGTGGTTATAAATAGCTCAGAGTGTTAATACAGAGAATATTTAACTTCTTAATAAAAACAAGTTCAAGAAAGGCCTAGTATGTACCTAGAAATAAAAATGTTTTATTTAATCTAGACATTAGCAATTACCAAATCTTTTTTTTTTTTTCCTTCAGTGTTCCAGAAGAGTTTATTCAAGTGAAAGTGGAGTCTCTACTGTCAAATCTTATACATACCACCTCCAGGGTTTAATTTTTATCAATATGAATGTAAGTTAGAAATCTTAGGACCAGGTCTTTATTTCTATGTAATAGGCTCTAGTCTGCTTGAGTTAATAAAGCACCCATGAGAACTGCTGTACATTGGGAATTTTCAGAAGTTAACTAACTATTACATAAACAGATAATAAGCATAGAAGAATCAATAAGAAATAAACAACATATTAAACCACTGGCCATTGCAGCCATTGTGTAACTCCAAATATCAGACTTATAACCATGAAGACCTCTAATTAAGAGGCATCATCCAAACTACAATTATTCATCTAAAAATTAAGAAAGTGAACTCACCAAAAAACTATATCAAAAGTTTGGCAAAATTATTAAAGGTAGAATAATAGCCATTGTTATTTGAAATTGTACGTTTTATATTAAGCAGAATCATTTTCCTTCAATAAAAAGTTTAAAGATTGAGAATATGAAAATCCCTTTAATCCCTTTGCTCCCAATGAATCCCCAGGGATTTTCAAAATAGCATGAGCCAGGACTGTGAGCCCCAGAAATACTAAGCGATTTGCTGAAGGTCAAGTGGTCAAGCAGTCGAAATTTAAATTAAGCTTTAATACAAAATTATTGCTATTAATCATTATGTTATTTTGCCTGCCTTTAATATTTCTTGCCAGACCCAAACTTCATATTTTCCAAGGACTCTTTCCCAAACCACTCAAAAAGTAATGCTATTTAAAGCCTGCTCAATAAATATATATTTAGTTGCTCCAATAATATAATAAACAGAGGACTTTCTGGTTTCATAATACAGACGTAATCACTTGATTCAGAATGTATGTTCTAGGCCTGGCTTTGACTGTAACTCAGAGTTAAACTATAAACAACATATGTGTGCTTCTGGCAAAATGAATTTTTATTTTTATTTTTATTTTTTAAAGTTGGGGTTTCACCTTATTGGTCAGGCTGGTCTCAAACTCCTGACCTCAGGTGATCTGCCCACTTCAGCCTCCCACAGTGCTGAGATTACAGGCGTGAGCCACCGCACCCGGCAAAAAAAATTTTTTTTTTTTTTGAGACAGAGTCTCGTTCTCTCGCCAGGCACCAGGCTGGAGTGCAGTGGTGCAATCTTGGCTCACTGCAACCTCTGCCTCCCAGGTTCAAGCAATTCTCCTGCCTCAGCCTCCCAAGTAGCTGGGACTACAGGCCGCGCATCACCATGCCCAGCTAATTTTTGTATTTTTTAGTAGAGATGGGGTTTCACCGTGTTGGCCAGGATGGTCTTGATCTCTTGACCTTGTGATCCACCCACCTTGGCCTCCCAAAGTTCTGGGATTACAGGCATGAGCTACTGCGCCTGGCCAAAATGAAAATATTTTATAGTATCTTCCAGTCTCGAAATATTATGACTCGCAGAGTAGTACTCGAAAACTTACTTGAATAAAAGGGGAGAAAGAACCAGCTTCTCTCAAAGTTAAGGCTCTCACCCACAACCAAAGATTTAATTTTTGAGAATTTTCTTGATAATTAAACAAAAGACAGGTACAAACTCTAGGTGGGTTGGATGGTGACCCCCATCCTGTTCATAAGATATTTTCACTAAGAACCTATGAATGTAACCTTAGTTGGAAAAAGGAGTTTTGCAGATTTAATTAAGTCAAGGGTCTCAACATGAGATCAAACAGGATTATTCAGGAGGCCCGAAATCAAATGACCAGTTTCCTCATAAGAAGACATGGAAGAGGAAGAAATACAGAAGAGAAAGTGATGTGAAGATGGAGACAGAGTGATGGAAGGTGATATGAAGAAGGAGACAGATTAGAGTGATGGGTTTACAAATCAAGGAAAGAGAAGGATCTTCAGCAGCCACGAGAAACCAGGATAGAGGATTCGAACAATCCTAATTCACAGCCTCCTGAAAAAACCAACTGTGGCAAAACCTTGATTTTGGACTTGTAGCCTCCAGAAAGGTGAAAGAAGAAATTTCTGTTGTTTTCAGCCACCAAATTGGTGGTAATTTTTTATGGTGGTTCTAGACAACTAATATATAGCTGACAAAGAATCACTGCATATTTACCTTATAATTACCAGCTACCTCAAATGTCCAAGAAAAGAAAAATCACCCTTACATGCAATATATTAATCAGGAAAATGGATTAAGAATTGCATGATTCAAGTAAATTCCATGCAATAAAAACGTGCATATATGCTTTTTCTAATTGTTTCTTCTGTAGATACATGCATTTTTCAATCTTTCATTTCTCATCCAGTTTTTAGAACATTATCTCTAACTAAAGCAACACCTTGCCCCAAAATCCACTGTCAGAAATATAGCTGTAGTCCCAAAGACATTTTTTCTCAGCAGGAGCCCTGATAATTCCAGGAAACTGTACAGCAACATTTACAGCTCAGCAGTAGCAAGGTCACTGGATGATCTCCCTCTGGTTATTCACCCACCTACAGTGCAGTAGCTGGAAAACTAGGTAACTTTCAATTTGCTTTCCTACCATCTATTTTCACAGTAATTAGCACATGTGGTTTGAAGTTTCTTATCATATTTTGGAGTCCAGTATAGTTTCTGAAAGTAAGATATAAGCAAAGAAAGGACTTTAAAAAGCAACCACTTCCCAAGACAAAAATAAGTTGTTGGTCAATATATGTTTATGTAAACTGGGCATTATTAAGATGAACAACATTAAAAATAAGTGTGAAAATTACTGGGCCATGATTTTTATTCTATCACATTTTTAACAAAGCTGTCATAAAATAAAATGGTCTTAAATAGAATCATGGGTAGAAGGAACCTTCTGTGTTAAAGATGTTCTACTTCAGCTTTTTCACTTCATAATAAATGAGAAAATGAAGGTCAGAGGAGGTGAAATGACTTGCCCCAATACACACAGAAGATGACAAAGCAACTCTTTGCTTACTCTCTTTGTACTATACTAGGTTGCCTAGATTATATGCAGAAAGGCAATCAAATTCTGGGCATCAGTCATTCATTCAAAACCAACACAAGGATGCCCTTTCTCACCACTCCAATTCAACATAGTATTGAAAATTCTGGCCAAGGCAATCAACTAAGAGAAAGAAATACAGGGTATTCAAATAGGAAAAGAAGAAGTCAATTCTCTCTGTTTGCAGATAACATGATTGCATTTTGAGAAAACCTCATCATCTCAGCCCAAAATCTCCTTAAGCTGATACACAACTTCAGCAAAGTCTCAGGATACAAAATCAATGAGCAAAAATCACAAGCATTATTATACACCAGTAACAGACAGAGAGTCAAATCATGAGTGAACTCCCATTCACAATTGCTACATAGAGAATAAAATACCTAGGAATACAACTTACAAAGGATGTGAAGGACCTCTTCAGGGAGATCTACAAACCACTGCTCAAGGAAATAAGAGAGGACACAAACAAATGGAAAAACAATCCATGTTCATGGATAGGAAGAATCAATATCATGAAAATGGCCATGCTACACAAAGTAATTTAAAGATCCAATGCTATTCCCAGCAAGTTACCATTGACTTTCTTCACAGGATTAGAAAAAACTATTTTAAATTTCATATGAAACCAAAAACGAGCCCATACAGTCAAGACAATCCTGATCAAAATGAACAAAGCTGGAAGCATCACGCTGTCTGACTCCAAACTATACCAAAAGGCTACAGTAACCAAAACAACGTGGTACTGGTACCAAAACAGAGATATAGACCAATGGAACAGAACAAAGGCCTCAGAAATAATGCCACACATCAACAACCACCTGATCTTTGACAAACCTGACAAAAACAAGCAATGGGGAAAGGATTCCATATTTAATAAATGGTGCTGGGAAAACTGGCTAGCCCTAGGCAGAAAAAGCTAAGACAGGAGAATGACTTGAACTCAGGAGGTGGAGGTTGCAGTGAGCTGAGATTGCACAGCCAGCCTGGGTGACAGAGGGAGGCCCTGTCTCAAAAAGAGAACTAAGGGGAGGAGAAAAGGATAGAAGAGGAGAAGAGGAGAAGTGAGGGAGGGGAGAGGAGGCAAAGTGGCAGAAGGAGGAGGGGAAGGGGAAGGGGAAGGAAGAAGAAAGAATTAATGGGTAGGGCCAGGCATGGAGGCTTTTGCCTGTAATCCTTATACTTTGGGAGGCCTGGGCAGGAGGACTGCTTGAAGCCAGGAGTTTGAGACCAGCCTGGGCAATGAAACAAGACTCTGTTTCTACAAAACATTTATTTTAAGTCAAAAAATGTTTTTTTAAAAAAAGGTACCAATGGGTTAATATCGGCAATTGCTCCACTGCTTAAGAATTATACATAGATTCAAAAAAAGCATCCATAAATTCTCTTGAGGATATAAAGGCACGAAAACCAAATAGCTAATTATTAGATATCTTAAAGCTTTAGAAATACATAATTTTTAAAACAGTAACTTGCCTTGGAACTAAAAGGCACTAATGAAATGCCTCATTCAGCCACATCTTTAAAAAGATTATCTTCAAAAACCAAATTATATATTTCTATCTTTTCAAACAGTTCAAAATGTACATAGTTTGACTTCCTCTTGATGACTCAAGGCTACAAGACTCTGCTTTGTAATTACTTCTATCTGTATTTTGTACCTTTCCCCCCCAATATTTTAAAGTATTTTTAACGTGGAGATGAGGTCATATTTCTGGAACTCATTTTAATCAATGGGCTGTCTTATTCTATTACTATTCTGCTCATTCATAGAAAGCCTATCACTAGAGAATTATTTATTTCTTGATCACTAGACATTTTTAGTAACTTCTGTTAGAACAAAAAGAAAAAATTCACCTCCTTCTTTGTAAACCCATTTCCTTAAAATGATCATGTACCTTATTTCTGTTAACTTAAATACAAACAAAAAGCCAACCATGCTTTGGGTGAAATAATGCAATAGATAAGCCATATAACCAAGGATTTCTGGGATTCTACTACATAGTATCTTAGATGATGTCTAAACTTTAGCTAGCAACATCTGGTGAGGCAGGAAGTGACTTACAAGATGTGGCTTCATCTCATAAGTATTTACACTTTGTTCTGTCACCACTTAAAATGTATTCACAATAACACATTCAGGAATACAGGAATCTGTTTTTGTGTGCTTCTTTAATTAAAAAAAAAAATTTGGCATACAGGGGCTTTAAAGCAGCCAATGCTTTTTTACTACCACAAACAAAACAAACAGTCTGTTTTTGCTAATTACTGCAGGATATATACCTTTATGACATTAGGAATATAGAAATATCTTATCCACTGTGATAGAGGAAAAAGGCTAAAAACCATTTCATACATTTCCTCTTTTCCAGCCCTCTCAGGGTTATTTACAGTCTATATCTGGGGGTAAATTTTCATCATAGTCAATGTTCTTATATCCCTACAGATATATATATTAATCAAAATAAAGTTTATATAAAACATTTTTAAATCTACAGCAAAATGTAATAAGTAAGCCATAAAGACTCTAGTGATTATTTGGCTAAAATATTAGATACAGATTAAAGCATTCACCTATCATTATCCTTTTGGTTTATTTTTTATTTTGACCATACTGTCTACTGTTCCTCATTCCCTCTCACACTCTTCTTTAAGAAACAGGAGGGGGGATCCCAAAATAACACAATTAAAGAGGCAGCTCTGGAACACAGCTCCCGGCAAGAGAGACGCAGAAGCCAAGTGGTCTCCACAATTCCAAATGAGGTACCAGGTTCATTTTGTGGGTCTCGTTGGACAGTGGGTATAAACCAAATAGGGCAAGTTGAGGTAAGTGGGGCACTGCCCCACCCAGGAAGTACGTGCAACTGACCAGAGGACCAGGGGATCTCCCTCTCTGGGACTTCAGTTTGGATACAGTGCTCCACCCAAGCCATCTGCAACCCACAGAACAGGAGATCTCCACCGGGCTGAAAATCCTCAGTGAGCTGCCTGAAAAGGGCAGAACAGCAACTTCAGCCAGTGCCGGGGCTGCAGCATAGATCTAGGCGGAAGCACTGGCTGATGTCTACAAAGCCAAAAAGCCGGTGGGACGGAGCTACCTGCCGCCAAGAAAGAAGGGGAGCTGAAAACAGGGAAACAGGCCATACAGCAGGACAGGTCTCCCCCAACAAAGCCTAGCAGGCTAAAAAACTCTCACTTCTGAGTTTCACACCCAGAACATCAGTTAGAGAGCGAGCAGGAACAAATGAGATCAGCAGGGGGCAATGACAGCCATTGCAACGGCACCCATTACAGAAGCCAGCCTAATTTTCCTGGGCCAATATAAGACGCAGGAAAAATATACTGCAGCTCCACTGAATCTGTAGCAGCCTAGCAGCGCCTCTGCAAGCAGACAATGGAAACCCCGCCTCCCCAAGCAGCTAACTGAGATCAAACTTATATAAATTCAATAAGACAGGAAGAAACCAGCACAAGAAGGATGAAAACATCAAAAACCAGAATGCCTCTCCCCTATCAGGAGATCATGACTCCTCACCAGCAAGGGAACAAAGCTGAATGGAGAACGAATTTGATGAACTGACAGAAGCAAGCTTCAGAAGGTGGGCAATAACAAACTTCTCTGAGATAAAGGAACATATTCTAATCCAACTCAAAGAAACTAAAAACCTTGAAAAAAGTTTAGATGAAACGCTAACTAGAATAACCAGGTTACAGAACAACAAAAATGACTTGATGGAGCTAAAAAACCAGCACAAGAACTTCGTAAAGTATACACAAGTTTCAATAGCCAAACAGATCAAGCAGAAGAAACAGTATCAGAGATTGAAGATCAACTCAATGAAATAAAACAAGAAGACAAGATTAGAGAAAAAAGAGTGAAAAGAAATGAAAGCCTCTAAGAAATATGGGATTATGTGACAAGACCTAATCTAATCTACGCTTGATCGGTGTACTGGAAGAAGATGGGGAGAATGAATACAAGCTGTAAAACACTCTTCAGGATATTATCCAGGAGAACTTCCCCAACCTAGCAAGGCAGGCCAACATTCAAATACAGGAAATACACAGAACACCACAACAACACTCCTCTAGAAGAGCAACCTCAAAGTACATAATCGTCAGATTCACCACGGTTGAAACAAAGGAAAAAATGCAAAGGGTAGCCAGAGAGAGGGGTTGGGTCACCCACAAAGGGAAGTCCATCAGACACAGTGGATCTCCCGGCAGAAACCCTACAAGCCAGAAGACAGTGGGACCAATATTCAACATCCTTAAATAAAAGAACTTTCAACCCAGAATTTCCCATCCAGCCAAACTAAGTTTCACAAATGAAGGAGAAATAAAATCCTTTATCTACAAACAATTGCTGAGAGATTTCATCAATACCAGACCTGCCCTACAACAGCTCCTGAAGGAAGTACTAAACACAGAAAGGAAAAACCAGTTCCAGCCACTGCAAAAACGAACCAAAGGTAAAGACCAACAAAGCAATGAAGAAATTATGCCAACCTAAGGACAAAACAACCCACCAGTAATAAAATGGCAGGATCAAATTCACACATAACAATACTGACATTAAATGTAAATGGACTAAATGCCCCAATCAAAAGACACAGACTGGCAAATTGGATAAAAAGACAAGAATCATCAGTGTGCTGTATTCAGGAGACCCATCTCATGTGCAAAGACACACATAGACTCACAATAAAGGAATGGAAGAATATTTACCAAGCAAATGGCGAGCAAAATAAAGCAGGGGTGGCAATCCTAGTCTCTGATAAAACGGACTTCAAACCAACAAAAATCAAAAGAGACAAAGAAGGGCATTACATAATAGTAAAGGATCAATAAAAGAAGAAGAGCTAACTATTCTAAATATATATGCACCCAATACAGGAGCACCCAGATACATAAAGCAAGTCCTTAATGACCTACAAAGAGACTTAGACTCCCGCACAATAATAATGGGAGACTTTAACACTCCACTATCAATATTACACAGAACAGTGAGACAGAAAATCAACAAGGAAATCCCAGACTTGAATTCAGATCTGGAACAAGTGAATTTAATAGACATTTACAGAACTCTCAACCCCAAATCCGTAGAATATACATTCTTCTCAGCACCACATCACACCTACTCTAAAATCGACCACATAATTGGAAGTAAATCACTCTTTAGCAAATGCAAAAGAACAGAAATCATAATAAACAGTGTCTCAGAACACAGTGCAATCAAATTAGAACTCAGGATTAAGAAACTCACTCAAAACTGCATAACTTCATGGAAACCAAACAACTGGCTCCTGAATGTCAACTGTATAAAAAATGAAATGAAGGCAGAAATAAGGATGTTCTTCGAAACCGACAAGAATGAAGACACAACATACCAGAATCTCTGGGACACATTTAACACAGTATCTAGAGGGAAATTCATAGCAATAAATGCCCACATGAGGAGCAAGGAAAGATCTAAAATCGACATCCTATCATCAAAATTGAAAGAGCTAGAGGAGCAAGATTAAAGAAACTCAAAAACTAGCAGAAGGCAAGAAATAACTAAAATCAGAGCAGAACTGAAGGAGACAGCGACACAAAAAATCCTTCAAAAAAAAAATCAACAAATCCAGGAGTTGGTTTTTTGAAAAGATCAACAAAATAGATAGACCACTAGCCACACTAATAAAAAAGAAAAGAGAGAAGAATCAAATAGATGCAATAAAAAACGATAAAGGGGATATCACCACAGATTCCACAGAAATACAAACTACCATCAGAGATTACTAAAAAACAACTCTATACACACAAACCAGTAAATCTGGAAGAAATAAATAAATTTCTGGACACTTGCACTCTCCCAAGACTAAACCAGGAAGAACTTGAAACCCTGAATAGACCAAAAAGAAGGGCTGAAGTCGAGGCATCAATTAATAGCCTACCAACCATAAAAAGTCCAGGTCCAGAAGGGTTTACAGCTGAACTCTACCAGACGTATAAAGAGCAGTTGGTACCACTCCTTCTGAAACTCTTCCAAACAATACAAACAGAGGGAATCCTCCCCAACTCATTTTATGAGACCAACATCATCCTGATATCAAAACCCAGCAGAGACTCAAATAAAAAAGAAAGCTTCAAGCCAATATCCATGATGAACACAGATGCAAAAATCTTCAATAAAATACCAGCAAACCGATTGCAGCAGCACAGCACAAAGTTTATCCATCACGATCAAGTAGGCTTCATCCCAGGGATGCAAGGCTGGTTCAACATAAGCAAGTCTATAAATGTAATCCATCACATAAACAGAACCAAGACAGAAACCACACGATTATCTCAATAGATGCAGAGAAGGCCTTCGACAAAAATCCAACAGCCCTTTATGCTAAAAACCCTCAATAAACTAGGTATCGACTGAACGTATCTCAAAACAATGAAAGCTATTTATGACAAACCCACAGCCAATATCATACTGAAAGGGCAAAAACTGGAAGCATTCCTTTTGAAATCTGGCACTAGACAAGGATGCCCTCTCTCACCACACCTATTTAATATAGTATTGGAAATTCTAGCCACAACAATCAGGCAAGAAAAAGAAATAAAGGGTATTCAATTAGGAAAGGAGGAAGTCAGATTGTCTCCATTTGCAGATGACATGATTGTATATTTAGAAGACCCCATTGTCTCAGCCCAAAAGCTGCTGAAACTGATAAGCAACTTCAGCAAAGTCTCAGGATACAAAATCAATGTGCAGAAATCACAAGCATTCCTAAACATGAATAACAGACTAACAGCCAAATCATGAACAAACTCCCATTCACAATTGCCACAAAGAGAATAAAATATCTAGCAATACATCTAACAAAGGATGTAAAGGACCTCTTCAAGGAGAACTACAAACCACTGCTCAACGAAATGAGAGGACACAAACAGATGGAGAAACATTCCATACTCATGGTTAGGAAGAATCAATATCGTGAAAATAGTCATATTGCCCAAAGTAATTTAGAGATTTAACGCGATCCCCATCAAGCTACCAATGACCATCTTCACAGAACTGGAAAAGAGCACCTTAAACTTCATATGGAGGCAAAAAAGAGCCTACATAGCCAAGACAATCCTAAGCAAAAAGAACAAAGCTGGGGGCATCACATTACCTGACTTCAAACTATACTACAAGGCTACAGTAATCAAAACAGCATGGTACTAGTACCAAAACAAAGATATAGATCAATGGAACAGAACAGAGGCCTTGGAGGCAACGCCGCACATCTATAACCATCTGATCTTTGACAAACCTGACAAAAACATGCAATGAAGAAAGGATTCCCTGTTTAATAAATAGTGTTGGGAAAACTGGCTAGTCATGTGCAGAAAGAAGAACTGGACCTCTTCCTGACACCTTACACTAAAATTAACTCCAGATGGATTAAAGACTTAAACATAAGACCTAACACCATGAAAACCCTAAAAGAAAACCTAGGCAGAACCATTCAAGACATAGGTGTAGGCAAGGACTTCATGACTAAAACACTAAAAGCATTGGCAACAAAAGCCAAAATCCACAAATGGGATCTAATTAAACTCCAGAACTTCTGTACAGCAAAAGAAACAATCATTAGAATTAGCCGGCAACCAACAGAATGGGAAAAAATTTTTGCAATCTACCTATCTGACAAAGGGCTTATATCCAGAATCTACAAAGAACTAAAACAGATATACAAGAATAAAACAAACAACCCCATCAAAAAGTGAGTGAAAGATACGAACAAACACTTTTCAAAGGAAGACATTTATGCAGCCAGCAAACACATGAAGAAACCTCATCATCACTGGTTATTAGAGAAATGCAAATCAAAACCACATTGAGGTACCATCTCACGCCAGTTAGAATAGTGATCATTAAAAAATCTGGAGACAACAGATACTGGAGAAGATGTGGAGAAATAGGAACACTTTTACACTGTTGGTGGGAGTGTAAATTAGTGCAACCACTGTGGAAGACAGTGTGGCAATTCCTCAAGGACCTAGAAATAGAAATACCTTTCGACCCAGCAATCTCATTACTGGGTATATACCCAAAGAATTATAAATTGTTCTATTATAAAGACACATGCACACGTATGTTCATTGCGGCACTGTTTACAATAGCAAAGACTTGGAACCAACCCTAATGTCCATCAAAGATAGACTGGATAAAGAAAACATGGCACATATACACCATGGAATTCTACACAGCCTTAAAAAATGATGAGTTCGTGTCCTTCATAGGGAAATGGATGAATCTGGAAACCATCATTCTCAGTAAACTGGCACAAGAACAGAAAACCAAACACCGCATGTTCTCACTCATAGGCGGATGTTGAACAATGAGAACACGTGGACACAGGGAAGGGAGCATCACACACTCCTGTCAGCTGGAGGGGGTGGGGTTAGGGGAGGGACAGCAGAGAGTTGGGAGAAATACCAGATATAGGTGATGGGGGATGAGGGTGGTAAACCACCTTGCCATGTATGTACCTATGCAACAATCCTGTGTGATCTACACATGTATCCCAGAACCTAAAGTACAATAAAAAAAGATCAAAACCATTTTTATGTATATAAGCTTTAGATATATATGTATACGTACACACATTAAACAGTTTATATACATATACATGTATGCATGTATATGCTTTCAAGGGAGATGCTATATAAAAATTACACTGTTCACAGCTAGAATAAATCTTTTGCTAGAAATTAATTAGAAACTGAGCATCCAAAGCAATGTCTAATATTAAACAATCAGAAAGGGCAATATGAAATACAATTACCTTATTTTCTCTGAATATATCTAACAGCCATTAAAATCAATTCCTTACAATATTTGTTTTATTCCTACAAAAAGCTGAGTCCTATAATACATTTCAAGAACTCAAGAATTTATTTGCATACGTACTGTTACCACATCACTAAACACTGAAATATATACATAACTTTAAAACATTTTGTGACATGATTGCCAATCAGCAACAGTAAAAACTTCCTAAGAATTCAATCAGAAAGTAGAGAGCTGGCAGGAGGTAAAGTACCAGGCCTTCAAAATACAGATATTTACAAAAGCAAGGTGTGATGGCCAGATTTAAAAATCTACCATAACATCTAATTGATGTACTAGAATTTTTCTACCTTCATAAACTTACTGCCACAAGAAGCCCCTGTGTTTGGGAGCAAGCAACTTCTAAAACAGGAACAAACAAACTACAATGATGAAATTAGCAGTACTATGCTAAGTCATATTATCTATTTTCACCAAAATTTTACTTAGTCTTTCAGTTAGCGTTGCTTTCAGCTACTGTGGCAGAAGTATGTCTAAAATTAGCCTACATAAATAAGGTTTTATATCTCTCATGAAATGAAATTTGTAAAGTAAACAGAGTTGGTACCAGTTACTCAACAGAAACAAGAACACAAGAGCTTTCTTCTGTCTGTCTTAGACAAAATATCTTGACCTAAATTTTCTTATCAACCACCATGCCTCAATCAACACTATTTTAGATCAATAAATGTAGAAACTAAAGTTTTGGATGGGTCTTCCACATGACTGCTAAAGTCATCCCAAATTGCCCAAAGGTAGAAAAGGAGACTAAATCAGAGCGCACATGCATTGCTGAATAAAGAGAAATGAATAGAAGTTCCAAAGATTTTGACAATGAGAAGGGATAGAATGCATTACAACCAAGCTCCACAGCCTTAAAAACACAAAGACTTTCACATGAATAATAAAACCCACATTAAGAGCCACTTTTCAATGTTGAATTGTATGGCATACGGGAGAATGAGCAATCTTCTGTTGAAAAGAAGTTTGCTTACCAGAATGAGCTTTCAAAGTCCAAATTTAAAAATTCTTAGAAGATGGAAAATTGTATTATAAAAGGTAAGGGAAGTGAAAGCCCAATAAAGAATGGATCTACCATTTATAATACAGTATCAATATGACACACTACTTGGAAGGAACAGATGGCCCAGCAAAGCAGCATGAGGGGCAATGGCTTACCAGAAAACTAGGTCTAGACTAGTCCCATCTCCAGAGGAATGTCAGTTTCTGTTAAAAGGACAACTTCTGCCTAAAATACACTCTTGTGAGTCAGTATGTACCTTATGGTGGTAAGAATTCGCTGAAAAAATAATAAAAGAATACCAGAAAATAAAAACAAAAGATGTCAGACCATCTCTATAAAACACAGAGGCTAAACAGTAACTCCATGAGAATACAAAGGGTTTCTATGATCAATTCAGGTGTGGAATCACCACATAAGCCAGTATTTGTGACTGAATATGTATGTCTCCAAATGAGTGTAGTAACATCTGGCTAAGTAGACTGACAATGAGAACTATTTAAAAGTCTATTTTTAGGTTTATCAGGAAGTCTCACTATACTTAGGTCAGCATTAGCTAATAACGAAAGATAAAGCATCAAGGCTATGGGTAGAAGTTCATAATTATGAGAGTTCAATTAAGTATATACTTGTTGAATTAAAAAAAATTTCAAGAGTCAGTGTGCAGTATATACTTGTTGAATTGTTTTAAAATTTCAAGAGTCAATGTGCATCCCTATATGTAATGTATGGTGGCTGACAGCCATCAAAGCAAAAACTCTTATTCCCTTTACTCTAAATAAAATTTACATAAATAATAAAAATAATAAAATTGTAACCTTTTCTACTTTGAACATATGTCATAGAACTAATATAAAAGAAAAAATAAAATTTAAGAGGATTAAGAACAATTTCAAAAATAAATAAAAAGTACACAACTGATTTGAAAACACAATGATGGTATATATAAAAGAATAAAAATATACACAGAAAAATATTAAAGAAGGATCATAAAAATATATATATCAGAGATTGAAGAGTAAAAAGAAAGTAAGATTGGAACCAACCCAAATGCCCATCAATGATAGACTGGATAAAGAAAATGTGGCACATACACACCATGGAATACTATGCAGCCATAATAAATGATGAGTTCATGTCCTTTGCAGGGACATGGATGAAACTGGAAACCATCATTCTCAGTAAATTGACACAAGAACAGAAAACCAAACACCGCATGTTCTCACTCATAAGTGGGTGTTGAACAATGAGAATCCCCAGACACAGGGAGGGGAACATCACACACTGGGCCTGGGGTGTGGGGGGTGGGGAAATTGGGGAGGGATAGCATTAGCGGAAATACCTAATGTAGATGACAGGGTGATGGATGCAGCAAACCAGCACCATGACCTGTCTATACCTATGTAACAAACCTGCACAATCAGCACATGTACCCTAGAACTTAAAGTATAATAAATAAATTTTTTTTAAAGTGAGACTTCTTTTAAAGTTAAAAAAAATTAAGTTGTACAAGTCACTAGCTAGCTCTGTGAGTCATTAATTATCTCAGGCTTCAGAGACATTATTATGTATAAAATCATAAATTGGACAAGATGATCCCAATGGATTCAATATCTTCTAACATTTTTATAAATCTATAAGCCAGATAACACAAAACTTATGCACACAAGTAATGGTCCTTATACTTACAAACAGTATTTATCCAATAATATAGGACACATATTTCGGATACCATAACCCAAATACTAGATGTGGTAACATTAAAACAAGAATTGTTTATGTATTTCAACTCTCTTCAAAATAAAGAAAATATATAATGGCATTTCCAATTCTTATTTGAAGGCCAGAATTAGCTTTTCCTAATATAGTGAATCTGGAAAAAGAAAGCCTAAAAAAGAGAGGCATTAAATAAGGGACTCAGAGAATGCAGGCAATTAAGTTTTAATTGCAAAATGACATGTAAATATAACTCTTTACCAACACAATAGATTTAAAATAGAGCTATA
The DNA here is from genome assembly GCF_009761245.1 of Sapajus apella. Taxonomy (NCBI): domain Eukaryota; kingdom Metazoa; phylum Chordata; class Mammalia; order Primates; family Cebidae; genus Sapajus; species Sapajus apella. Next base: position 31,719,397 of record NW_022436941.1, read on the forward strand.
TTCCTATTAGTAAGAGAAATTATATTTTATACATTAAAAGATTAAGGAATTAGTATATTCCAAGTTACCAAATTAAACCATAAACACTGATTATAAAATTAGCATTGAACATATCATAATGAAAATCTTCACCATTGTTACCAACTATTAAATACTTATGTTCAAGAAAAATATTATTATTTTCCTTTTCTGACAGATATTGAAAATAAGAAGGCTAAATGGAGCTCACCAGCCAGAACAGAAACTGAAATTTGAAAAATATAAATCTTAATATCATCTTTGTTGAATATCTGAGGAGAAACATGGCTCAGTTTAAAATCTGAGCCATGTTTCTCCTCAAATACTCAATAAAACTACTCTCTTTTACCTTCCATGTATTGAAATACTAGAAAAGCCATATATTTCTCAAATCTGAGAGGTGAATAAAGGAAACAAATGAAATAAAATACAAATGGAAAAGAAGTCACTTTCATTTTTTTAATGACTTTGGCTCAGCATCTGAGTGATAGCATTGTTCAAAAGAATTTTGTTTACCACCAGATTCAGAATTCAAGAGAAATTATCCTTCCCATTGACACAACCACAAAAAATAAAACCTACTGGCCTCTTAGATAATGTCTAGGCCCTGGCTAAAGTAGACCTGAGACAGAATTTGCCCTTACCTGATCTCTGTGGACTTCTGATGTGGAAGGCTCAGAGCTGAACATTAAAGAGCATGTTTTACAGTACTGGGAGCCAAAACCAGGCTCCAGCTGACCCTTACAATGAGGACATCTTATTTTCTGCTCCATCTTAAAACTCAGCTAAGAGATAGTGAGGTGGGCCCAAGGAAGTCAATTTGCCAACAAACCTTCCTGTCTGAGGCAAAAGCAAGATAGAAGAGAGGTGCTGAACTAGATCTCCTATTTCATACTATCTCCCCCTGTTGGCACGGAAGTATACTAGTCAGCTCTGGCTTAAAGGAACAGATACACGCAACAAATGTTGGGTTTTTAAGCAACAAAGAGAAAATCATTGTACATTAATTGAAAATACACTAACTAAGAAATAAATTTCTGTTCTACCTTTTTTTTTTTTTTTAAGACAGAGTTTCATTCTTGTCATACAGGCTGGAGTGCAATGGCACAATGTCAGCTCACTGCAACCTTCAGCTCCTAGGTTAGTGATTCTCCTGCCTCAGCCTCCTGAGTAGCTGAGATTTCAGGCACCGACTACCACACCCGGCTAATTCTTTTTTGTATTTTTAGTAGAAACGGGGTTTCATCATGTTGGCCAGGCTAGTCTCAAACTCCTGATCTCAGGTGATCTGTCCACCTTGGCCTCCCAAAGTGCTGGGGATTACAGGCATGAGCCACCACACATGGCCTTTTTAATTAGATAAATAAAACACGTGATTTTATTCCTAAGCAACATATAGAAGTCTTCTTATTTTAGCTTTTGGATCTCGAGGTCTCTGAGAATAGACCAAACTTTCAAGCACATCTTGAAGCAAAACCTTAGCTGTACTTCAAAGCTTTTCTTAATCCAATGTGTTTTAATTTTTTTTATTTTGTATTTAGGTATAACTCTCCAATACTTTATAATTCTTCAGATCAAAGGTAAAGAATATAAATTATGTGCAAATGATCTCTAAGGTTTCAACAGAAATAACAATTTTAAATTTTCTTGCCATAAGAATGTACTGCCGCATGTTCTCATTCATAGGCGGGTGTTGAACAATGAGATCACATGGACACAGGGAGGGGAGCACTACACACTGGGGTCAGTTGGGGGGAAATAGGGGAGGGATGGTGGGGGTGGGGAGTTGGGGAGAGATAGCAAGGGGAAAGATGCCAGATGTAGGTGATGGGGAGGAAGGCAGCAAATCACACTGTCACGTGTGTACCTATGCAACAATCTTGCATGTTCTTCACATGTACCCCAAAACCTAAAATGCAATAAAATAAATAAATGGGAAACAAAAAAGAAAAAAAAAAGAATGTACTGCCTTTAACACACAATGAAGTGGCAGGGCTAGAGAAGAAGTAGAGTGGGATACCCAAAACCATAAATGTTTAATTGGAAAGTAAGACTCCACTTTTGATAAACTGTTCTATAATAATTTTTAATTACTTTATAAATCCCTGCTTTATTCATTCATTTTTTTAAACGAAGGTACTATGCAACTACTAGATGGCAGGCATCATATTCAGGTATTTTACAGAACATTCTTTCTAATGGACCAAAGTTCAAGAAACTTCACGAAAGCAAATAAGAAAAAGAGAAAAGGCCAAGAGAGTCAAAAGTTTTACTCAGTAAAACTTTCCTGAGTCACAATTCGGACATACACATCTCCTTCTTTAAACCTTTGGCTCCCTTTATAATTAGATGCACTCAAATTTTTTTTTTTAATTTTCTAGCCTTTTTGCATAATTTCCTCTGGTTTTCTTTTTTGTGTATTCACTTTTTAAATTTTGTTGTCCACAACAACCGTTCTTTATATCACGTCTAGCAAAATAAATCTCATTTTGTACACTGACAATAATTTTATAAAATTTTACCTTTAATAAACAATGACAGACAATATAGGGTAAAGAATTTCTTATGAGCAGGTATTGTTCTCTGGATTATCTCATTTAATTCCCCACATTAGCCCTATGAGGTAGTTTCTACTACAAGCCCTGGTTTACATATAAAAAAAAACTGAGGTACAGAAATGTTAACTAACTTGCCCAAGGTTACACAGCCAAAAAATGGCCGATGCCACATATTCAAATCCAAGCAACTTTGCTCCAGAATCTATGCAATTAACTATTATACTATGTTTCTTAGGTTAGGTGCCTGCTCCATTTCACCAAAGGTATTATTTTGCCAAAAAAGAGTCTCAAAAGATATATTAACAATTTATTAATTTTGTTTTTCTACTTAAGTGTTGATCTATTCAGTAAACAATGCTTATTCTCAATATTTTTTCCTTGCACTTATTTTTCCCTAGCTAACTATAAACATAATTTGTATTTTATACCAGAATAGGTTTATATTTACATTTAAATAAAAATTATATTTTCCTATATTTTATTCTCTGATTGGTTTCACTTATTTATTTTTTAAATATTCATTGATCATTCAGGCTCATAAAATCATAAAACATTAAATCTGGAAGCAATTTTGAACATTAAATGAGACAAAATCAAATCTTACAAGAATATAAAATCTTAAGATGCTGGATTTGTTGCTTGGTTTAGCCTAGAGAGAACATAATTTTGGTGTTTCTCTGTTCATCATCTATACTCACTGATTTTGCTCTTCACAACTAGAAAAATTTAATGTCATCGGGATACCTCACTTGGAAGATCCTCCTCTTTCAGATCTTTTACAAAGATAATAATCACAGCAGATAGTGTATTAATTCCCTAGGGCTACTGTAACACAGTACCAGAAATTGGGTGACTTAAAACAACAGAAACTTATTCTCCTACAGTTCTGGAGGCCAGAAGTCTGAAATCAAGGTGTTAGTAAAGCCACGCTCCCTCCAAAACTTCTAGGGGATAACCCTTCCTTACCTCCTATAGCTTCTGGTAGCCCCAGGCACTCCTTTGCTTGTGATAGCATAATTCCAATATCGGCCTCTGTCTTTACAGAGCTGTCTTCCCCTGTGTATCAGTCTCTCTTCTCTTCTTATAATGGCACCAGTCACACTGGATGAGAGCCCACTCTAACAACTCTATATTAACTAGTTTACAACTACAGACCCTGTTTCCAAATTAGGTCATATTCACAGGTATTAAGAATTACAACTGAAAGATATCTTTTGGGGGCACATAATTCAAACCACAAAAGATGTGATAATCAATTGCTGGGGCATCTTGATCTTTATACTTTTCCAGTCAAATAAACATCTATTCCTACCCTTTGATTTCTAATTTTAAACCTGTTCTTGGGCCATGCTAAAAGCATATTTCCCATTCCAGCAGTGATTTAACATTTAGTAACCTTTGGTAAAAAAAAAAAAAAATTGTCAATGTCTTTTCTAAAACCTAAGTATCTTATTTTATATACCTTCATATAAAAAGACTCTAAGAACAATCAGTCAGATATGACTTCTTTCATTGAAATGTTCCCTATACCCTAGGAGATTATTTTACATAAATATTTGATAACTCTATTTGTTGTTATGAGTTCTAAGAGCTTGTCCAATATTCAGAAAATATTTATTTAGCCTCCTTTACATAGCAAGCACTATACAAGGCAGAGGAAATAGTAATAAACATAATGAAAGTGCCTACCTTCTTAGAGCGACAGTTTGAGGAGCAGGCAGGGATTATAGTAGAAGATAGATAATAAAAACATACATACCTACATACATACCATAATCAAATGAGTTCATATATACTGAAGTACATATATTAATATTTTATGCATGGAAACATTCAGAACTAACTTACCAGAGAGTAAATTCTAACCAACAAAATAGTAGTAATCGTAGTAATAGTAGAAATGGTAAAGATACTAAAGTAAGTGCTTTGCAAGAAAAGGGAAAAGGGAATAAGATAAATAACGATGGCAAGGGGTGAGGGGTCAGATAGGGCCTGTTACAGCTGAAGTAGTCAGAAATCTCTCAAGGAAGTGTAATTTGACCTGAAATTATCAAAAGAAAGCAGTTGGTCATATGAAGATCTAGGGAATAAGTATTAAAAAGAGATAAAACAGAAAGTCCCAGAGATACAAAGAAACTTGGTGTACTCAAAGGACAGTAAGACCACAATGGCTGGAGTGCGATGGATGAGGAGTGGTAGGAAGTAACGAAGGGAAGCAGGCAGCGATGAGATCATATAATTTAGTCCATGGTGAGGATCAGAACTTTATTCTAGTTAGATAGGAATACCAACGGAGGGTCATAAGCAGGAGAAATGTAAAATCACATTTATACATTAAGATAACTCTAATTATTATACAGAAAATAAAACGTACAAAGGGCAAGAGAACGAACAGGTAAACTAGCTGAAGTAGTTCAGACCTTAATTTATGGAGAATTAACTAGGATGATCACAATGGATATGTTATCAAGAGGTCAGATTTGGGATGTATTTTGGAGGTAATACCAAGACAACTTGCTAATTAATAGGATGTGGAAAAAAGTGAACAAAGGGGTGATACCCAAAATTCCGACTTAAGCAATTGACTGAAGATACCCTTTACTAAGAAGTAGAAGACTGTGTGAATGGCAGATTTGAGGATTTTGACAAGTTAAATTTAAGTTTATCAGTCTAATTACTTTATTGTATGAAGTGATCAAATTGGAAGACAATCTTTACAAATTAAGCTCACAATAAAAATGTCTTATTCATGCAAATGAACCATCACACCTTATGTATGGCACCAGACACAGCAAATAATGTAAAATAATTATAATAAAAGCATTCTTTCTACATATTCAAAAACTATGTAGCAGGGTGATAAGTATTAGTAGGTAGGATTTAAAAAGAAGGCCTTCAAATAAAAATTTAAAAACCATATGCATTTACTTAATTTTATTTTTAAAACATAAGTTGATAAAATACCTCGATTTCAGAATTTGGTTTTTCTGACACTGAGCTCCACCTGCTGGTAATTTCTTACCTTTAGGTATTACATAACTTAAAATAATTAAAATACTATGGGGAATGTAGTCTCCAAAACAAAAATACTGAAAAACTATATTTAGGAGACATGAAGAAAATATTTTCTTTCTTTATAGCTACCATTTATTGAACTTAGCTATATACCAGGCACTGTATTAAACGTTTTTCCAAACGTCACTTCATTTAACTTTCAAGACAATTTTATGAGGTTTCTATGACTTGCCACTTCTAACAACTAAGGAATCTTATCTCAGAGAGGTTATGTGATTTTTGCCTATGGTCATACATTAATAGCACAAAGGATCTGAACTAAAGTCCCTTTGACTACACATCTGTTGCCTTAGTAACCACGCAACACTCATTGTATAAAATAGAAACTTCATTGTCAGGAAGGTTTTTTTTGTGTTTGAATCTGCCACACTGATTCTGATAAAGTTCCTTAATCTCTTCAAGCTTCAGTGTTTTGTCTGAAAGGTAGGAATAACTCCTTTGCAGGACTGTTTGCCAGTAGTAAACAAATTATGTTATATATCTAGCATACTGTTTACCACACAGTAAACAGTAATTAAGGATTAGTTCTTTTCTTTTAGTAATTTTTGTTAAATGACATTAAAATGACTTAAGATGTGAGGCTCTATTGACAAATGTCAATGAATCAAATTAAGTATCTCTCAAAGAATCTTTTGGAAAATTTAAAATTTTCAATTTTAATAGCCACTAAATAAATTTATTTAGAAAAACCCACCCTCCAAAGCAGAACATGTTTCATACAATAGCTAAATTTTCCACACTCTTTACTCAGCTCTAAAAGCTATAGAAGTGTTGATCATCAATAAAGCTATCAAAAAAAAATCTACAAAGTGAAACCAAGAATAACCAAGTAGAATTACCAGATCCAATTCTGATTTAAAAAAAAAAAAAAAACACAAGTAGACATAGAAAATTATCAATGAGTAAAATGTAACATGAAAATTATAAGCAAAAGTTGAAGTTTAACAATGAAAATTGCCCTTCAATCATCAGTAATATTTTTAAATCCTAACAAGGTAAACAATTTGAATAATTTGTGGGAGTTATAATTTCATAAATATAAACATTTTTAACATCAAAATTACCTAATAATTGTTTAAAAATACAGCTTCAAAATTTTTTTAATTGAGCTAATGAATTAACTAATTAATCCTACTAACTTTACAGATCCATCCTCAAACAAGTATAGAATATAGGCAGTAGAGAACTCCCCTCAGAATACAACTGAGAACTCCCCACAGAATACAATTATCCATTGCATATATAAACTTTAGCTGAGAAAAGTGACACTATGAAAGAATTGTTAAAAATACATATTAAAAATCAATTTAGAGACAGCTGCATTCTTAGGCCCACATAGAACTGATTTTGATGTCATGGCCTCCACCTTCACTGATGGATTCTAGATTCTGCAAGAGATGTCCTTATGAATCTCCTTCTTGCATTAGCTTTAGTGATACTGTCAAGGGCACTGCCACTACAAAAGTCACAGTTAAAGTCTCCAATAAGAAATTCTATTAGGGCTAAATACAATGAAAAGCTTTGCTTCTCCTGCAATGTGACATGCTTTCTTTTATTTAAGAGTGTTATATTACTTTATCTCCCTTTTCTTTTTGGCCTTTGGAAAGCTTAGAGACAAAAATAATAGCTCTAGGTTAGTAACTCTACATATATCCTATGAACTCTAGTCTTGATATCCTGTTACAGCTTATATTACTCCTGGTTCTCATTTTATTTTATATTTATATATTCCTGAATGTTGTTGCCATTAGCTACCTCAAATACTCTGGGTAACAGGACAGGAAATGAATAAATGAATAAATGAACACAAGCATGTAAATATTTTACAAAAAGCCCTGCAATGTGAGGTTTACTTATTCCGGGAGCTTTAACAGTCTTATTGCTGAACAATTTAAAACAAAAGCCTGATTACCAATAGATGGTGACATCACACTCTTTGGCATCTTCAGATCCCTAGACATGGTCACTCTACTGAGCTGCGTCTTTTAAAAGTAATAAAGCTGAAGCTTAAAGCATCAGATTTTTCATACTTTTCTGTTAATCATTTGTTTGACTCAGAAAAATTAGAAGGACACAAGAAGCTTCCCTTGTATTCTTTAGTTTTTAGTATCCTAATCCCAAATCACATCATACACTTACTCAGCAAGAAGTCAAAGCTGTCTCTGACTTGAGAAATGAGAAAGAGGCAACATCCCCCAATATCACACAGGAAAACGATGAATAGCAGACAAAAATTAAATTAGGTCTACTTAAAGTGACTTATCTGGAAAAAAATTGAATTAGGTTTCATATTCCTATGCAGAACAAAATATCAGTGTTTCATTGGTCTACTGTGACTTGTTGATGCTTATTTTACTCCCCATATACCACATTAAGTATTTGCACTAATTACTCCCTTAAAAGCATGGCGTATCTTTAAAAATAGAAACAATTATGATTAAATTCTTCAGCACAATTTTAAAATTATAATGAGCAACCACTAAGATAAAATGAGGCCTCTAAATTGTATGATGTTATTAAATGTTACAAAACACATAAGTATTAATTTCTGTTGCATTAAATAGCTAGCAAAAAGTCAAAATCAACGTATCTATAAATCATCTTTGTATCATAGTTCTTTGGAATAAAAGGAAGCCTCATGGATTTTCATTGTTATTTTATAAAGACTGGCAACAAAACTTTGTGACTAAATACATGTTTAATACACAAAGACAATTATACAAGTGGAAGATGATACAGAATACCATATCATACTAGAAAATGCTAACTGATCAAAATACAGAATCCTATGTTCAATTAATTTGTATTTGATTTAATACAGGAATTAAATCCTTGAAAACATGATCAAATATAATATGAAATTGATGGCAGTTACCCAAAAAGTCTATATAATTCTATTATACACAAAGGGAGGACAAAAATGAATCTCAGTAAGCGTTTTCATGATTTGAATTTCATCTTCTGCCATCCAATCATGAGTGAACATGATAGAGTTATCTGGCCATGTTCTTTTCTACTAACACACCTACACTGGGGCCTAATAAACAGCAAAGACTATGAATATTTTATAAGTAATAAAATTGGAAAAGGTTCACTATATCAAAAAGTACAGCTATCTGTAATAATTATATAATACTGCTAACGTAAGCGATATCTAAATACCCACAACATAATTAATAGAAAATTGAAGTAACTGTAAATGTAATGCAAGTCTATACTTATCCAGGCCCCACCCCATCCAATGCTACACTTAATTACATTTCAGATTTCCATTTGGCAGGGGGTCGGAGGGTGCCTAAATCTTTAAGGTAAACATCTAAATTTCCCATTTCATTTCATCTTACTAAACTCCTCCCAATAAAACCCTTTGGGAATCAACAATTTGGAATGAATCAAATAAGTACATATAAACAAATTTTCTTAAAATTTTGTACTAGGTTCTTGACTTAAAACTTGAATCAGGGCCAGGCAAGGTGGTTCATGCCTGTAATCCAAGCACTTTGGGAGGCCGAGGCGGGCAGATCACAAGGTCAGACATTCGAGACCAGCCTGGCCAACATGGTGAAACCCTATTTCTACTAAAAATACAAAAATTAGCCAGGCGTGGTGGCGTGCACCTGTAATCCTAGCTACTCAGGAGGCTGAAGCAGGAAAATCGCTTGAACCGCTTGAAACGAGGAGATGGAGGTTGCAGTGAGCCAAGATCACACCACTGCACTCCAGCCTGGGTGACACAGTGAGACTCCATCTCAAAAAAAGAAAACTTGAATCAAGTATGATAATGAATTTTCCTAAGTATCTGAACCACAAATTATATCCATATATTAGAGTTTATTAAACTATAAAGGAAGACTTTTTGACACTTTAAGTAAGATTAGTTCAGCAAATATTTTTATTTTAAATTCCAAATACTTTTGAGAATGCAAATATAATCAATGCCTTTTGTCTATAAATTCTTGCCTTGTACAGTTCCATTTTAAAAAAGAAACAGAGGAAAAGTTCTCAAGTCAGTAGTCAATAAAAATGGAAACCTAGAGAGTAAAGCAGGAGAGAAGAGGGAAGTGGGTCATATCATAGTACCCTGAGTCAAGCAGGGGAGTGGGGGAAAAGTGAGAGAAGAGGGAATGAAAAGCTTTTCTTTTTCAGACCCTCTTCTCCATCTCCTTTTTCCTGCTCCCTTTTTGTTTGTCCTTTTATCTGCCTCTCATTTCTGTATTCTCTTTCTCTCTTGTTCTTTACCTTTCATCTTCCTCACCTTTCTTTAGTGATCTTCTTCCTACCCTCACCTGGTTCTCTTGCTACCTTTCTTCTGACATATATCTCCTTTTCCCTATTTCTTCATTCTTCCTTAATGGCCTTAGCAACAAAAAACTGGGGGAAAGAAAAGAGTTCCTACCAAAAGTAAATTTTAATTAAGACAGACTAATTTATTCCCTAGCCAAAAAAAAAACAAGTCTTTTGTAATAAGAACAATGTTTAGGCTCCATAAAAACTGTGCCTTATTATAAACAAACAGAAAAATGAGAGCCATTTAACTACCAGAGTTTCAGAAAGTAGCTATTTTGTTGTTGTTTTTGTTTTGAGATGGAGTGTCACTCTTGTCACCCAGGCTGTAGTACAATGGGGAGATCTTGGTTGACTGCAACCTTGGCTCACTACAACCTCTGCCTCCCAGGTTCAAGCAATTCACCTGCCTCAGCCTCCTGAGTAGCTGGGATTACAGGTGCTCACCACCATGCTAATTTTTATATTTTTAGTGGAGATGGGGTTTCACCATGTTGGTCAGGCTGGTCTCAAACTCCTTACCCTCAGGTGATCCAACCATCTCAGCCTCCCAAAGTGCTGAGATTACAGGCATAAGCCACCATGCCGGGCCAAAAGTAGCCATTTGTAATGATTGTGTAATGATTCTGTAAAGATTTGGGAAACTCTTTGGTTAACTAAATCTCTCAAAAGACAACTAAAGCTTTTTCTTACCAATGATTCCATCTCTACCTGACCTTCTTAGTCCTTTGTTCACTGACTTCTGAAACCTGGAGTCTTTCATAATTCGTAACCTACTTCACTTCAACTCCTTCCAAGTTACATGCCTAACCCATATCCTCCTTTTCCTTGCTAAGCCCATCTGCTTTCACCTATAGCCACACCATTTGTGGCTATACTACAGAAAAGAAATGAGTTCGTCTTTCCAAAATTTTAAGACCTTTTCCCTAGCCTTCTCCTGTATTCTAAATTATTTTTTGCTATATACCTATCTTAACCTAAATCACTTTTGAAAAGGGAAGAGCTAAGCCTACACAAATTTATGAAATGGGCTAAATTCATCTTCAGCAACTTTTCACCTTCCCTTCCAACACTATGCCCCTCACTAGCCTGCCTATCAGAATCAAGACTATCATTCAAAGTATAATTTCACAAGCTTGTGCTATCTAGTTCCAGGCTGATTCCAGCTCTCCTGAATTCCCCAAGTCCCTGATTGGAGTTACATTATTAATGTCTGATGATGCTTAACATGCTACTTCCCCAAGAGGCATTCAGAATTTAATAAGGATCTTTAAGACAAAAATCCTTTGCCCAATAGTCCTCATTTTTCAACCACAAGAGATCTGAAAAATATACTTTGTTATAAAAAAAAAATAGCAAACTATAGTTTCTCAGTAAAAGAGAAAGAAGAGGAGGTACATGGTCCATAGAAGAAATATAATAATAATGGTTAGTGAGAAATATAATAATGGTAACAGATAAAAGTTAAGTATGGCATAAGACTTAAATACAATTTAAAAAGCTCCTTCCCTCTCCCAGGTAATGCCGAAAAGATAGCCATAGAAAGCTCAACACACATACACAAACTAACACACATACACAAATACACAGAGAGAGAGAGAGAGAGAGAGAATGAAAGAGACAGAGAGAGAGAGAAGTTAAGCAAGCTTTCATTTTGGTCCTATGCTAACTTAGAACAATTTTTTTCTAAAATTTTTCATTGAAATGCAAGATGAATGTAGCAAAGCTTACAAATCAAAAGTGAGCAGGTTATAAATTTCTGTAGATTGAAGAAGTCCCTGTAACCAGAACACAGATCAAGAAACAAGTCACTATTTAGGAGTTTCTTGTGTGTACCCTTTCAGTCACTATACCCACCCCACCAAGAAGAACCACTATTCTAACTTTAAATGTCATTGATTGCTTTTACCTCTTTTGAATTTCATATAAATGGAATCGCAGTATACGTAGTCTGGTGTCTTTTCACTTAACATTACTTGTGTAGGATTCAGCCATACCGCTGTATATAGCTGTAATCTGTTCATTTTCATTATTGCAGAGTATTCCACTGTGTAAGTATCCCACAATTTATGTATTCTACTGTTGGTTGACATTTGGAATTTCTAGTTGGGGTCATCATAAATGGTGCTCCTGTGAATATTCTTATACATGTCTTTTTGAGAGCATATGTATGTATTTCTTTTGGGTATACACCCAGAAGCGGCTATACTGAATCACAGGGTGTGCACATGTCCTTCTTTAGTAGATATTGTCCAATGGGCTTTCTAAAGTAATGGCTGTGGCTAAGATATTTTAGAGGACATAGTTCATTCTGGCCCTGCTTAAATAACAAAGCATGCCAAATTTCTACTTTGCCTATCTATAAATGATGGCCATGTTAGTTGAGACTATCACTCTGCATCCTTTCCTTTCTGTCACAATTATGAGTTTATTACTTTGTAACACAGATTCTAGACTAATTTACCCCAATACATTAGCTGAGTGTTTTGTTTTGTTTGCTATTTATACACAAGGAATATGTAGAGAGAGTGTTATACATTTAACTAAAAACTACAACCTAAATGCTGATGGTTTCATTTTGCAACGTCAAGCACGTTCAAGAAAAATTTATTGAACACCTACTCTTCACCAGGTACTGTGTTAAGCAGTAAAAGTTTATATAGTAAACAATTATAAGAGATGTAGCAGTTATAATAATAGCATAAATGAAACCATTTGTGGACATTTACATTCTCAATACTCTCATCTACCTCTCAGACTCTCCCTTTCATTTACTCAGGTATTTGGCAAGTAGCCTAAGATTATTTTCTTTCCAGCTCAACCCCCAACATTATCGTAAATGATTCTTATACCCAAGGTCACAAAGCTCCTTGGATGGCTTCATCTCCAAAAATACTCATCCAAGCTCAACTTCAACAACTCATTCTACCATCTGTAACTTGGAACTTACCAGTCAGAATTTCTTCACTTGTAAGATTTCAGACCATACTTGATAGCTGCTTACTCCAACTATATTTGTTCATAACTGAGTTGATACAACCAGCCCAGGTAAAACCCCCAAAATTTTTCTCCCAGGACTTCAATCCCTATATCTTCCTTTCTTGTTTTGCTTTTCTTTCAGAGTGTCATGTCTGTGGTTATAACCAGTATCCATTCAGATTAGTAAGAGTCCATAGGTGCAGTGGCTCACGCCTGTAATCAATTTTAGCACTTTGGGAGGTCAAAGCAGGTGGATCGCCTGAGTTCAGGAGTTGGAAACCAGCCTGCCCAACATGGTGAAACCCCATCTCTACTAAAAATACGAAAATTAGCCAGGTGTGGTGGTAGGCGCCTGTAATCCCAGCTACTTCGGAGACTGAGGCATGAGAATCTCTTGAACCTGGGAGACAGAGGTTGCAGTGAGCCAAGATCATGCCACTGCACTCCAGCCTGGGCGACAGAGTGAAAAATTTGTCTGAAGAATAAAGAAAAAAAAAAAAGTCAATGGTAGGGACAAGATATGGTAAACCCTTTAGGCAGGTCATTTAAAGAAATTTGTTGTTTAATCCTAAGTAAAAAGAACAAATCTGGAGGCATCACGTTACCTGAATTTATACTACAAGGCTACAGTAATTTGTATTAGTTCATTTTCACATTGCTGATAAAGAAATATCCAAGAATGGGTAATTTATAAAGAAAAAAGAGGCTTTACTCACAGTTCATGTGGCTGAGGAGGCCTCACAATCATGATGGAAGGCAGAAGGTGAAAGGCACTTTTTACATGGCAGCAGATGAGAGAATGAGAGCCAAGCAAAAGAGGAAATCCCTTATAAAACAATAAGATCCTGTGAGACTTACTACCACAAGAACAGTATGGAGGAAACCACCATGTGATTCGATTATCTCCAACTGGGTAGCTGTCACAACATATGGGAATTATGGGAGCTATAATTCAAGATGAGATTTGGGTGGGGACACAGTCAAACCATATCATACTTAGCATATCATAACTAAAACTTCATGCTACTTGTACAAATATGGACACAGATCAATGAAGCAGAATAGAGAACCCAGAAATAAAGTCAAATACCTAAAACCAACTGACCTTTGACAAAATTGACAAAAATAAACAATAAGGAAAAGCTGCCCTATTCAATAAATGGTGCTGGGAAATTTTGCTAGCCATATGCAAAATAAAACTAGACGACTATCACTCACCATATACAAAAGTTAACTTGAGATGGATAAAAGACTTAAACGTAAACCTGAGACTGTAAAAATTCCAGAAGAAAACCTAGGAAACACTCTTCCAGACATTGGCCTAAACCAAGAATTTACAGCAACAACCCCAAAAGCCAATGCAACAAAAACCAACGTAGATAAATGGGACTCAATTAAACTAAAAAGGTTTTACCCATCAAAATAAATAATCAACAGAGCAAACACGCAATCTACAGAACGGGAGAAAATATTTGCAAGTTATGACTCTGAAAGAGTGCCAATATCCAGAATCTATAGGGAAATGAAACAAAACAAGAAAAAAAAAACGAACAACCCCATTAAAAAGTAGGCAAAGGACGTGAACACACATTTCTCAAAAGAAGACATACACATGGCCAGAAAACATATGAAAAAAAACTCAACATCACTAATCATCAGAGAAATGCAAATTAAGACCACAATGAGATATCATTTTATACTAGTCAGAATGGCTATTTTGAAAAAGTCAAAAAACAACAGATGTTAGTGTGGATGTGGTAAAAAGAAAATGTTATGCACTGTAGGTGGGAATGTAAATTAGTTAAACCTCCATGAAAAACAATAGGGAGATTTTTCAAAGAACTAAAAATAGAACTACCACTATTTTACCCAGTAATCCCACTACTGGGTAACTAACAAAAAGAAAAAAAAAATCATTTTATCAAAAAGACACCTGTACTCATATGTTTATTGTAGTAGTGTTCACAATAGTAAAGTCATGGAGTTAACCTAAATATTCACCAATAGTTGATTGGATAAAGGAAATGTGGTATATATTCACTATGGAATACTATTCAGCCATAAAAAATAATGAAATAATGTCCTTTGCAGCAGCTAGACAGAGCTGGAGGCCTGTCTAGCCCTCCATTATGGGATTATGTGCTATTTTTATAAAAATTGCATCATGTAAAAATTTAAACACAAATTTTAATAACGTATGAGAAAGGAAAACAGCAGACATCTAACAAACTAATAGCACTAAAAATGTTATTTGAAAAATTAGCTGATCAACTCTAATAATGTCATAAAAGAGCTATTATAAAGGCAATGCCTAAGTCAGAAGTTAATTACATGACAGTTTTTAAAAAGATGTTTTCCAATCTGCTGTGGCTAAAGGACAACAATATTTCAAGTACAGAGAACAGTAGATCTTAAACATGCTTACCTATCATCTAAATATTAAGAGTTTGCATTTTTTAAAAGAAAGGATTTATGCTTAATAAAAAAAATAATATCAAGAATAGGGAAAAAAGACCATCAAAAAAGCACACACATTAACTTGTTATTGCTTCTGTGATGTTTAATCAAACAATCAAATATTAGACAATACTAATTTATTAAGTGACAAGCACCATTCTACATGCTTTAAATGTATAAACTTAACTAATTCTGCAACAAACCCAAGAGTAGATAACACTGTAATCTCATTGTACACATTGGGAAATGAGGACGGAAAAGTCCCATAACTTGTCTTACACCCTGCATTTAAGTGGTGGAGCAAGGATTCAAACCCAAGAAGTCTGGCTCTACAGCTGGGGCTCTCCCTAGAGCAACGATTCTATCACAACCACTTATTTGTCATTATCTCTGTAACTACTCCAGATTTTGTCAACCTGTGAGAATATCATTGCCACAATTACTTATTAATAAAGCGGGAAATATTTGATAAAAACAATTTTAACATTTAAACCATTTCAAAAATTATCAATTTTTACCTGCTTTTGAAATTCTGTACCTATTCATCTATAAACATTTACTGAGTATATATATGTAGGTATTGCTAAACACCTACATGCTTAAAATATGTTTTAATGTATAAATATATACGAGTCAAAATTCAGCCAACTTTCAATTAATTGCTAAATCAATTACTTGTGCTACATATCTCTGATCAAAACCTATAACAGCTTCTAAATCTCTTTGACCCACATTTCCCACAAAACCCCATTACATAATATTCCTGTAGTAAGTAATCACTAAGCACTGTTGAATCCCAAGTGACTGAATAAATTAATCTGAGGAAGTATTTTCTATTTGCATTAATCATAGTAGATATTTAATTCTTACCTAACTTTATCTTCTCTCTCCTTTTATTATATCCTTCTAGGGCCAGTTCACCCCTGGCCAGTTAGTTTATGCTAAGAAATTAAGAAATCCATAATTAAAAAGACAAATTTGAACTCTCTCTCTCTCTCTCTGCACACACACACACACACACACACACACACACACACACACACACAGACACACACACACACACACACACACACACACACACACACACTCTCTCTCTCCCTCTCTCTCTCTCTCTCTCTCTTTCCAAAACCAAACGGAAAAGCTAATTTTTATTTACTTCATTTTGGCCTATATATCCACTTCATTTGAATATGAACACAGATAACAGTTAAAATATAAGCTAAAAAACACTTTGAAAGTATAAGCATTGTTTTTTCGCTCCTGTTACTGAAGACACTGTGGCCTAATGAAAAAGTGTGTTTCTGGCATCATTCATCAGCTAATGTGATGTGAAATGACTTCATTTATATGAGCCAAAGAAAAATGGCTATTGAATGGAATCTTGACCTGAATCATTTGGAAAATGATTATAATCATAATCGTTTCCTAGCTTATCTGTTATATAAGTTCAAATTTTATATATCAAACTTATATATAGTATAACACACACCTGTAAATATGCTTTAGGTATCAAATTCATAGAAGAATTTAATAATAGTAATGGTTTATTAAGACACTGAAGTTCAACCTAGCAAAATTCATGCTACAGAAAAGCTGGAAGCAAAAATTTACTAATCTACAAAACTGAAGTATTAATGTTATAATTAATATATATAACTGACATTGTTCTCAGGTTCAGAAACTTTTCAACTATTTGACAGCAAAATCTAAACCTATATAAACTGAACGAAACCTAAAATGTATCTTACACATGAACTCCATATATATATACACATAATAGTATTATAAGGATTTTCACTGAAGATGTCCTTACAATAAAATATTAAAAACCATGTAAAAATGTCATTCCTTCACTCAGAATGCTCAATGATTTCTAATTTCTCTATGAGTTAGCAGTGAAGTCTCACTTGAGTCTGCATACTTTATGATCTAAATGCCCATTATTTCTCAGACCCAATCTCCTATTACTTTATCTCTCTTCAGCCACACTGGTTTCCTTTCGGTTCCTCCTTCCATCTGCTCTTCCCACTGCCTGAAATATTCTCACCACAAGAAGTCTCGTTTGCTCTCTTAATTCTTCCAGATATCTGCACAAATGCTACTTTACCAAGGAATCCTTCCTTAACCACTCTATGCATAAAAATACCTCCCAGCACTCATTGCCTTATTGCGCCCAATCTTGCTGTCTTTTTTTCAAAAGAATTTACCACCACCTGACATACATAGTATTTACTTGTTTGTTTATTGACAGTCTCCTCCAATTAGAGTAAAAGGCCCATGACAGTGAAAAAAAAAATTCTATTTTGTTCACTACTGTATCCCAAAACCTAAAATGATACCTGATACCTGATATTAAATAAATATTTGCTTGTTGAATGAATAAATGAAAAAAACTGAAGTAACTGTACATCCACTATTATAAATTGATACCTAACATGCATTAAGTAAAAAAGCAAGATACAGAACAATACTGTTGTATGCTCTAACACATGTGTAAAAGGAACAGGAGGCATTACATTTTCACTTGTGTTTTTATTTGTATACACTTCTGGAAGATTGCCTCTAAGGAAGAGAACTGGGACATTAAGAAAAGACATGTAGACCCACGTACATATGCATGTACTACTCATCTAAAAAAAATTAAGGTTTTTCCTTTACAAATAAGAGATATATAAAATAATCCTACAGAAAATCTACAATTCATACTTAAGAACTCAGTGAATATCAATTAATTTACCTGTAAACTAAGGTACATTTTTAGAAAAACTGAAATAGAATCTGATATGCTTTTCTACAGGATTTTAAAAGGCACAAAATATGTTTGTATACATTATCTCATTTCAGTGTCACAGAAAATCCTGTAAGGCAAAAAGGGTATATATTCATTTCCTCCCTCTAAGGAAAAGAAAATTCAGAAAGGTTAAGGAAACCTGATCACACAGCAGAGACAAAGCTCAACTCAGGTCTCCTTATCTTAGTCTGTTACTTTTTCCAATGTATTATCATTTGGTAAGGCTTGGAATTAACATTACTCTTAGATATTTAGAGAAAAAATATGTACCTGATGATAAAAGCAGATACAATTTCAGTGATGTTGCCAATGATGTCCCAATTTATTTCAATCCAGTTTTAGTGTTCTAAGCATAAAATTGAAATGTCAGACAATAACAATACTATAAAATGGATTACTATTAAGTCAAAATGACAGACTATTTTTTTTTTCTGCAGTGGTATGAACTTGGCTTACTGCAACCTCCACCTCTCAGGTTCAAGCGATTCTCCCACCTCGAACTCCTGAGTAGCTGAGATTATAGGTGCCTGCCACCAAGTCTGGTTAATCTTTGTATTTTTAGTAGAGAAAGGGTTTCACCATGTTGGCCAGGTCAAACTCCTGATCTCAAGTGATCTGCTGGCCTCGGCCTCCAAAAATGCTGGGATTACAGACACAAACCACTGTACCTGGCCTGACAATTTTTAGCCAACAAATTAGATGTGCTGTTGGTTGAAAATGTAACAAAACATATTTTACTGATATTACTGCTCGATTAAGCAAAACTAAGTAAGATGTGCAGAGAAGAAACATCTATGTTGCATGTTGGTCTAGCAAGAGTTTGTGCAAAATGTGCAATTTCAGAAACAACAAAGGCAATTATCATATAGAATAGCTAATTATATTTATAAAGTAGAAATTCATTTAATGGTGCCATCAATTCTAGACATATTTGACACATAAGGAAGATTCTTTCAACAAAAAGTATTATGTTTGGTCCAAAGCATATGTTGTCATAAAGTAAAATAACCAGATTATTCTGTAATGAAAATAAAGTCCAATTCTCCAATTCAGCATATACTGATTGAAAACTTATTATGTTCTTACAACTAGATAGCTTAAAAAAAGAATGTAGAACATGTCTCTTAATAAATAAATATAATAAGAAAGTCAGAAGCAGATGTTTACTTGGTTATTAGAAAATTTTGATATTCTCATCATATTCTCATCACTATCGAAAAGCAGTCAACAGAGTTTACCCTTCTAATTTACCCCAGAAGGCAGATTCTTCTACCCCACAGAGTCAGAATTGAAATAGTATATAAAATAATCCTTAAGTTCACAGAACACATAAGCAATTCAAAATGTCTTCAGAATTATTAGACATTTAATCTGTCATTATCCAATTCAACAAGAAAGAATTTATCTTCTAACTCAGCATTTCCCAAAGTATGCTGCATTACACTACAGACCCCTCAGAAGGCTCCTTGAAAGGGAACTGGGGTAATATTTTCAGAAACAGTGCATTCCATATACTACTTCCCTTCTTGGGCATTTAATACTCAAGGATTAGAAAGTTCCCGCAGTCAATATTACTGTTTCTTTTGGCTTCACCCAACGTGACTCAAATTCTTCAACTCACGTCTCCATGGAACACTTCTTAACATCCCACAAACTAATGGGACCTACACAGAGAAAATAAAGAAGTTATCTAATCTAACGAACCAAATCAATACAACAAAACTCAGACTAGTACTATTACCAGCCTAGCAGAATAAATACGGCTGACACTGCTAGGAAAACCTTCCATAAATTATCACTGCACTTTTCCTTTTGTAATTATAATGGCCTCAAAGATATTTTCTCTAAATGCTCTAAAGATGTGTATTTTTTGTTTGTTTGTTTGTTTGTTTTTACTTTACCACAAAAACTATCTACAGGAAAAAGATGTGTATTCCTATAGCTCATTTTTTCCTGTTTAATAGAGTATTGCCAAAGTTCAAATAAATTTATTCCCCTCCAGTAGTCTATAAGCTTGATGGCATAACAGAAAAGACTAATCTTTCCAAAGTTATCATAAGTGTTAGAAAGTTCTCTTAAGTTCAGAGTAGAGTGAATCTTTACAAATAAGGTAACACTGTGATTTATGGTTTATAAAGGTTACTAGTAAACCAAAATTATTTTTATTTTATTTTGAGACTGGGTCTCACTCTAACACCCAGGCTGGAGTGCAGTTGCACAATCATGGTGCACTGCAGCCTCAAACTACACAGCTTAGGCAATCCTCCCACCTCAGACTCCTGAGTAGCTAGGACTACAGGCACGTGCCACCATATCGAGCTAATTTTTATATAAAGGTAGAGACAAGGTTTCCCCATGTTGCCCTGGCTGGTCTCAAACTCCTGAGCTCAAGCAATAAACCCACCTCAGTCTCTCAGAGTGCTTGGATTAAAAGTGTGAGCCACCACACCCAGTCTACCAAAATTATTATTTTTTTAATAACAGTAGGGTTTACAAAATGGCAGGGATTTATTGTTGTGGTAGACACAAAGCAATTATTATTTATTACATTCCCTTACAGGTGTGTCATTGAAGATGTTTCACTTTCTGATTCTGCTTAGTGTCACTGGATAGAGGAAATTCCAAAATTGTAAGATTCGATTATCTAAACTATTATGCCATCATCACCTGATTTAACAACCTATCTCCTCAAAGCACTTTTCCTTACATTCCAAGATGACATAAGGAAGATAAGCATTGCCTTTCAATGTTCTATATTTCAATGCATATAATTTTTCTTTTGATCACTCTGGGGCTCCTATGAATGTTCCTACCATATTTTTTAACCACCATTCCTCTCATGATGGCCTCTCTGTCTATTACACAGCTTTAATTCTTCAATCATTATAATCACTTTATTAAATGCATCTTCCCTCCTCTTCCCCTCTCTTACTTAATTCATCATACTTGTCTAGCATAACCATAACTTTAAAGAAATCCAACTCTCTGCCCACTCTGCATCATGCCAGGATGGATGAACATACTTGATAGAAAAAAGTACAACCATACTGACAAGTCCCACCTTAATTAAACTCATGATCCAAGTACTACATACCCAACATATATTCTTGGTTGTACTGTGCAGAACCACAATCTTAGGTGAACCATTACTAACACTCAGCAATCACACTGCATTGTCCTAGTCCATTCATTCTCCAGTCTCCTAGATGATTTCCCACCTTCTTCAAACATCCAATACCCTCTTCCCTCATCTTCACTCTCATCCAGTGACCTTGACTTTGATTCTACTTCATTGAGAACACAAAGCAATCAGAAGAGGACATTAACAAAATCCCCAACCACATATTAGGAATTACCATCCTGTTTGCCAGTTATTGTGCCAATATTAAAGCCAATCTATATGGATACTAGATCCCATCTTCTCTCACTTATTAAGACATATATTCTGGGCCAGGCATGGTGAATCATGCCCATAATCCCAGAACTTTGGGTGGCTGAGGCAGCAGAATCACTTGAAGCCATAAGTTCAAGACCAGCCTGGATAACATAGTAAGATACCATCTCTAAAAAAATTAAAAAATAAAAATTAAGGCATGGTGGCTTGCACCTTAAGTCCTGGCTATTCATGAGGCTGAGACAGAAGTATCACTTGAAGTCCAGGAGTTTGAGGATGCAGTGAGCCATGCTCGTGCTGCTGTACTCCAACCTGGGAGACAGCAATACCTTGTCTTTAGCTCTTTTTTCTAAGTGCCTCATTTCTTCTCAAAATGATTAGTTTTCCCCTTTCTAATGGACTGTACCTTTAACATTCAGATATAATAATTTTTCCTCCTCTTAAATACCCTAATGTTCCCAAATTTACTGTCTTATTTTTATGTGCTTTTGTTGCATAAGTCCATGAAAAATATGTCTATGCTCACCATAGACAATCATTCTCTTTTCTTTCTCTTAGGCTTACCCTAATCAGTGATTTATCCCCACCATTCCATTAAAACTGCTAACCAATGACCTCTGTATTGCTAACTCCAATGCTCAACAGTCAGTTCCCACCTCACTGCACCCATCAACAACATTAAATACAATGGATCACTCTCTCTGCTTTGAAATACTTTCCTCACTTGACTTTCAGGACACCAGATTATCTTCATTTTCTCTTTCACTGGTTTCTCCTTCTCAGTCTCTTCTATGGATTCCTCTTCTCCTAGACCTCTTAACTTGATTTCAATTTTTGTTTCTCTTTTCTTCTCTGTTCTTTCTCACTTGATGATCTCTTACAGTCAAATGGTTTTAAGTACCATCTAACGTCTACAACTCTCAAATTTATATCTCGAGTTCAAATCATACTCCTGAACTCCAGGCCCAATTACCAAAATTTCTGCTGCCTTGTTGTTTTTGAAAGACAAACTGAAGTCTTAATCTTTCTCATCAAAGCTGCTCTATGTGTAGCCTTTCCATCACACTTGAAACCAATTTAATTCCTTCAATGCTCTGGCTAAAAACCTTAAAGTCATTGTAGACTCCTCTCTCTCATACTCCACATCCACAGAAAATCTCATGGCCTCAAGCTTCACAATATATGCTGGAACTAAACACTTCTGACTAACAGTGCTATCTTGCCGCCCCTGCTCAAGCTGTCGTTTCTATCACATAAGTTACCGCAATTGTCTCATTTTTCCATCATCACTCCCCACAAGGTTATTCTCAACACGGTTGCCATAGCTATCCAATTTAAATCAAAAGTCAGGGCGTATCATTCCTCTGTTATAACCCTCCTACCCAATGGCTCCCTATTTCACTCAGAGAAAATTCATAATCCAAGGCCCTGAGATCTGTTCTCCATTACTTTTCTAACCTCATTCCCCATACTTCCACATTTCCTTCTACTTAGACCTTCTTGCTAAACCTTGAACAGTCCAGACATGCATCTGTTTTACACTCTTTGTAACAGATGCACCCTCTGGCTGGAATGTTCTTTCCCTCAAAATTGAAGTAGTTTATTAGCTCCCTGTTTCAAGTCCTTCTTTAAATGTCACCCTTTCAATGATGCTTATCCTGACTTGCATTTAAAATTGGGTCCCAACCTCTCACCCTGCTCACCCCTTGCCACTTATTTTCCAACATTATATATAATTTACTTATTAACTGCCATTCATCACAGACTATTAACCTCCAAAAGATGAGAATGTTTATTAGTTTTATTCACTAATGTATTCCATGCACCTAGAAATGTGCTTGGTACATAGTAGGTAACTCAATAAAGACCATCTGAGTGAATAAATGAAATAGACTTACCCACAGACAATAGTGAACTGCTGTGCAATACTTAAAATTAATCATTTTCTCCTTTGTATCTTGGGCAGATTAATGTGAAAAAAGACAACATTAGAGGGATGATCTGTCCTGATGATTTATCTCTGTCTACAAACTTTTTAGATTTTTGTAAATTAATAGATAGGCGTCTTAGGCCATTTTGTCCTTCTATAACAGAATACCTAAGACTGGGTAATTTATAAAAAACAGAAATTTATTTCCTCATTGGTACAGTTATGAGGGAAAAAAAAGAAAGAAATCCATTTTTCACAGTTCTACAGGCTGGGAAGTCCAAGATCAAGGTGCTAGCAGACTTGGCATCTGAAAAGAGCCCAATCCACAATTCCAAGATGGACCATTGAACACTGCATCCTCCAAAGGGAAAAAATCCTTTGGTTTCACATGACGGGGTACAGGGGGAAGCAAAGAGTTGTACGGGGGACCGAACTCACTCCTCACTCTTCTATAAAGACATTAATCACACCCATAGGGTGAAGCCTTCCTGACATAATCACCTCTCAAAGGTACCACCTCTTAACATTCTAACAAGGGCAATTAAATTTCCACATGAGTTTTGGAGAGAACAAACATTCAAACCATAACAATGAACTTTAACTCTCACTGAATTATAGAGCCAAAATAAATATCAATACATCTAAGAACCTGACTATACAACCCCAACCCCAATTATACATTTGATCATTTGGAATTTTTATAAGAATACTCAATGCATGGCACATTTCAGTGATACAGTTCCTTAAAGCACTCTTCACAGAAGCATTCACCACTGAACAGTCGTTATTTTGGGTAACATTGCCATTAACTAAGATCATAGAGCACGGTCTTGAACTATCAAATTAAGGTGAATTTTAAGTTGGTGAATCTAAATGTATTTATTGTAGTTTAAGGATCACATTTATGAGCAGAAAAAAACTTTTCAAACTAAATCAATATTTTATATTTTAAAAACAATAAATATACCAGCAACCTCAGATATATAGGATTCTATTTTTCTTAAGAAGAAAAA
Organism: Sapajus apella; assembly: GCF_009761245.1. Lineage (NCBI taxonomy): Eukaryota > Metazoa > Chordata > Mammalia > Primates > Cebidae > Sapajus > Sapajus apella. The sequence continues at coordinate 31,743,896 of NW_022436941.1, forward strand.
AAAAATAATAAACAGCTTTCTTCTTATTGTTTACTTCTCTGTTAAGCATAAGACCCTAACAGAAGGGTGCAGTGGCTCACGCCTATAATCCCAGCACTTTGGGAGGCCAAGACGAGCAGATCACGAGGTCAGGAGTTTGAGACCAGCCTAGCCAATATGGTGAGAAACCCCATCGCTACTAAAAATACAAAAATTAGCTGGGCATGGTGGCTGGTGTATGTAGTCTCAGCTACTCGGGAGGCTGAGGCAGGAGAATTGCTTGAACCTGGGAAGTGGAGGTTGCAGTGAGCCAAGATGCACCAGTGACTCCTGCCTGGGTGCCAGAGTGAGACTCCATCTCAAAAAAAAAAAAAAAAAAGAATAAGACTCTACCTTCCTGCTATCTCCCAAGAATAAAAATAACTGCAGTCGGCTGGGCGCAGTGGCTCAAGCCTGTAATCCCAGCACTTTGGGAGGCTGAGGTGGGTGGATCACGAGGTCAAGAGATCGAGACCATCCTCGTCAACATGG
>NW_022436941.1:31744505-31784200 GCF_009761245.1 Sapajus apella
AAAAAAAAAAAAAAAAAAAAACAACAACAACTGTAGTCTTTCCTCTCAGTTTTGAAGGCAAGAGAAGAACTTTTTCCTCTGACTCTACAGGTGGTTTCTGAAAGTGCTCTCCAGATGACCTGAGGTGACTGACAAGTCTATTTCACATTCACAAACAAGTTTAATAGGACCTGCATATTAACAAGAGTAATAATTTGTTATAGCTAACCGGAATAATTTTTCTATTCACTTATTATCTAGACACTACTCTTCCAAGTTTCTCATTGGGTTATTCTTTAGCTTACCATAGATGTAACTGATCGTGCATCTTCTTCATAATTGACTACTGGAGGTGGTTCTTTCCCATCATTTTCTTGCACTTTTTGCTCTAGTAATTCCTTCTGTGCTGAAAACTTTGCTTCTGTGCATCTCAGCTGCTGGACTGATTGTTTCAGTTCTTCAAGTGTCTGTTTTTGGCTTAGCAAAAGCACAATACTAAAAGAGAATAAATTAAATATAAATGATTTCGACTTCATTAAAAAGACATTAAGGAAACCTCATATATGTAAATTATGCTTTTCTTTTCTTTGATTTCATTTTTATAGGAGCCCGTTAGAATCATAAAAAAATATAAAACTAAACACAGTTTAAGTCATCATAGTATTTATTAAACACTAGCATTAACAAAATAGAAGAATGTTTGGAGTCAAATCCAAATTCAAGATGATTTCAAATATATTATGATCTATGGCATTCACTTTATTTTAGTTAAACCATATACCTCACAGAGTAGACACTTAGACTGAGAAGTGTAGGGCCTAGAATAAACTAAAATGACAGAAGTAGAATCTTAAATTTACTTTAAGTATCAAAGGCAATATAGCTAGGGTCAGATCTGTGCCTAGGGTAAATTAAATCAAATCGAGGTGACAGTCTGGACACCAAGCTTGTGTATATGTTGTGAGGCATGTATGTCTGGAGGCAGGGGAAGCTACTATGACAAGGACTAAGGGCTAAGATGTAACTGGGAGAATGAGCAAAACGAAGGCCTCCAAATCTTTCCAACATCACCAATATAAAGACAGTAGACTTCCCCATCCCTCCTGTAGAGTACAAGGCCACAGGTTGTCTTATTGTGACTTTTTAACGCTTGGAAGCTGCCTTCAATGGGAATTTCAAACTAATTCACCCACATTAAAGCCACAGGTAAAGAGGTAGTAGTGGTAGCCACTTCTGGAAATAGTCCACAGTAAATTTTACAATAATTTCCAAAAAGGACTGTGCCATGTACTGCTGAAAGTAAGTTATTAATATGTAAGAGACAACAGATTATAAATTAGAGAAAATGTCAAAATTGGAAAATAAGGTCAGAAAATATTCTTATATTGAAACTATAACGTTCAACATAAACTGAATAAATATTCACAGGCAGAAGTAGCCCACAGAGATTTATTTATAAATATGATGCTGATCAATATTTTGATAACTAAATTCAAATTTAATTGAGCTGGGTGCAACCTCAGTGACTGCTATAAAGAAAGTGGTAATCTCCTTATTGCAACAAGTTTCAGGTGAATGTCCTAACAAACGTAGAGAAAGTCTACGTTTGTAGACTAAGAAGTCTAAGAAAAGTAAAACTAATGAGTAAGAATATTTGTAAGAGACATAATGTTCAGAAGACAGACCTCTCCAGGGAATTCAATAAATGGTAATCAGCATTACATCACTATCATTCAACAATCTGTGAGCTGTGTTCTAAATCCACATAGATTTCTTGATAAATTCATGCTGGTTTATTTATTAGTTAGTAACTCCTTTTAAATAATAAATGGCATCTCTGATTTCTCAGTAATCTCAAGAGAAAGTTGATTTTTTAAAACAATCACTTTTGTGAACATAAATTTATAAGGACCACGTCCTGAAAAAGACTGCTCCCACTATGTACTTAAATCTTCCAGAGGGTTTCCTCTGCATCTCCTAGCTACCAAGAAAAAAAAAAAAGACTCCAATAACAACATCAATACAAGAAATAATTTGAAACACACAAGGTAAAGTGGAAAAGTATTTTTTCATGTAGATCTGGATTATCAGTCACAAAAAGGTGAATGATTTCAAAAATGTGGGCAAAATCAACAGGGAGGTATTCTTCAAACTAATAATCCTCTAAAGTAGTATTGTTATAGTAATTTTACACAAACAAATTTCATAAAGACTACCAGGAAAAATTTTTAAAAAGATTTATAAGAATAAAAATAAACTTTGCAAAATGAAATCAGCAATGACAAGGAACAAAGCAAGTAAATATTAACTGAACATCTGAATATAATTCAAAAACATTTATTTATGGAAATAAACAATATACATTTTACTCTATCTTAAACCTATGGTCAGCTGAATAATGAATCCCAAAAGATAACCACATCCTTATGCCCAGAACCTGTAGTGTTTGCTAGCTTACATGGCAAATAAACTTTCCTGGTATGATTAAGTTAAGGATGTTGAGATGTCAGATTATCCTAGATTATCCAGATGAGCCTAGAGTAATCATAAGAATACTTACGAGAGGAGACAAGATAAACAACGTCACAAAAGGTGATGTGACCATGAAACAGTGAAAGAAAAGGCAGTGCAACCTGGGACCAAGAGCAAAGTAATGAGGACAGTGTCCAGAAACTGGAAAAGGCAAAGGAAGCAAATTCTCTCCTAGAGCGTCCAGAAGAAACCAGCCCTACGAAAAGCATAGTATTAGGCCAGTGAAACTCATTTCTGACTTGTGACCTCCAGAACTATAAGAGAATAAATCCGTGTTGTTTAAAGCTACTATATTTGTGGCAACTTGCTACAGCAGTAAGATGAAAGTAATACAAACCCTGATAGACACCATATCCATTTTATGTTCATTTAAAAGGCAAACATTAAACTGTCATTAAAAGTTAAGTTTTTGAAAAAATATTTCAAGTCATAAATATACTAAAGTTTAAAGAAATAGCTTTACGTTAACAAATGATTTCTCATGATGATTCCAAACTCTATGCCTTACTGTTATTTCACCTTGATTTTACCCTGGATAATAAATGGGATCTTCAAATGATTCAAAACATTTGTATAATTTTTTTAAATCACTAATAACATTCTCTAACTAGAACAATCCATTTTCTCTAATCCTCACTGGGAACCTGAATAGCCCCGATATGATTTGGCTGTGCCCCCACCCAAATCTCAAATTGTAGCTCCCATAATTCCCACGTGTCATGAGAGAGTCCTCTTGGGAGGTAACTGAATCATGGTGGCAGGTCTTTTCTGTGCTGTTCTCGTGATAGTACATAAGTCTCATGAGATCTGACGGTTTTACAAAGGGGAGATCCCCTGCACATGCTCTCTTGCTTGGCTGCTGCCATGTAAGATGTGTCTTGCTTCCCCTGCACCTTCCATCATGATTGTGAGGTCTCCCCAGCCATGTAGAATTGTAAGTCAATTAATTAAACCTCTTTCCTTCTTCCTGCCCTCTTCCCACTCTAGCCCATGGCACCAGCACCATGCTCTTCTGTTCTTTTCTCAAGTCCCTTGTGGGCAAGGATGGGGCTGTGGAACTCTCTGTTCTGTGGATCGGTATCTCAGCATCAAACTAACTGACATCATTGTCACAGACCATGAGAAATATCCTCACATTTTATCAGTGAAGAACTGCTTCATTCTGGGCTCAGTGGTCTGATACGTGCAGTTGCCAGCAGACAACGTCCACACAGTTGCTACAGGATACGGCAAGGAAGGAAGCCCTGCAGCAGAAACAGTGATGGCTCCTCCTCCTCTTCTCCTTCCTCTTTCATTGGTGATCCATAACCCCAAGTCCCAGCCCAAAATCCTAATCCCCAATACTTGAAGGGGTTTTGGTTTTTTCGTTTGTTTGTCTTCTTTTACTAATCATGGTTTTGTAGGGTTTTTAAAGGGATGAGTAGATAAGAGGAATAATAGAAAACAGCTATCCTCTGTTGAGAAGGTAAGGAAAGGTAAGCTGGAAAATTTCAAAGCTTTCTAGGCCCCAGCACCTGCCTTTCTAGCTACTTCCCTGGAGATGGTGGGAGACTTTCCTAGGTCTTTCCAGGGCAGCATGTGATTCATTTGGGGATGAAAGAAATCTGTCCTGCATCGAGAATAAAATTTATGATGCAAAAAGAAAAGAAATTTAAAAAAAAAAACAAACCTCTGTCCTTTATAAATTACCCAGTCTTGGGTATGTCTTTATGAGCAGTGTGAGAAAAGACTAATACAGCCCCTACCAGTTCTAATTATTGTTTAAATATCTGCTCATGGAATCCTCCAATTCAAGTAGGAACGCTTTCTTTAAATGACTATTCATTGGTTTTTGCGCTCTTAGAACCATCCAAGGCCAAGCTCTTATAACCTTAAGGCCTTTTTTCCCTTTCCTTTTGCTTGCTCCACACAGTTGCCTTTAGTCTTGTTGCTATTAATCATTCAGCCACTCACACAAATATGGGGGGAGAGTTATGGGAACACTGTCACCTAGAATGTTGAACATGTTGCCTGTGGGATTTTTTTGTTCTTATTGTTGTTGTTTTCATGTGGTATCCTCATTACTATGTCTGCTTGTGTGAGATATTTTGGGCAGATTATAAAACTACATCACAAGACCCCCTGCTTCTAGGAAGATAGAATGTACTGACTCTGCAGAAAAGAGTTAACATAGATTTAAATGTAAAATCTCAAACTATTTAACTTTTAGGGAAAAAAAAACAACAAAAAAAAAACAGAAAAAAAACTTTGAGATCTAGGACTAGGCAAAGACTTCTTAGACTTAACACCAAAGTACCAACCACAAATGTCAAAATAAATAAAACGGACTTTTTTTTTGTAAGACTAGTCAAGTGTAGTATTGAGAAGGGGAGAAGGAGTAAAACAAGGAGTTCAATCTATAACTGACTATGAACAATCCATTGAGTTATCCACTATCTTCAGACCTGCCTAAAATGGACTTCTTTAAAATTAAAAAATCCTGTTCTATGAAAAAGACCCTGTCTCTCGAGAAGATGAAACAACAAGGTACAGACTGGGAGAAAACTATTTACAAATGACATATCTGTCAAAGAACTAGAATATATAAAGGTCTAGAAAATAGAAAGAGTGCAAGAGTAAAACAAAACAAAACAAAACAAAACAACCAAACATCCAATTAGAAAATGAGCAAAAGAGGTGAACAGATATTTTACTAAAACAGGATATACAAATGACAAGCCAACACATTGAAAAGATGTTCTAGAACATCATTCATTAGGGAAATGTATATTTTAAAAAATGAGATATCACTACATAACTATTAGAATGGCTAAAATAAAATATAGTGAAAAGGTGACAACACCAAATGTTGGCAAGGATGATAAAAAAAAACTGGATCACTTATACATTGCTGGTGGAAATGTATAACAGTACAAAACTAAAATAAACATGTGATCATCATACAATTAGCAACTGTGCTCCTAGACAGTTACCACAGAGAAATTATAATTTATGTTCACATAAAAACCTATACATAAATGTTTGTAGCACCTTTATTTGTACTAGCCCAAACTAGAAACAAACCATTCATCCTTCAAAGGGTGAATGATTAGACAAAGTGTGGTATATCCATACTGTTAGGGGTTAAATTGTATCTCCCAGAAAGATATGCTCAAGTCCTAATGCCTGAAACCTCAGAATGTGACTCTATTTGGAAACAGGGCTGTTGCAGATATAATTAAGATGAAGTCATACAGGAGTAGGATAGGCCATTAATTGATAAGACTGTTGCCCCTATAAGAGGAAAATTTGGATATAGAGAAGAGACACACAGGCAGAGGGCCACATGGAGACAGAGGCAGATAGTAGAATAAAGGTTGTACAAACCAAGAAATGTAAAGGATTGTCAGCCATCACCAGAAGCTAGGAGACAGGCATAAAACAGATTATCCTTTAGAGTGCTCGGAAGGAACCAACACTGTCAACACCTCATTACAACTTTTACCCTTCAAAACTGAGGGAGAATAAATTTATGTTGCTTTAAGCTACCCACAGTGCAGTATTTTATTACAGCAACCCTAAGAAACGGATACACATACTGTGGAACGGCGTATTACTCAACAGTAAAAAGGAGTGAAAGTAGCTGGATGAATCTCCAATGCTGAGTATAAAAAGCCAATGCCAAATGGTTACATACAACATAACTCCATTTATATAACATTCTTGAAAAAACAAACTATAGAAATGGGGAACACACTAATGGTTTCTAGGGGTTACTAAGGAGGTAGAAGGACTGAAAAAGTGTGGCTAGAAAAGTCCAACATGAGAGATCCTTGCAGTGATGGAAATGTTCTGTATCTTAACTGTGTCAATGTCAGTCTGGGTTGTGATATTATTTATGGTTTTGCAAGATGCTACCATTGAGGGAAACTGTGTATAGGGTACATGGGATCTCTCTGTATTATTTCTAACAACTAAATGTCAATTCATAATTATCTCAAAATAAAAAATTTAATTAAAAAATATATATCACTGCTGCTACATCATACTACCTTTGGTGAGGTGAGGATTTTTTTAATTTTTTATTTTTATAGGTACATAATAGGTATATATATTTACGAAGTACATGAGATACTTTGATAAAGGCATACAATGTGTTATAATCACATCAGGGTAAAGGGGGTATCCATCACCTGAAGCATTTATCCTTTGTGTTACAAACTATCCTATTATACTCTTTTAGTTATTTTAAAACGTATAATTAAATTATCATTGGCTACAGTTACCCTGCTGTGCTATAAAATACTAGGTCTCATTCATTCTTTCTACTTTTTGTACCCTTACCCCACACTTCCCACTGCTCCTCCCAGCCTCTGGTAACCATCCTTCTACTCTCTACCTCGAAGAGTTCCAATGTTTTAATTCTTTTTGCTCCCACAAATAAGTGAGAATATATAAAGTTTGTCTTTCGGTGCCTGGCTTATTTCACTTAACATAATGACCTCCAGTGCCATCCATGTTGTTGAAAAATGACAGAAAATGACAGGATCTCATTCTTTTTTAAATGGCTGAATAGTCCATTATGTGTATGTACTGCATTTCCTTTGTCTGTTGATGGATACTTAGGTTGCTTCCAACTCTTGACTGTTGTGAACAGTGCTACAATAAACATGGGAGTGTAAGTATCTCTTTGATATACTGATTTCCCTTCTTTTTTTTTTTTTTTTTGAGACGGAGGTTTGCTCTTGTTGCCTAGGCTGGGGTGCAATGGCGCGATATCGGCTCACCGCAACCTCCGTCTCCTGGGTTCAGGCAATTCTCGTGCCTCAGCCTCCTGAGTAGCTGGGATTACAGGCACGTACCACCATGCCCAGCTAATTTTTTGTATTTTTAGTAGAGACGGGGTTTCACCATGTTGCCCAGGATTGTCTCGATCTCTTGACCTCGTGATCCACCTGCCTCGGCCTCCCAAAGTGCTGGGATCACAGGCTTGAGCCACCGCGCCCGGCCTGATTTCCCTTCTTTTGAGTATATACCTAGCAGTGAGATGGCTGGATGGCATGGTAGCTCTACTTTTAGTTTTTTCAGGTACCTCTAAACTGTCCTATAGTGATTATACAAACTGAGGTGAGATTTTTATCCTTTCATATGTCTTGGGCTCCTAAATAAATTGTTTTGGAGGAAAATCTTTTTTATTTTCCTTCAGAAGTTGTAACTTTCTACTGTATTGTACCATACTGATAATCAGACACTCAGAGACACTATCGTAATACCAAGAATAAAATTAAAATGTAAATTTCCTGGTTTTGATTTTTAATGGTTTTTAAGGACAATGAGACTTACAGGGGGTGTATGCCTCTAGTCCTAACATTTTAAAATCAACATGTCTGATCAGGAAATCAATTAGAAAAATTCACATCTTTCAATTAATCCCATTTCAGTCCTTATCAATAATGACATAATTGCTCATACATGAACACTGTGGTAATTCACTCAGGGTGGTAGCAAAAACATTAAAAATTATTAGCAATAGCTTTAACAAATAACCACAAACCTTGGAAGGCTGAGAGGTTTTTGCATAGAAGTTTTGGCTAAAGGCAGCCTAAATCCCCTCTACATTTAGCTAATAAGAAAAGCAAATAGCTAGGATATGTGGGGGAGTTTATCTGTATAACTTGTTTACTCATTCGGTCCTAAAACTAACCGTTGAGCTAGATGGTCCTCTTGGGGGAGGTAGATCAGGGAGATTACCCTCTAAGGGTGTTTGCGTTAGGCCCTGGAATCTGGCCTTAATCTTTCTCCACAAGTGTGTTGACTTAGAGCCTCTGTTATTAAATCTGTACTGAATAAATGCAGAGAGGGCCAACTGGTCAGAGTGGTGTAGCTGCAATCTCTCTGTGTGAGCGGCACACGACCCCCTAGCCCACTCGTTCACCGGAAATTTGTGTCTGAGTACATTCATTCATCTATCATGCAGCTGGGGTCTGTGGGACGGACCCCGGCAGTAATTACTGAACATGTACTTTTGTTCAATAATTACCGAAAAAAAAGTATTGCTGACCTCACTATGTAACATACTATACAATTATGTTATGTTTATAATACCAATGAGCAAACAAGCAATACATATTTCAATAAGTAGAAATTATAGTAAATTTATGATTATTTAGTACAAAGATGCATAGGAGGCAAATAAATTTAAAATATGGAAGCTTCCAGGACCCTTGTGTATGCTACTTCCTATCTCTGAACACTCTTTCCATGTACTCTTCACATGCAGGGTATCTTCTGCCCATCTCCTAGGAGACCTCTGACCATCTTTCTTAAGTAGCTGTTCCTCTGTTATTCTTCTATCTGAACCCTATTATAAGGGTATAATTGATACTAATTATCATAATTAGTAATTATGTATTGGTCTCCTCCACAAAAGTATAAGCTTCATGAGCCACGTGACCATATGTATCTCACCTCTCACTGCATTCACAGCAACTGGTAGATGCACAATCAATATTGTTGAATGAACTCCTTATTTACATAGCATATTTTTTTTAAATCACATATTTCAAAAACTCTGAGCCAAAGGAAAAAAAGAAAGGTTCCTGGATTTCAAAACTAGAACTACTCTTGATTATTTAAGTCTTACCTTTACCAGAAGCTAGATATGACATTTTGGAAATCTCTTAAAATTTCTGGACTTCAGATGTCTCATTATTTGAAAGGCAGTGAAGCTAAATCAAACAATCTCTTAAGATTCTGCATGGTTCTAAGAGTTACAATTTTATAATATATAAGGTATTTTTAAATACTAAGTGATAGTGGTATAAAACACGTTAAGACAATACAAAATTAAAAATCATTTACTTTTTGTAAATCAAACCAAGCATGCAAACCAACAGTAACATAACTAGGTCTTTATGCTGCTGAGTCATAAATGACATACGCTTGGCATTTTTTCCCATACTTTTTTTTAATACAAAAGTCAAGGACTACAAATCAGGAAACGATTGGTATTATACACGTTTGAATAAACAGACTTTAGAAGTAATGAGTGAAGATATATAACAGACTAATGGTTTGTGTTGTATTAAAGTATATTTAGTGTATATTATACAATACAAAATTTGAGTGTATTAAATACACTGAATACACCAAAGTACACTAAATGTATTTAATGTATCATATTACATGTATTTAATACTTTAACATTTATTGTAAAAATTTCCAGTGGTTGGTTTTATTCCTTTCATTCTGTATTTTTTAAATAAAATTTTGCAATAGCTACATTTCAACTAAGACCTGCATTACTCATATAGGTTTGAGCTCTGTTCTTGTTAATGTGTGAATTTAAAATCACATAAAAGCCATTCTTGAAGTGTATTTTTCACTTCATATTTTTCAATTATGGGAACCAAAGCTATCAAATGATTTATCATGTAATTTATTTTTTCACTGTCTTTAGATGTTTTAGAGACATCTAATTCAAATTATACAAATTTGATTTTATTCTCATATTTTGATATGACAAATACTTTTATTTCTATTAAGTAACTATTCAATATAATTCTATTAATTTTTAAATTATTTAAGAATCCAAATATCTAACATAGACTATTTTTGGTATGTGGGAAGAAATGCAGTTTCACTTTTCTTACTTTCAAATAACACAGTACATGAAACTAACAAAGTGTTGCGAAGTAAAGATAATGTAAGTTTATTATTAAAACTAGATAAAAATTGCTTTTAATTATATATGCATATTTAAACACATGTGTAGATATATAGATATATATACACATGTACACAATAAAAGGAAATGCTTAAGAAATATTAAGAAATTAAAATGCAAACATTTGCCCTAGAATCCCTTTCAGACTACGTACTCAGCAAAATATGTTAACATATAATTCAAAGGCAAACTTCAACCCTACCAATGTCTGCGTTAATAAAATTTACCAGTAACTCTTTAGTTATATAAATATACTTAACGGTTTTAAGGTTATGCCTTGATTCTAACAATAAAAACTCAGTGGTAACAAAGGTTAATAAGAGTTGGATTAAACAGTTCTCATCCCCTGAAAAGCTTGGCATACTTACCCCTGCTAACTTACTCTCTAAAGAATGCTGTTAAAATCATAAGATCAAGCAAACAAGATAATCGAAAAAGACAGACGCTATGGACTCAGCAACTCATATGTTTTCTACCATTTACTAAGTATGTGATTGTAAGTAAGTTATCTAAACTCTGCTTTAGCCTGAATGTAAAACACAGGCTACTATACAAAAGGCACAGAAAGATAACATTCAATGAGTTACATATATATATATATAAACAAGATATATATAATATATAAATATATGTAAGATATATATGTTAACTTATATATATATGTTAACTCACTGAATGTATATACGCTGAATATAAAATATCCAGCATAATATGTGGCACAAAGTAAAAACTCAAGAAATATTACTTTCCATGTATCCACTACCCTTCAAGGCTCCTCTCTTACATCCATTCTCCTATCCTGATAAACATAAACAGGTAGAGGAACATAGATTACACACCCATTATGTAGATAAAACAGAGACAAAGATTTGAGTCAAGAAAACATGCCAAAAATTCAAAGAATCTCACAACTTCCAGATTAGGGAGCCCCTAAAGATCATCTCCAACAACCTATAGTCAGACACTCTGGTGAGAGGGTTAGCATTTTTTATTTTCTTTCTTTATATCCACTACATTTTAAAACAGGAGTCATTTATAATGTGTGCTTTTGCAAAATTATAAAAAGTAGAGTCTCTTGGTCATATACGAACATATGAACAGATTCACACACAAAACAGAAAAGCAAAAGATAATTCTTTTGTTTAATTTTATATGTGCAATGGGTGATGTTTTATTTTATCATTCAAATAAAATCTTCTGTTAATGCAACACTAAAAATTTGCAGATTTAGTAAAGGAATGATTGGAGTAACTCAAGTTCTCCTGTTCTCACCTTTAAAAGGCTCATTGATTCCCATTTGATTTTGCAATGGACTCAATGTTTCTTGCTGCCAAAATTCAGACATTGAAAACCCCTAATACAATGGTATTAGGAGGTGGTGGCCTTTGGAAGGCAATTAAGTCATGAAGGTAGAGCCCTTATCAATGGGATTAGTGCCTTTATAATAGAGATCCCAGTGAGGTCTTTCCCTCTTCTGCCATGTGAGGTTACAATGAGAAGATAGCAGTACGCAGTCTGGAAGACGGTCCTCACAAGAACCCAATCATGCTGGCACCCTGATTTCAGATTTACAGCCTCCAGAACTGTGAGAAATAAATTCTGCTCTTTGTTAAGTCACCTAGTTTATGGTACATTGTTATAGCAGACCAAACTGACCAAGACAAAAATTTAACACCAAATTGTAATAACAACTATAGTATAAATGAGAAAAGTAGCACTCTTAAAATTTGATGTGGTATAATAGAATAGCATAGAATAGAACGTCACACCATTCACTGAAATAAAGAATACTAAGAGTGAACCAGGTTAGGTTGTGTTTGGTTGGGTGGTATGGAGATTTTTTAATTCAGCCTTAGACATGGGGAATTTAGGATACTTCTAAGAGATTCAAAGAGGCATAGCAATTAGGCAATTGGTTACATGGCCACAGAGTTCAGAAAATAAATCTGAGAGAGAGTAATAAATGGATCATCTTCAGGAAATCACTTAGGGAAAGTGTTCAGGGAGAGGAGTGAGACAGTCTAGGGCCATGCCTTCCATCAATCTAAAATGGATTGACTGAGTGGAGGAGAATGAGTTTGCAAAGGAGTGAGTTCCAAAGGCCAAGGGGGGAAAAAAAAACACAACACATGAAGTCAGTAAATTCAGATACTATTAAGCGGTCAAGAAAGATAGTTTCTAAATTTAGCTAGCGATGCAGGCGTCATTGTGATCTTAGAGATATCCATTTCCATAGCGATAGGGGAAAAAGCCAGACTTTAAAAACTAAGTGGGAATTGAGGAAATGAGTGAGCATAGTCACTCTTGGAACAAGTTTGAACAGAAAGCAAAGATAATACTTGGAAAAAAATACAGAGACTTTAAAAGGATTATCTGGGGTGGGTAGGGAGGTGGAGATTGTTTTTATGAGTCAAGACTAAAGTATATGTAAAAAGTGAACACAAGGACCCAGTTGGGAAGGAAAGGTGAACATAATATATAAATTATATAAAATCTGAGAAAGTAGAGATGATAAAATAAAAAATAAAAAATAAACAGCATAAGAAACAGGCTTAGGACAAAGAACAGTTCCTCTATTGAAGTAAGGAAGGAGAACAAGTACAAATTTGGTGGGTCTGGAGGTCTAATCTCAGAAAAGAAGAAAAATATCACTAAATGTTTCTAATTTTTTTCTGGGATGTGGATGTCCATCTGCTGACTATGATGAGGGAGATATGTAATCAGAGATATGAAGTAAATGGAAAATATATGAAAAGTTGTACAGAAAGTAAGCACAGGTATAAATCAGAGAAAACCTATATATCACAAATTCCTTGAGAGTCTTTATAAAGAGTAGGTGGGAGTATAATAGCAAGAAATCTATAGTCTAGCCAGGATTAGAAAAACCACACCAGCAACCACTGTTGTAGACGCAATTAATAAAGGCAGATTAGAAACTTGAATTTTAGATTAAAATTTAAATTTTTAAGCAGTAGGAAGCCTAATGAAGTCAGTAAAAGAAGAGTATACCAACACAAGTAAAGTCTGTGGACCTAGGAAGATATTTTCAAATTCAGAAATAAGCAAGACAAAAGAGCACAGCTAATCCCTGAGTGGTTTTTATCTGTTTTCTAATCAGTCTGTTTGTTCCCTTCTAACACAGTAGAGCCAATTTATAGGTAATATTGGTCTGCCACTTTCTTAACAGGGAAATTCACAATGGGTCTGGTGAAAATGGATGTGGAGAAGTAAAGACAGCTTTTAACAATGAATTTTTGAAAGATAGTTCAAACTGTTAAAACATTGAGACATATGACCTGTATGCTATATTTACAAAAACACATAATTATTCTTCCCAAAAACTCTACATTTTTTAAAACCACAGAATCATTTTTCTAGAATCCTAGAAATTAACTATACAAAGCTTTATATTTAAAATGAAAGTTTCTGTTTCTAGAAATATTATGTCCACACTGCCATGTGACTAAAATATTTTTGTAAAATTACAATTAAACATTCTTCCTTCAAATTGTGTCTCTTTTACTCACTCAGACTTCTTCTCACAAGTCTCAGAAGATTCTTCAATTCTTTTCTCTAACTCCAAAACTGCCTCCTCCTTGTTTAAAAGCATCTGCTGTGTCTGCATAAGTTCTTCTGCTAACGTTTTCAACCTAGAATAAACAGTATCCTCAATATCAATCAACACGTTAATTACATTAACTTTATACATATCAAAAAAGTATTAATGCATCTTATGTTGCAATGTCCAAAACTGTAGCCACGTACAATTTGATTTAAACTAAAGTAAAATTTCAGTTTCTTGGTTGCATTAGCCACATTTCAAGTGCTAAACAGAAATGCAGCTACTGGCTACCTTATTCATAGTAGAAAAAGAATATTTCAATAATCACAGTAAGTACTCAAGTAATAATGGTCTAGAGTTTTATTTCACCAAAAAGAAAAAGAGAAGTAGGTAAAGAAAAGAGAACTTTGGTAGACATTGAGTAAATGGTAAGTAGTATTATTTGCAGATGTTATCTCATTTACTCTTCACAACAATCTTATAAGATACATACTATTTAAAGAAATGAAAGTGAGACTCAGTTATTTGAAATTTTAAATTCATGGTAAGCTCTTTCTATTTTCACATATTGTAATAATGCTTTAGGGGTATTTTCTGTATAGATTTGAAGACAATTTATTACATAAATTAATACACACCAGATAATTTATCTTTCGATAAAAATAAACCAGATAATTTATGTTTGGATAAAATGCATTGAGTCCATAATGGAAATATTTCTACCACAAAAACATACATGGCTATCATATCACTTTAAAATTGTTATCTTCAGCCTTTCAAAGCAAGACATAAAACCCAAAGATAAAAAAGAAAATATTAAATAATCTAACTCTATAATAATGTAAATTTATTTGAACTTAGATCATAAAGTCAAAAATAAAATTCATACTGAAGAAATACATGCAGTGCAAATGGCCAGGAAAAGCCCCTTTCATGCAGAAAAACTCTTAGAAAAAAGACAAACTAACAGGAAAATGAACAAAAAAAAAAGGAAGTTCATCAAGACAAAATTAAATAATAAGCATATGACATTATTACAACTTGACTGGATATATGTTATTTTTCACCTACTAAAATTGACAGGCATGAAAAATACTTGTAATATCCAGTATTAGCAATATTATTTTTTTAAATGGAAACAATTATATACCACTGATGTGAAAATATTAGCATAAATTTTTCTGGGATCATCTTGGAACTGTCTCTCAAATTTTAAATTAGAAAATTCTTTGACCATCTAAAAATCTGTCTTTCAAAACACTTGTACAATATGAACAAAAGTCTGTTCATACAAAAATATTTGCTGCAATATTTATTATAAAACAAAAAAATACATAAGATTTAAATGCCCTAGTATAGCATACAGCCACTAGGAAAGAATTAGGTACACATATATAAGGTTTTTCTAAGACATAATTTTAAATTAAAAGGCACGATATAGCAGAATGCATATAGCATTGTTCTAATTATATTAAAGCACAGATACATGCATGTTGTGTAACTGAATGGGGACCCCAAAATTCATCTGTTGGGGCCCTAACCCCCAATATAATGGTATTTGGAGATGGAGCCTCTGTGAGGTAAATAGGATTTGATGAAGTCATGAGGGTGGGGTCCTCAGCATGGGATTAGAGCCCTTATAAGGAGAAACAGCACGGAACTCACTATCTCTTCTCTCTCTTATTCCTCAAATACACAAAGAAGAAATCATCTGAGCATACCGTAAGAATTACCTATCTACAAGTTATGAAAACAGCCCTCGCCAGTAACCAACTCAGGTGGCATCTTGATCCTGGACTTCCCAGCATCCATATCTATGAGAAATAAATTTCTATTGTTTCAGCCATCCAGCCTATGGTAATTTGTATGACAGTCTGATATGGTTTAGCTGTGTCCCCACCCAAATTTCATCTTGAATTGTAACTCCCACAATTCCCATGTGTTGTGAGAGGAACCCAGTGGGAGGTAATTGAATCATGGGGGCAGGTCTTTTTCATGCTCTTCTCACAACAGTGAATAAGTCTAAAGAGATCTGAAGGTTTTAAAATGAAAGTTCTCCTGTACAACTCTCTCTCTTTGCCTGCTGCCATCCATGTAAACGTGACTTGCTCCTCCTTGCCTTCCACTGTGATTGTGAGGCCTCCCCAGCTATGTGGAACTGTAAGTCCATTAAACCTCTTTTTCTTCCTAGGCTCAGAAGTATTTATTAGCAGCATGAAAATGGATTAATCTACAATCCAAGCAGACTAATATGTATATATTTATGTGGTATGTGTTTATACGTGAGTGCATAGGATAAGAAACAGATGACTACAAACCAAAGCTTTATCAATACTCTGAGAGGTGTGGAATTGGAGCGGGTGAGTGATTTAAGGCCAAAGAAGTTTTCATAGTTTACTATCTATATATCAATATTGTTTGAATCTCTTATAACAAGAACAGATTTTTTAGAATCATTAAATAATAGATAATACACAGATAAGAAAAGCAGAAAAACTATCACACATAATCAGAAAATTCTAAATATAGCAATCAAGATTAGTTCATTTTCCACAATGGTTGAACTAATTTACACTCCCACCAACAGTGTAAAAGTGTTCCTATTTCTCCACATCCTCTCCAGCATCTGTTTTTGTCTCCAGATTTTTTAATGATCACCATTATAACTGGCATGAGATGGTATCTCAATATGGTTTTGATTTTCATTTCTCTAATGACCAGTGATGATGAGCATTTTTTTCATATTTTTGTTGGCCTCATATGTGTCTTCTTTTGAAAAGTGTCTATACATATCATTCACCCAATTTTGACTGGGTTTGTTTTTTCCTTGTAAATCAACTTTGGTTCTTTGTAGATTCTGGATATTACCCCTTTGTCAGATGGGTAGACTACGAAAATTTTTTCCCATTCTGTTTAGACTGAAACAACATAATAAATTTCAGTAAGCCTCTGAGGGCATTCAATACTAAAGCAAAATAAAAGCAATAATACTTATAATAATGATCCAGAGTCATCAGGGAAAGGTCGGATTTCATATTTTTCTTTAATCATATGTATATATATTCATAAAAGATTTGTAACAGACCTAGTAAAATTATGTTTATTAATACCATGGAGATACAGGTTTCAGTTATTGACAGAATTCACTTATGTGGAATAGTTCATATTCTGACTATCAGATAAAGAAAACATTACTGTATTAAGATTCAAGATCATTCTCAAGAAAGCTACATTTCAACCACTGGCTCCAACTTCCTTATTAATTAATTAAAAATAAGTAAGTAAATAACACATAATGCTTTCCTGTTTATTAAACTCTGCCTTACATATAATCTCATTTAATCCAAATGAAAGTTTAGAACACAGAGCCCTACCTCAGAATCTGTCCCAACCACTTTTGAAACCCAAGTCTGGTGGGAACAGAAAAAACAACCAGCTTCTTATCACTGCCTTGAGCATGCTACATCAAAGCTGAATTTAATAAAAAGTGTTTCTTCTCCTTATCACTTTCTTGTTTTATCCTTTGCTTCTTTTCTCTGCACATTTCCCTCATTCTCCTCTTCTCTTCCTGGTTAGTTTTCCATTCACCTCTCTTCTTACACCTTCAATCATTCACTTAAACAAGTGTTTATTTAGCACATTCCTTCTGTCAGACGCTCTGTTAGACAGTAGGGATATAATAATAAGCAAGTTTGCCCTCAGGAAGCTTACATTTTACTAGACAGATATCAAAGAAGAAAAGACAAATGATTTAGAAAAATAAAAGTGTATGGGGAAACCAAGAGCAGTGGCTCACACCTGCCACCCCAGCGCTTTGCGAGGTTGCGTGGGGTGGATCACTTGAGGTCAGGGGCTCGAGACCAGCTTGGCCAACATGGTGAAAATTCATCCCTACTAAAAATACAAACATTAGCCAAGAGTGGTGGCAGGCAACTGTAATCCCAGCTACTCAAGAGGCTGAGGCAGGAGAATCGCTTTAACCTGAGAAGTGGAAGTTGCAGTGAGCTGCGATTGTGCCATGGCACTCTAGCCTGGGCAACAGAGTAAGACTTTGTCTCAAATAAATAAATAAATATATATATATATACACACACACACACACACACACACATACACACACACACACATTTGTCTCAAAAAGAGAGAGATAAAAATATATATATATATGGGGAAAGTATTTCCCCTTTCTTACCATTATCCCCTTTAAAAAAACAAAAACAAAAAACCTGTACTGTGTGAATTAAGAGAAAAACATTAGAGTAATTATAGTTCATGTATAGATAACATAATACATGTAAGAATAGTTCACAAATTTCAAAGTACAATGTTTACTATCATGTTATTACATGTTTCCTATACAAATGTAATAGTAACAGTTTAAATGAGAACACATAGATACAGGGAGGGGAACAACACACTGGGGTCTCAAGGGGGAGAGCAATGGGGTAAGGAAGAGCATCAGGATACATAACTAATGCATGGAAGACTTAATACCCAGGTGAGGGGTCGATAAGTGCAACAAGCCATCATGGCACACATTTACCTATATAACAAACCTGCACGTACTGCACATGTATCCGGAACTAAACTAAAATAAAATATACTAACAGTTCAAATAGGTTATTCTTTACATTTTTTAATTAATTATTGTAATATTATAATACAAAGCAGTTAAAAGTGATAGCATGGTACTGGTACCAAAACAGAGATATAGATCAATGGAACAGAACAGAGACAACGCCACACATCCAAAACCATCTGATCTTTGACAAACCTGACAAAAACAAGCAATGGGAAAAGGATTCCCTATTTAATAAATGGTGTTGGGAAAACTGGCTAGCCATATGCAGAAAGCTGAAGCTGCATCCCTTCCTTATACCTTATACATAAATTAATTCAAGATGGACTAAAAATTCAAATGTAAGACCCAAAAACATAAAAACCCTAGAAGAAAACTGAGGCAAAACCATTCAGGACATAGGCATGGGCAAGGACTTCATTATTAAAACACAAAAAGCAATGGCAACAAAAGCCAAAATTGAAAAATGGGATCTAATTAAACTTAAGAGCTTCTGCACAGCAAAAGAGACAATCATTAGAGTGAACTGGCAACCAATAGAATGGGCAAAAATTTTTGCAATCTACCCATCTGACAAAGGGATAACAGTATCTACAAAGAACTTATACAAATTTACAAAAAAAAAAAATCAGAAAGTAGGCAAAGGTTATAAACAGACACTCCTCAAAAGGAAACATTTATGCAGCCAAAAAACACATGAAAAAAAAGCTCTCATCATCACTGGTCATTAGAGAAACGCAAATCAAAACCAC
Organism: Sapajus apella; assembly: GCF_009761245.1. Classification (NCBI taxonomy): domain Eukaryota; kingdom Metazoa; phylum Chordata; class Mammalia; order Primates; family Cebidae; genus Sapajus; species Sapajus apella. Next base: position 31,763,615 of record NW_022436941.1, read on the forward strand.
ATTGAGATACCACCTCATGCCAGTTAGAATGGCCATCATTAAAAAATCAGGAGACAATAGAGGCTGGAGAGGATGTGGAGAAATAAGAACATTTTTACACTGTTGGTGGGAGTGTAAATTAGTTCAACCATTATGGAAGACAGTGTGACAATTCCTCGAGGATCTAGAAATAGAAATTCCATTTTACCCAGCAATCCCATTACTGGGTATATGCCCAAAGAATTATAAATCATTTCATTATAAAGACACATGCACACATATGTTTATTGCAGCACTGTTCACAATAGCAAAGATTTGGAACCAACACAAATACCCATCAATAATAGACTGGATAAAGAAAATGTGGCACATATATACAATGGAATACTATGCGGCCATTAAAAAGGATGAGTTAATGTCATTTTCTGGGACATGAATGAAGCTGGAAACCATCATTCTCAGCAAACTAACACAAGAACAGAAAACCAAACATGGCATCTTCTCACTTGTAAGTGAGAGTTCAACAATGAAAACACATGGACACAGGGAGGGGAACATCAAACATCAAGGCCTGTTGGGGGTTGAGGAGCTAGGGGAGAGACAGCATTAGGAGAAATACCTAATGTAGATGACAGGGTGAAGGATGCAGCCAACCACATGGCACATGTATACCTATGAAACAAACCTGCACATTCTGCACATGTACCCAGAACTAAAGTATAATAAAAAAGCAAAGTCATTAAAATGACCCTGCCTGGAAAAAGTTCATAAAATGACATAATACTTAATATTTATTGAGTACCAAGCACAGTTTTAAGTACTTTATAAATAAGCACTTAAATTTATGTAATTCTTACAACACCCTTATTGTCTTCATTTACATAGGAAAACTGAGGCAGAGAGGTTAAGCTTCCTGTCCAAGGTCACAGAGCTGATAAGTGGGAAAAGCTAATAATAGAGCCCAGACAGCTTAAAACCTGAATCCACACCCTTAACACCTAACATCCTGTCTTAATAATTACACATCCTAGAATTCATCCTATATATATGCTTCAACAAGTATACAAAGATATAAATACAAGAATGTTTATTGTATAATCACAATAAACAAAGGTAAATGTATCATTATGTTAATGATGCTTAATTCTCAGGTGCCTCACTTGCATCACCCCTTCCAAGACTCTATATTTAATTTTGCATTTGTAAGTTTGTATAGATTTTCTTAAAGATGTTCCCCTCACTCCAATTTCATAAGCTTAGAGTCCAACAAAACCTAGCTCTAACTCTGGCAATGGAAAAAACTAGAAATAACTAAATGCCTGTCAATAAATAACAAAATTAAAGAAATTATGTTATATACAAGTAGTAAAACACTGTACACATTAAGATTTAATACACGTTAAAAAAAAAGAGGATGATGTAAAGGAATGTGTATAAAATAACTTGCTAACACAGAAGAAAACAACTGATACACATATATATGCTTGTATATACATGCTGGAAAACTACATACACTTTTTTCATGAGTTCAGTCTGGAAGACAGTAATGGTGGTCAACAAAAAGAAGAAAGGAAAATTTGGATTTTTATTGTATACTCTTTTGTAAGATTTTACAGATTTTACCACCTGCATGCATTAGTTAGGTAATTTTTAAAGATTTAAATGTATTAAAAGATACAAAGGCAGCCAGGCATGCTGGCTCATGCTGTAATCCCAGCACTCTGGGAGGCTACAGCAGGTGGATCACTTAATGTCATTCAAGACTAGCCTGGCCAACATGGTGAAACCCCAGCTCTACTAAAAATACAAAAAATTAGCCAAGCATGGTGGTGCACACCTACAGTCCCAGCTACTCATAAACCTGAGGATAGAAAAGTCACTTGAAACTGGGAGGTGGAGGTTGCAGTGAGCCAAGATTGTGTTACTGCACACCAGCCTGGGCAACAGAGCAAGATTCCATCTCAAAGAGGAGAAAAAAAAAAAAAAAAAAAAAAAGACGCAAAAGCCAAAAATCTTTTATTGTGGATAATAAAAAGTTTCCAATACTTATCCAACACTTTTTATATCATAATCATGTGATGTCATGATCTAAATCTTAAAACAGTCTTAAAGGGACCAAACTTTCAATTTCCCAAAAAATTATGACTTGACAAATCATCTTAACTTTTATTTCTTACAATTTTATTAAATTTTATTAAATTTGCAAGGCTGTAACTTTAAGTGTGATATTTGGGTTAATTTAAAACACAGATGGACTTTACGGTTGCCTGAAGTAACTTTTCTGACAACTCTTTTTCTCTATTGCTGCAATATATATAGAAAACAAACTGTCTCTTGCCATCTCTTTGTTAAAGTATAATTGCAAGAGCATAGGATTTTATGTATGACATTCTACACTGTAGGGACACAAATCTTTATGAGCTTTGCTCAAGAGTAAACAGAAGATGGCTTCTATAAGCAAGTTACGAGTTTATGTTAAATATAGTCACCTCCTAATACCCACTTAATCCACCTCCAATCCAACAAATCCATCTGCTTTCTTCCACACAACTTTGTTTCCTTTAATCAAATGGTCCTTCCAACATGTCGCCTAACTTCAATAATTTATATTTTTCCAAATCTTTCCAACTCACTCCAAAACTATTCCCCTAACACACCCTGAGAAAATTCTAATACTGTATATGTTCAACCAGAGACCAACCTTGAACTAATACTATAAATAAGAAAAGATTTGGTAAAACCAAGGTTCTATGTAAGAGGTGAAGGAGTGAGTAGTGGAGTATTTGACACCCCATAAAATACAAGGTTGATTCAGATAGTTGTATGAGTTAAACTGGTATCATCTTCTACAACAGGAGTCAGTAATCATTTTCTCACAAAAGCACAGAGAGTAAATATTTTAGACTTTGCCACCAAGAGGCAAAAGCAAGCATAGTATATAGGTATTTATATTACAAAAGACAAAAAAAAATTCATAAATATTTTGCTGGCAAATTCAAAATATAGTAATAACTGGGTACATGTTATTATAATGCCAGTCTCCTAATGAGAAGAATGAAAATCTTTTGATGACCATAATACTTCCCATCACTGCAGTTCAAAGTTAGTGTTTATAAACAAAATCAACTGTAAATGTTCACCTGCTAATGCAGATATTTAATAAGATTTTATGTCTTTCATATTTGTAAATGTCATTTTCACACAGACTGGTACCGACAAATACCAACATCAATCCACAAGCATAAAATTTTAATTAAGAATATTCAGTGCTTAACAGGCATGGTGCAACTGCATAATAATCACAGTGTTTTTTTACCTAATTCAATAACAAAATAATCCACACTCTGCTGTGCCTTAAAAGTGCCACATTTGAAATCCATTTTTTCTTCTTCTTTTGACACTATAGGCATGAACTGATAATAAAAATAAGATGCCAAAGTACACTGATACGTGTGGTACTCGAAATGCTGTTGAGTTATAACTGTGTCACTATGATTTGTATATTGCCAAGCAGCAATGTGAAGTGATGAGTGTAACATATATGGTCTTTGGCACAACTTCTTGGTTCTGCCACTGTAGCAGGAAATCACTCACAGACAGCAGGTAAATGAATGAGCATGACTGTGTCCCAACAAAACTTTATTTATGTACTCTGATAGTTAAACATCATGTAACTTATCCTTCCTTTGATTGTTTTCCAACCATTTAAAATACAAACAGCATTCTTAGCTTGTGGGCTGTACAAAAAATAGACAGCTAGCTGGTTTTGCCTCCTGGGCTAGAGTTTGCTGACTCATGCCCTACAAGATCCAAGAGAATCACTTTTCCACATAAAGAATTACCATTCTTCAATTGAGAGATCCTATTTATATTCTACTATAAAAGCTAAGCATGTTCTGATTTTAAATTTTAAGAAATGTACTGGAAAACATAAGGCCTGAGACTAGATTATGGTTTAGAATACAAGACTATACATTTTACACAATCATGGTATTCAAATATATCTCCTACTGATAGGTAGTAACAACTTATAAAAGAGACCACATTTGAAACCAGAAAACAGAGTCAACAAAATAACCAAATAGGATATTAATTCTTTACCATTGTATAAACATTAATCAAAATTCCTTCATTTGCAGACAAGTTAATGCTTATACTATTTTGGAATAACCTGCTATCTCTAATTTGTCATACTTACTGATGTGTTGATTCAAAACTCCATTTAAGTTTGCAATAGGTCACAATTAGATGACTCATCTATCCATAATGACAAAAAGCACACAATGACACTTAAATATATTCTTCTAATGTTCAAAATTGTATAGACTTTATTTTTTCAAGTAATTTGATGAACTAAAATTACTGAATCCCAAATCATTCAATGACAAAAAGCACACAGCAGATACTTAAATATATTCTTCTAATGTTCAAAATTGTGTAGACTTTAGTTTTTCAAGTAATTTGATAAACTAAAATTACTGAGTCCCAAATTAGTCAATTAAATAGTAACTAGATGAGAAGAAATATTTGCACATATAATTTTAATCAACAGATGATTAAAAATAAATTAAGCACAAAAACCCTTTCAGCATTTCGCAAAGTAGATGCAAAAAAAGAGGCAGATGGGAGATAGGTGTTGGTAGGGAAGGAGAGAGATTATATTATAGATAATAGATAAAAAGAAAGCAATTTCAGATTTAAGCCTGAAAATAGTGTAGCCTAAAAGCATGTGTGATGCGAAGTACACATCCTTGAGTGTCCAGTACTAGAAGTTATCTGAAGCTAAGAAATACCCTTGGACCAGACGGTAAGATACCATCCAAAACTTTTCTATAAATAGGAGATAATCCTATACATAACTCAGTTTAACTCTCTTATGTATTTAGACCTTGATAAATCTGGTTGGTAGATAAATAATGAGATTACGATAAAATGCTTTGTGGTACATATTCAGATGGGTAAAGGTGGTAACTTTATCATGTACATGTCATATTGTTAGATTTCCATTACAGAAGGGTTAAGTAATCTGTCCAGTTTCACAAACATAATTTGCCAAGTTATACTCCAAAAATGTTATAACAACTTACATATTTAGCAACACTTTATAAGAGGGGTTATCTATCTGTACTTTACACAACACTGGGTATTATCCAATTATTTTATCTTTGCTAATCTGGTAAGTGAAATAGCCTATTTCTTTTTAATTTATATTTAATTGTCAATGAAGAATATCTTTTCCAAGTATTATTGGTAATTTGCATTTCTTTTTCCAGGAACTAACTGTTCATTTGTTTCTTTCACTATGAAAATAATATTACAACACAATCTACAACTAAATTAACAATATTAATGCCTTCAGGAAAGAAAGTATGTTTAACTTTAAAGCACTAATATGTCTAAAAAAGAAAGATTTTTCCTAAGTCTTAAATTACATTCAAAAAATACATACAGTTTTAATAGTATTACCTTATGTTTATTTGAAAGCACCAACAGAGATACTGAAGAACTCTCTGGGAATAAAATTCTTGAAGAAACCGTAATATTAAACTCATATCCTGAATATAGGCACCATTCAGTGAAATGTGGCTAAAGTTTTATCGCAGTAAAATGTGAGCAATTAAACCTTCTATAACATTATCAAAGATTTATTATCTTTAATTTATTGCATTTTGTTTATTGCTTCATCACTATAATTAAGAAACAATGATTTATGACCACAACTAATTTTTCTCTCATTAGACCACAGAAAGCTATAAAACAAATTCTCCTTTAGTCACAAATTCTCTGATTTTACATTAGCTTATAACAGGTAGCTATTTTTAATTTTACTACATTATATTCCAATATATATATACTCATTCTTTTTGGTGTTTATTAAAACACATTAATCAATTTCAATGTAAACTCCTTGAAGATATTAACTCTTACAACCTTAGATATACAGAAAATATACTGGATGAATAAATTAGTAAGTTATTTAGGAGCAATATCATGATAACAAAAAAATCCAGGAGTAATCTATACCGCATTCCTTCATCAGCAGCACACGAACTGAGAAATGAAATGTCTCACTGCACAAGAACTGAGAAAGTCTGCTATCCATTTTGTACCATACATTCAACTCTATTGTTTAGAGCAGAGTCTCTCAACCTCAACACTACAGTACTGATATTTTCACCAGACAATTCTTTGTTTGGGGAGGCTGCCCTATACACTGGAGGATGTTCAGCAGTAACTATAGCTAATGTCTCCAGATACTGTCAAATGTCCTTTGGAGTATAAAGTCACCCCAGACAAGGACTACTGGTTTAGAGATAGCTGACATTGTAAATATCAATGGTCAGAAACCTAGTGAAAGTGAGACCCCTATGTAGGACATGAAAAACTTACGAACAGCTTCAAAAATCCCAATAAGGCTGCTAGAAAAAAAACTCTAATGCAGGGTACTCCCACATCTCCATTGCTCTCATCAGTAGTTAATAATCAGTATACCATAATTATTAAGCCTTCATCTTGTACATGTGATTTGTGGACAAATATTTGTTAGTTTCTTCAATCCTATCTAGCCAGCTTTAAAGAGTCTAAACACCTGACTGGGCATGGTGGCTCACAGCTGTAGGCCCAGCACTTCGGGAGGCTGAGGCGAGTGGAACACTTGAAGTCAGGAATTTGAGATCAGCCTGACCAACAGGGCAAAACCCCATCACTACAAAAAATACAAAAATTAGCCAAGCACGGTGGCAGATGCCTGTAATCCCAGCTACTCGGGAAGCTGAGGCCCAGGAATCACTTGAACTGGGAGGCAGAGGTTACAGTGGGTAGAGATAGCGCCACTGTACTCTAGCCTGGGCAACAGAGAAAGACCTCACCTCAAAAGTAAAATGAAATAAAATGAAACAAAAAAAAAGATTCCAAACCCCTTTCCAAGAGCCAGTCCAAGTTTCCTACCTTAGCTAATTACCTGTACCACTACAATGTTACTGAACAATAGAAAGGAAACTGTTCAATTATATCAGGACATTTGGCTAAGTCATTTAAGGTAAAATTCTAACAGGTGATATGATATAACATGTGTAATATTGAAGAGCAATGAGTGCATAATCATTTATAGCTGTGGTTCTGTCACAAAGATAAACACATGCAATGTTTGTTAATAAATATATTTCCTTGTGTTTCTCTCAAACAAAATCAGGAGATAGGTTAAATATTTAGAAGTACATGTTATGTTTTCTAAATTCAAATGTTTTAGAATGTTTATGTTTTCTAAATTCAAAAATGTATTACTAATTGCTTTTAATGCTTGAAAAAAAACTAAAAACACATTGAGACTTCTCAAAATTCCTTTAATATTTTATGCAAAAAAAAATAAAGTGAAGAAAGAATTGATTTGATAGCCTAGACATCCCTGCATCAAGAGAAAATAATTCAATTAAAAGTCAATTTTTTGTGCTAAATGCTCCGACAACAATAACTCACTTATCTCTAACAGCAAATAACCTAATTTCCAAAATAGTTCTTCAAATAAATTGTGAAGATGAAATGAGATTTAAAAATATATATAAATTTTGAAAAGCATGAAGCATTACTGTAATGTCAAATATTAACAACAATTGGGCAAATGAACGTAACATCACAGAAAGCTTTCATCTTCAGAATTACGAAAAGTAGTAATGAAAATGAGTAAAATTAACATATTTCTCAAAACATGTCACTCTAACTCCAAACATTAACTTTTACTGGTAAAAATAATTGAAATTTTAAATCTGATAGAGTACAACTATAAAGCAATAATACTAGTATTTAAACTGTTCATATTTTATAAATACTTACATTCCTTGCAAACTCTCTGCTGTTAAATTATTCCACATGATCTCATTTGCCTGAAGATTTTCATTTTCTTCCAATAAAGAAGTATCAAACTCTAGTTCTTGTTCTTTAGCAGCTGTTGTTCTAACAAAGCATGCCAAATAATTTTGATCATTATAAATACAGTATCATAATATATCTTAGTATACACTGAAGGCAGAATATTTGTCTTTATCCAAATTATGTTAACAAAGTAAGCACAAATACTATAAATCAAACTAAATCCTGGGTTTCAAGGTTGTGTAACTTGAGACTTAAGTTTCCTTATTAGTAGAATTCAGGTATTAACCTGCTTTATTCCAGTCACAACTGTAATAAGTATATAATAAAATGCCATGGAAGAGTATCTGGTGCATCATAAAGTTTAATATACATATAAAGTCATCACATTATAATATAAGCATTAGGAAGAAAATATAACTTCATGGATTAAATATGGATTTATGGATTTAAGCATGGATTAAATATGGAGTAACAACTAAGAAACTTTTACATACCAGAAACTATTTATACATTATATAGTCATCATTGACAAAAAAAAAACTTTTTAAATTAAAAGTAGACAAATTAAACTGAAATATTCTATGTCTTGATATGATCTTAAATATTTCTTATTTTTATTTGTGGTTAACTATTATATGAATGAAAACAAAACTGTCACAAATCCTTAAAGAGGAATAAAAATGTCATACCTGTGAACATCTATGAAATTATTATATTCTGTACTAGGATCTATCTGTTCAACCGACATTTGAATTTCTTTATGGACATTCACTATTTCCTCTGTGACAAGACTAGTTATCTGGCTGTATTCATCAAATATACCTTTCCTGAAAACAAAAATAAAATTTTACAGCATTTTAAAGTTTTATCAAGAGAAACACCATCTCAAAAAGGATTGAGAACAATAAGCATAAGAAACGTAATACAAAATTTACAGATGTTGGTTTCCTGTACCACCTTATTTCATATCTGGAAGTAGAGTGGAAGGATTATGTCAATGTACAGATTAGCAATTTATATTTGATATAATAATTACAAATGATCTAGAATAAGGCATTACCTTTTCATGCATGTATTTGATAGGTCCAAAATGTAGGGCCAGAGTTGATAACTTTCTATGTCTAAATATTCTCATATAAATTTTGGGTTGTGTAACATGGAACTCTGATCAACTCCTGACTCTTTAATGTTCCTTTCCAGTGTCAGCCACTTCCTCTCATGCTCTACCTGTCTAGTTCTTCCCTGATCCTCAGGGACTCTGCTCTTTTTTGTATTCTTACTTTAATCGGTTCTATACCTTGAATGACATCTAAATTTCCTCATTTGACCTCCAGCCAGTAGCAAAAATGCCATCAAAGTTATTAGCCTGGTCTAATAAATGCAAAAGAGAAAAAACTATTTGTTGCAAAGATCAGATTCCTACTTAAAAATGCTATATTGTAAAAATATGCCATTGGTTAGTAGTGGCCTCAACAGCAAGTGTAGACAACAGACAAGCTTATCCTGCATATGCTGAAATAAATATAAAGCATGGTTTGTTTTTCTTTCCCACAATCATTACTTATAAAAAAGGATCCTTACAAAAGCTCCTTTATTGTGAAGTATTCTCTCAATTACTTTACTTTAAATAGGAAAATATCATTTGGGGAAAAAAAATGAGATTTAAACTGCTTCAGGCAATGCTAGTTTCAAATAATTAGAGAAATCTCCTGAAAGACACAATTTAAAGAAAAGAAGAGGCAGAAAAATTTAATATAGATTTAGTCAATATCTCTGGGATTATAATCTCATAAGAGTACTGAATATTGTTAATATAAATGAGCCTATCCAAATAACTCTTTTAAAGCAACACAGTAAATAGTTGTAATGTAGAGGTCATTAATTATTTGCCTTTAATACAAACAAGGAAAAATAAAAAAAACTCCTAATATTATATGAATGGGTATTTGTTTCATGAGATTCAACTGAGGTGATATAATCATGCTTGAATTTTTAAAATTCTAAATCTAAAATGTTACAAAGTAGAGATAACATACTGTGGGAAACTATTATATGTCTCAAAAAGGTATTCCAGTGATGATGAAGATACTATTATTGAAAATTCATGTGAACAGTTTAAAAATATGTTTATTAATAAATGAAAATAGGAAAGGAAATATTTCTAAATCAATAGTACATACATCAGAGATAAGTAAATTTATGAATCAAATATTTAAGTAGACATTTCACTATTTTATCAACACTAAAAAGTTTACATATTAAAATTAACTTAAAACACTTTATCTTCTTAATGCGAATACGGAGGATAACCTAAAATTTAGTCTTACCTACACACAAGTATATACTATCTAATTATCTTTACCTTCACCTAAGGAGAAGTAAAAGTCAGTCAAGCAGACTCTGGAAGGCAGCAAAGACAAATTTGTTCTTCTCATTTCAGAGGCTGTGGAAGTCAGTAGCCCAAGAAATACTATCCCTAATCTGAAATATTTGTATGTAAATGGAATAATGTAACACAATGATAGCTAGTTTTATTAAATCTATCATGGCACCAGGGAGCCCTTCGAAGAAAACAATGCCAGTCTTTGCCCATGTCTTCAAAAGGCCTTCTCTGTCTCTCTGTGTCCTTCCTCTCATCTTCTTATAAGGATTCCAGTCATTGGATTTAGGACCTACTGTAAATCCAGAATGATTTCATCTTGAGATTCTTGACTAAATACATCTGCAAACACCCTATTTCCAAATAAGGTCACATTCTGAGATTCTGGGTACATAGGAATTTTGAGGGAACATTCTTTAAATCACTACATTCCTCTCACAGAGAGTGCAGGGTTAGTCAGAAGACTCAAGCATCAAGTTTCAGATCTGGGTCCATTCTCACTTGCCTGTCACAGATATACCCTGGATATAACCTGCACTTCCTAATTCTACAGGATACTGTAAGGAATAAGTGAGCAAATGTACATGAAAGTGCTTTGCAAACTGCAATGTAGTATATAAATAAAATATTTTGTTTTAGGAACTATCATTTTACCTTTAACAGTTATTTTGGCACCTATCAACCCATTTATGCCTGAAGTTCCATTATTGGAATGCTAAGCTTATGGGAATTATTTAGATCCTACTGCTCAAGGTTATTGCTAAGGTCTGAGTTTTCACACACAAAAAATTTTCACACAAAAAAATGTGTAACCTCCAGCATAAATGGGTTAACTTATTTAATATTCAGGCTTCCTCTTATACCATAACCTGAAAAATGCTCATAATTTTTCATATTACCACTAAATTTCAAAATACACTAAGCTTAAGAGCTGATGAGCTCTGTAATATTACATATCTGTAATATGTAATTACAGATAAATTAACTACAATACATTAAACTGGCCCAAGTTCCTTTTTTCATAGTTCACTACTTATATGTGAACTTTATCTCCACTTGAGAGATAACCACTTATTTCTTCTCTAACTCTCTTTCATTACTACACCGTTCTTCAACCCTACTTATAATTCACAGCAACTCCAACACTGAAGAATTCCCCTACACAATTTTCAGTGAAAGAAAATTGAATTTAGTTATTTGGAAAGCACTAAAACAGCTAAGCAAGGAGATGAAGTCTACCAAAGGATAGCTTGTTTTTTTCTGTCATTTTGTATCACTCTATATGATAAATATGAGCACATCTGATTTACTAATTAAAGTATATTGTTAGATCAGGAAAGGTGAGAAGTGTGGCTTGCTCACCTCTATATCCCTAAGCATCAGGTAGTGTGCTTTGCTTATGTAAAACTTTAATAAACATATGTTGATTTTAATCTTATACAGAAAAAAGAATAAGAAGCTGGCAAATAAACCTTCAAAAACCTTGAGCTTTTTCAGTTGTTCAAGATTTAAATACCCAACTCTCTAGAAGCAGATATTCACTTCCTAACACTTGTCAACTAATAATTTTTTTTTCATTTAAATTTCCAGCTAATGGAACAAAACAAAAACATACAAAAGAAGGACCATTTTGGAAGCTAGCTAGAAAGTTCAGGAGATAAGCACAAACTGAAGAGACATCAAAAGTGAAAATCAAGAATAATCAGGTTCTGAAATACCCATTGGACTGGGTCAAAAATAAAATTTACAAAGCAACACTTAAACCAGAGAGAAAATATGTTGAAATCATTTTCTGAAGGGATTTTATGATAAAAAGAAAATGTATCTTACAGTGCTTTTATCATTTCTTCTTGCATCTTTTGTAAGGAATCCAGCAGCAGGGGAAGTGTGATATCATAATACTGATTCTGGTGGAGCTGTGCCCCTTTCAATGCCAATACATACTGATTGTGCAACATATGAAGTTTCATTGTGGCTTTGTCATATCGTTCCTTGGCCTTTTCAGTTTCCTTCCCTGAAAAAAAAAAATAAAGAAAGTTAGCAAAGAAAAAAGAATAAAAATTATCTTCACTACATGCAAACTGAATTACTACTGTTTTATGTTATTTCACACATTTTATAAATAACAAAATTTTATTGGACATATACTATGTGCTTAGCTTTATGCAAGGTACTGTTGATTTGCCAATCCTTATTACAAAGGCTGCCATGAAGGAGATATGTAGGATACGGTGAATAAAGGTGAAAGTAAATAGTGAATAAAGGTCAAAGCAAAACACAAAAAATACAGATACATGATCCTTTTCATCTTCAAGAGGCTTATACCAAATTAAAACAACAGCGCACATAAAACTGTAAAACCAAGAAACCAAGAAAGCTTGTAAATAATATTAAATTTTGAGGTCTGTGTTTGAGATATCAACAAAGACAAGGGTAGTCAGAGGAGGGTTTGTGGAGAAGACAAACCTTAAAATATGGGACATGTCTGAAAAAGTATAAGAAAGGTAAGAACAGATAATAGTTCCTTCCTCTCACCATTTTTTCCTTCACTCCTTCCTTTCATTCAATGAATATTATTAGCTGAACACTGCTAGGAACTGTGCTAAATATTGGGAATTCAGTATTTGGCAAAACAGTCCTTGACATAGAGCTTTAAAACTAGAATATTGAGTGAATATGTGGAAAGAATAAAGTTACATAGGCAAGCAACTAGATAAGCTTGTCTAAAGACAGTAACTTTTGTGGAAGTTAAAGAAATAGGTCTGTTTAGGTAGGACAGTTTTAGGTGCTGAATGACTTGAAAATCAAGCAGAGAAATTTAGACTTCATGAGGAAGAAGTCTGAGAAATATTGATAATGTTACTGGTTAAAATATTTTATGGTTCCCTTACTAGTCATTCAGAAAACATTTACAGATTGCCAGTATAAGTGAATGACTATATAAATAAATGAAAATCTTAAGCAGATCTTAAACTTTTGATCTAAATTACACAAATATTTCCTGTCAATCTAGATTCAGAAAATAAACTATTCAAGATATTTACTAATTTCTGCCCTTTTCCAAAGAAGTCCTCCAAATGAATCCTTTCTGCAGAAACAGATCTTAAGTTGAGAATTTCTGATGGCAGGCTCCCTTCTGTTGCCATTCTGCTTAGGCTCAGCAATAATCTGAGCATTCCTTTCTTAAGAATCTCAGTACCCAAGAGCAAAGAGCAGAGAAAAGGTGAGGGTTTTTGCAAAGAGGGACAATTTCAGACCCTCAGACCATTCCAAGGAAGAACAACAGAATGAGGAACAGAATTCCCTTGGTTTCTCATCACCCCTCCAATTCTGATGCTCGGGAACTACATCGACATGGTACAAACCGAAACAAACCTTCTGGCAGATTTGTATATGTCTACTATCAACAAATTCTAGTGTTCAGAAATACTGCAATCACCACTGACTTCTAGGGAGCAACACATTAATTATTTCAAAGAGTTTAATTCTGTACCCATAGCCCATTCACTGGCTCTTGCACATGAGGATATTAATAACTGTCCAAGTTATTAACACAGTGTTGCCCAGATAATCTATTTCACTTTATAACATAAAGGACTTCTCAATAAGAAAATAATATTTTCTCCTGAGTATCTCTCCTAACCCCTGTCAGTTCTCACTAGAAACATGTTCTAAAACTAGAGTGGCAGGAGGGAAGCAAGCACATTAATTCAGTTCTCACCCAGGTAAAAAAAAAATTGTTTAATCACGAAAGTAGCATTTTTTCAAACTTTTTAACCATAACCCACAAAATAATACATTTTATGTCATGAACCAGTAAATAATAATATACATGTTTATGTAACCTTAATATAAAATAATTATTCTTACTATGAGGTATGCCCTGTGGTTTTTCAGAAAGTCTAATCTATTTGAATCTTAAATGAATTTTTTAAATGTTTCTCAGAATCCAGTAAAAATAATCCCTAGAGATTTATCTCACTCTGCATGACACTTGGAACAATTTTATTAACTTAGCAATTAATAAAATGACTTCAGTAATACTAACCATGAATGATTCTTAATGTTCTTAGGAATGTATCCTCCCACATGATTAGTTACTACAATAATTTTTTATAAAATAATTGCTTTTTTATCCATGAATATTACTACTTAGCATTCTTTCTTACAGAAATATGTTTCAATAAAAGTCCCCGAAAGTCAATGCAATTGGTTGGGTGTGGTGGCTCACATGTAATCCCAACACTTTGGGAGGCTGAGGCAGACAAATTACTTGAGGTCAGGAGTTCGAGACCAGCCTGGCCAACACAGTGAAACACTGTCCCTACTAAAAATACAAAAAATTTAGCCAGGTGTAGTGGAGCATACCTGTGGTCCCAGCTACTGGGGACACTGAGGCAGAAGAATCACTTTAAGAGGCAGAGGTTGCAGTGAACCAATATCGAGCCATTGCAGCACTCCAGCCTGTAGGAGAGAGTGAGGCTCTCAAAAAAGAAAAGTCAATGCAACTGACATATCTATGGCCAGCCCCAAAGCCTTCCATCTAAAAATGATCACCCCTTTTTCCTCCCCACCCACACAAGTTAGGAGGAAGATCCTATATGAAGCTGACACCCAAGATCTAAGGTACGTACCTGACCATATGGGAACCAATATTTTGGCTAGAAGCTAAGTCATATTCACTACTGAATAAGGGTAAAAGTTCACTAACTCCTGCTACAGAAGCTGCCAGAGCAGCCCTGGTACTGTCCTTTCTGAGGCCCATGTCAAGGTTTTCGGTTTTTGGTCTATTTGGTTTTTTACTCACCGTTTTTTAGCTAAAGTTTCTGTTTACTACTTTAAATTGAACAAATCAATTCTGACAAGAGTTCAAAAGGTCATGTACAATTATTGTGATAAATTAATTCCAAGTAAAAAACACACTTTCTACAGTCCACATGTTCATAATAATAAATCAAGTGTCCCCGGGCAAGATGGCCGAATAGGAACAGCTCCAGTGCTCAGCTCCCAGAGATGTCTATGCAGAAGGTGGGTGATATCCACATTTCCAACTGAGGTACCTGGTTCATCTCATTGGAACTGGTTGGACAGCCCAAGGAGGGTGGGCTGAAGCAGGGTGGGGCATCACCTCACCAGGGAAGGGCAAGGGGCCAGGGAACCCCCTCTCTCCCAGCCAAGGGAAGCCGTGAGGGAATTCTTAGTTAAGAATCTCAATAGCCCTGCACTCCGGCCCAGATATTCCGCTTTTCCCACAGTCTTCAAAACCTGAAGATCATGAGATTCCCTCCGGTACCTACACAACCACCAGGGCCCTGGTTTCTGTCACACAACTAGGTGGCCGTTTAGGCAGAAACCGAGCTAGGCCCAGCAGTTTTTTTGTTTATGCCCCAGTTGTGCATGGAAAGCCAGCAAGACAGAACTATTCACTCCCCTAAAAAAGGGAATGAAGCCAGGGAGTCAAGTAGTCTGGTCCCATCCCTATGGAAAACAGCAAGCCAAGATCCACTGGCTTGAAATTCTTGCAGCCAGTACAGTAGTCTGAGCTCCACCTGGGACATTTGAACTCGATGGAAGAAGAGGCATCCACCACTGCTGAGGCTCTACCATTG
Organism: Sapajus apella; assembly: GCF_009761245.1. Lineage (NCBI taxonomy): Eukaryota > Metazoa > Chordata > Mammalia > Primates > Cebidae > Sapajus > Sapajus apella. Next base: position 31,779,452 of record NW_022436941.1, read on the forward strand.
CTAAGGTTTGAGAAGGTAGGTAGTTTCAACCTCACAGTGTAAGCAAGGCTGCCGGTAAGTTTGAACTGGGTGGAGCCCAACACAGCTCAGTAGCTGCAGGCAGACTGTCTCACTAGATGTCCTGGCTGGGCAGGGCATCTCTGAAAAAAGGCAGTAGCCCATCACAGACTTATGAATAAAGCCCCCACCTTCCTGGGACAGAGCACCTTGGAAAAGAGGCCCTAGTGGGTACAGCTTCAGCAGACCTAATGTCCCTGCCTGGCAGCTCTGAAGAGAGTAGGGGATATCCCAACACAGTGTTCAAGCTCTGATAAGGGACAGACTGCCTCCTCATGTGGATCCCTGAACCGTTTATCCTGACTGGGAGACACCTTCCAGTACAGGCCGACAGATACCTTGTACAGGAGAACTCTGGCTAGCATCTGGCGGGTACCCCTCTGGGACAAAGCTACCAGAGGAAGGAACAGGCAGCAATCTTTGCTGATCTACAGCCTCCACTGGTGATTCCCAGGCAAGGAGGGTCTGGAGTGGACCTCCAGCAAAATCCAGCAGACCTGCAGCAGAGGAGCCTGACTGGTAGAAGGAAAACTAACAAACAGAAAGAAACAGTCTCAACATCAACAAAAAGGACATCCACTCAGAGACCCCATCCAAATGTCACCAACCTCAAAGACCAAAGGTAGACAAATCCATGCAGATGGGAAGAAACCAGCACAAAAAGGCTGAAAACTCCAAAAACCAGAACACCTCTTCTCCTCTAAGGGATCACAGCTCCTCACCAGCAAGGAAAAAAACTAGATGGAGAATGAGTTTGACGAACTGACAAAAGGAGGCTTCAGAAGATGGATAATAACAAACTTCTCCAAGCTAAAGGAGCATGTTCTAACCCAATGCAAGGAAGCTAAGAAACTTGAGAAAAGGTAGACGAAATGCTAACGAGAATAACCAGTTTAGAGAATATAAACGACCTGATGGAGCTGAAAACAACAGCATGAGAACTTCTTGACGCATACACAAATTTCAATAGCTGAATCGGTCAAATGGAAGAAAGGATATCAGAGGTTGAGGATCAACTCAATGAAATAGAGCAAGAAGACAAGATTAGAGAAAAAAAGAGTAAAAAGAAAAGAATGGAATTACATGATAATACCAAACCTATGTTTGATTAGTGGACCTAAGTAAAGGGGAGAATGAAACCAACTTAGAAAACACTCTTTAGGATATAACCCAGGAGAACTTCCCCAACCTAGCAAGACAGGCCAGCATTCAAATTCAGGAAACACAAAGACCATCACAAAGATGCTACTCGAGAAGAACAACCCCCACACACATAATCTTCAGGTTCACCAAGGTTGAAATAAAGGAAAAAATGCTAAGGGCAGCCAGAGAGAAAGGTCATGTTACCCACAAAGGGAAGCCCATCAGACTCACAGCAGATCTCTCGGCAGAAACCCTACAAGCCAGAAGAGAATGAGGGCCAATATTCAAGATTCTTCAAGAAAAGAAAACCCAGAAATTCATATCCAGCCAAACTAACCTTCACAAGTGAAAGGGAAAGAAAATCCTTTACAGACAAGCAAATGCTTAGAGATTTTGTCACCACCAGGTCTGCCTTAGAAGAGGTCCTGAAGGAAGCACTAAACATGGAAAGGAACACCTGGTCCCAGCCACTGCAAAAAATACCCAATTGTAAAGACCACTGATGCCAGGAAGAAACTACATCAACTAACGGGCAAAATATCCAGCTAGTATCATAATGGCAGGATCAAATTCACACCTAATAATATTAACATTAAATGTTAGTGTGCTAAATGCCCTAATTAAGAGACACAGACTGGCAAATTGGATGAAGAGTCAAGCCCCATCAGTGTGCTGTATTCAGGAGACACATTTCACATGCAAAGACACACATAGGCTCAAAATAAAGGGATAGAGGAATATTTACCAAGCAAATGGAAAGAAAAAAAAAAAAAAAAGCAGGGTTTGCAATCCTAGTCTCTGATGAAACAGACTTTAAACCATCAAAGAAGGGCATTACATAATGGTAAAGGGATCAATGTAACAAGAGCTAACTATCCTAAATATATATGCACCCAATAAAGAAGCACTCAGATTCATAAAACAAGTTCTTAGAAACCCACAAAAAGACTTAGACTCCCACACAATAATCATGGGAGACTTTAACACCTCAATGTAAACATTAGACAGATCAACCAGACAGAAAATTAACAAGGATATCCAGGACTTGAATTCAGCTCTGGACCAAGCAAATCTAATAGAAATCTACAGAACTCTCCACCCCAAATTGACAGAATATACATTCTTCTCAGCACCACATCATGCCTATTCTAAAATCAACCACATAATTGGAAGTAAAACACTCCTCAGCAAATGAACAGGAAAGGAAATCATAACAAACAGTGTTTCAGACCACAGTGCAATCAAATTAGAACTCAGGACTAAGAAACTCACTCAAAATCACACATCTGCATGGGAACTGAACATTCTGCTCCTAATGACTACTGGATAAATAACTAAATGAAGACAGAAATAAAGATATTCTTTGACCAATGAAAACGAAGACACAATGTACCAAAATCTCTAAGATACATTTAAAGCAATGTCTAGAGGGAAATTTATAGCATTAAATGCCCTAAAGGGAAAGCAGGAAAGATCTAAAATCAACATCCTAACGTCACAATTAAAAGAGCTAGAGAAGCAAGACAAATTCAAAACCCAGCAGAAGACAAGAAATAACTAAGATCAGAGCAGAACTGAAGGAAACAGAGACATGAAAAACCCTTCAAAAAAAAAAAATCAATGAATCTAGGAGCTGGTTTTTTGAAAAGATCAACAAAATAGACCGCTAGCCAGGCTAATAAAGAAGAAAAGGGTGAAAAATCAAATCGATGCAATGAAAATGATAAAGGTGATATCACCACCAATCCCACAGAAATACAAACTATAATCAGAGAATACTATAAACACCCTTATGCAAATAAATCAGAATATCTAGAAGAAATGGATAAATTCCTGAACACTTATACCCTCCCAAGACTAAACAAGGAAGAGCCGAATCCCTGAATAGACCAATAACAGGGTGTGAAATTGAGGCAGCAATTAATAGCCTACCACCCCCAAAAAAAGTCCAGGACCACACAGCTTCATAGCTGAATTCTACCAAAGGTACAAAGAGAAGCTGGTACCATTCCTTCTGAAACTATTCCAACCATAGGCAAAGAGGGAGTCCTCCCTAACTCATTTTATGAGGCCAACATCAACCTGATACCAAAGCCTGGCAGAGACACAACTAAAAAAGAAAATTTCAGGCCAATATCTCTAATGAATATCAATGCAAAAATCCTCAATAAAATACTGGCAAATTGAATCCAACAGCACATCAAGAAGCTATCCATCACGATCAAGTCGGCTTCATCCCTGGGATGCAAGGCTGGTTCAACATGAACAAATCAATAAACGTAATCCATTTACATAAACAGAATGAAAGACAAAACACACATGATTATCTCAACAGATGCAGAGAGGGCTTCAACAAAATCCAACAGCCCTTTATGCTAAAAACTCTGAATAAACTAGGTATTGATAAAATGTATCTCAAAATAATAAGAGCTATTTATGACAAACCCATGGTCAATATACTGAATGGGCAAAAACTGGAAGCATTCCCTTTGAAAACTGGCACAAGATAAGGATGCCCTCTCTCACCAATCCTATTCAACATACTATTGGAAGTTCTGGCCAGGACAATCAGGCAAGATAAAAAAATAAACGGTATTCAAATAGGAAAAGAAGAAGTCAAATTTTCTCTATTTGCATACAACTTGATTGTGTATGTAGAAGAGCCCATCTTCTGAGCCAAAATCTCCCTAAGCTAATAAGCAACTTCAGCAAAGTCTCAGGATACAAAATCAACATGTAAAAATCACAGGTATTCCTATACACCAATAACAGACAAGCAGAGCCAAATCATGAGTGAATTCCCATTCACAATTGCTACAAAGAGAATAAAATACCTAGGAATACAACTAAAAAGGGATGCGAAGGACATCTTCAAGGAGAACTACAAACCACCACTCAAGGAAATAAGACAGGATACAAACAAATGGAAAATTATTCCATGCTCATGATTACGAAAAATCAGTATCATGAAAATGGTCATACAGCCCAAAGTAATTTATAGATTCAATGCTATCCCCATCAAGCTACCATTGACTTTCTTCACAGAACTGGAGAAAAACCATCTTAAATTTCATATGAAACATTTTGGAAGACAGTATGGCAATTCCTCAAGGATCTAGAACCAGAAATACCATGTAACCCAGCAATCCCAATACTGGGTATAAACCCAAAGAATTATAAATCATTCTATTATAAAGACATATGCACACATATGTTTATTGCAGCATATTCACAATAGCAAAGACTTGGAACCAACACAAATGCCCATCAATATAAAGAAAATGTGGCCGGGCGTGGTGGCTCAAGCCTGTAATCCCAGCACTTTGGGAGGCCGAGGCGGGTGGATCACGAGGTCAAGAGATCGAGACCATCCTGGTCAACATGGTGAAACCCCGTCTCTACTAAAAATACAAAAACTTAGCTGGGCATGGTGGTGCGTGCCTGTAATCCCAGCTACTCAGGAGGCTGAGGCAGGAGAATTGCCTGAACCCAGGAGGCGGAGGTTGCGGTGAGCCGAGATCGCGCCATTGCACTCCAGCCTGGGTAACA
>NW_022436941.1:31784300-31816316 GCF_009761245.1 Sapajus apella
AAAAAAAAAAAAAAAAAAAAAAAGAAAATGTGGCACATATACACCATGGAATACTATGCGGCCATAAAAAAAGATGCGTTTATGTCTTTTGCAGGGACGTGGATGAAGCTGGAAACCATCATTCTCAGCAAACTAACACAAGAACAGAAAACCAAACAACATATGTTCTCACTCATAAGTGGGTGTTGAACAATGAGAACACATGGACACAGGGAGGGGAACATCACACACTGAAGCCTGTCAGGGATGAGGAGCAAAAGGAGGGACAGCATTAGGAGAAGTACCCAATGTACATGACAGGGTGATGGATGCAGCCAACCACTATGGCATGTGTATACATATCTACGTAAGAAACCTGGATGTTCTGCACATGTACCCCAGAACTTAACATACAATAAAAAATAAACAAACAAACAACACATGTAGTTACCATGCAAGTGAATTTGAGTATTGTGTTCTAAGATGTTACTTTTTACTGTCAGTTCAAAAGGTTAATCAGTTTAATGAATTTGATATTTTGTCTCCATTTAAAAATTTTGTTTTGTTACATTAACTATTATTCCTAGTTAATTCCCTAAATTTTTTGGTCTAACTTTAGAGGACAATCTCCACACATTTTCACTGAGACATTTAAACCATTTAAACCACCCATCTGTCCTCCCATTTGCACAGATATTTAAACTGCACACTATCCAACTGTCTTTCTAGCTGGTGTAAAATGATTCACTAAATACACAACACTCAACTCACTAAGATTTTACGCGCCAAGAAAACATTAGAAAATTCACAAATTTCCCAGATACCTTTTCTTTATTAAACTTAGTATATGACAAACAACTTGAAGCCAACAGAGCCAAAATTTAATCACCAACAGCTTATCAATGGTCATTAACAACAGTTACAAAAATATTTAATGCCTTTGGAAACATCCAATGCAGAATCCATTGTATTAAAATAATAATAATAATAAATTCTCAAAATCACTTTCAGGTTTAAAACCAGATTTGAGGTTATGTTTTAAGAGATTTGGGGGAAGAATACTCCCCAGCTCACATACACTTCTACATTTGGTTATAAGGCATACTTACACATGCATATTATCAATCAATCTTTATCTCTCTCCCTTACGGGTATAAACAAAGAGTTTTAAAAACACCCTCACTTACCATGATTTGGAAAGGGATTCTATGCTACTTTGTATCATAGTTTTTTTAAAACTATGATTTGTTTTAAAACTGATTTATTTAAAAAAAAATGTTTGGGGTGCAATACACGATATGTAAGTCAATTCCAGAATTATTAATACTATACAAAAACCAATGTTACAAATAAAAATTTTAAAATTGCTTTTACTTAACAAAATTATTGCAAAAAATAACCTAATGCAATTAGATTTAGTTCAAAATATTTCAGATCACTAATATACTTTCTTAACTTTTAAATAAATACATATGATCTTAAAAACTAATGTGAAGTACATAGAATGAAAAAATTCTTATTTTTCATTCAACAAACACAGAATCCTCTCTTTGTTGCTGTGTGTTTTCCCTTTTTTTTTTTTTTTTTGTAAGGATGACAGGCATTTGAGCAGGGCATGGAGTTTCTACGTGTCAATCAACAAGGAGGAAAACATCCAATTTTTCCTCCTCTGCATAAGAAAATTCACAGAGATTAAATTATAATTCTTTTGCCACAACTTGTTGACAAATCTATTTAATGCTTTGTAATAAAAGAATACATAAACAACATGTCATACCATAAACAATATTATGAAGCTAATAAAACTCATTTACGTAAGTCTGACATTTACAAGAGAAAGGCTAGACTACTCATTAAGCTAGTCTAAAAAGTCATTTTTTACTATAAACTTCTGAAGTGTTTGCCATTTGTGAAATATTATGGTAGAAAGCCTGCTGATAATAAATAAGAACTGATTATTTTCTAAAAATAAAGTACCTACAAGCAGACTCTGCTTTGATTTGGATAACTAAACATTCTACCATCTTGTAATTTTCCTTTCTTTTTGAACATTCCCCATTAATATAGTTTGGCTCTGTGTCCTCACCCAAATCTCATCTGCAATTATAATCCCTATAATCCCAATGTGTCAAAGGAAGGACCAGGTAGGAGGTGATTGGATCATAAAGGGTGTTTTTTGCCCCATGTTGTTCTCATGATAGTGAGTTCTCACAATATCTGACTGTTTTATAAGGCAGTTTTTCCTGCCATTGCTGAGTCTCTTACCTGCCTCCATGAAGTCGTGCCTCTTCCCCTTCCACCATGTTTGTAAGTTTCCTGAGGCCTCCCCAGTAATGCGGAACTGTGAGCCAATTAAACTTCTTTTCTTTATAAATTACCCAGTAATTATATGTCTTTTTAGCAGCTTGAAAAGAGACTAATACACCATCAACTTGACAGTTTTACTTATTACTCTACAACTGCTAATCTAGGCACACTGAGTATGAAGAGAATGAACAGGAATTCATCTTAACTTATAGTTACCTGGGTCAAATGTATACACGTTTTTTTCACATGGAAGTTAAATTCAAGTGTGATATATAGAAACAATGAAGGAGCTACCTTTATTACTCAGTGTGGTTCTGACAAGAACGATATTAAAAAGTCAATTTTAGTCTCAGCTTTTCCTTTGATTAGCTGTGCAGCCCCAAGCAAACCATTTAATCTAAATTTTAGTTTCTAAGTTTTAAACATAGGAGTTAAATTATCTGCCCTGTTTATTTCATTGGGTTGTGATGGAGATCAAATGGCAGAGAACTGACAAAATGTAGTAATAGCAAAGGCTAAATAAAGACAGCATTTGGAAAGACAACAACAATTAAAAAAAAAAGAAAAAAAAAAAAAAACGCTTTGTGCTTATATGCTCCTATAAAGCATTAAAAAAATAATAGGTATGGCTTGGTGCAGTGGCTCATGCCTGTAATTGCAGCACTTTGAAAGGCCAAGGCAGGCAGATCATAAGGTCAGGAGTTCAAGACCAGCCTGGCCAATATGGTGAAACCCCATCTCTACTAAAAAATACAAAAATTAGTCAAGCTTGATGGTGTGCACCTGCACAACCAGCTACTCAGCAGGCTGAAGCAAGAGAACTGCTGCAACCCAGGAGGCAGAGGTTGCAGTGAGCCAATATTGTGCCACTGCACTCGAGCCTGGGTAACAGAGCGAGACTCCATCCCCAAAAATAATAATAATAATAACAATAATAATAGGTATATAATACTTTGGTACTTCTAATAAATTTCCTGGTAGAAATTTTGATTTATCAAGAAACATTTATTAAACATTTTATGGGTTTTGAACTGTTTAGAGAATTGAAATAGTGATACCGTATTTTAAAGGTCAACATAAAACACCTTTAAAGAGCAAGTTCTCAAACTCTGTGTAATATAATTTCCTTGCATATAGTAATTGCTACACTCAACTGACCCACAGGCTTTTAACAACCTGTAAATTGAATGATGTACCATGTCCAAATCTACATTCCATAATTTAACAAAACTGTGAATGAGGGAATTCTGGGTAGCTGGGATGGTGGCAGCAGCGTAATTCTGAATCTCCCACATATCACCCAAAAATATAATAAAGAACAAAATGAAAAACATAACTCACACCCTCAGCATAACAGGCAGAGAAAATCCAAATTTTAAATTGGCTATTAGTAGAAAAGTAAACACCACATCTCTACAAATGATCTCTCCCTCTCCCATAGCAAGCCTTTATGAAGACCAAAGGCTGTTGTGTTGGTAGGGGTGGGTGTTGGGGGGTGAGGCAGGGGCAGGTTTGAAGACAACCACAGCATGCGCATCATGTCTGATCTGAAAACAACCATTAGAAAATGAAGGTCTGCTCTACATGTGAAAATACTGAAAAAATGTAGTGGTAGATCACAGCAGCGACAGCAGTGTCAGAGTTAAATAAAGGAACTGAGATACTATTTCTCATCTACCAAATTGAGAAACACTGTTGGTGAGGACATGAAGAAAAAAATTCATAAATTTCTGGTGGAAATGTAAATTGGTATACTCCTTATAGAAGGAAATTTGGCAATATCTAACAAAATCACATATAGGTATACCTTTTAACCCAGCAATCACATTTCTTATACTGTATATCTCACTTCTGGAGATTTATTCCTCCAATCACACACTAACACACATGCATACAAAACACATACATAAGGTTATTTATAGTAGCAGTGTATCTAATTAGAAAAATCAGAAATAACCTATATGTCCACATGTAGGAAAGGGTTTAAATAATCTTAAAATGGCATGCAGCTGTTGAAAAGAATGAAAAAACTAGCAAGAGACTATGAGAACAGAAAAAGAAAATGAAAAAAACATCTACCAACTTGAATGTTGTGATTTTCAGGATGCATTATCAATGGAGAAGCAAAAGAAAAAGAATATTATATGATGGCAGTGTTGTGTAAGAAAGAGAGGGAAATAAAAACAAGAGTCCTCTATATGGCTTTGAACAGAGTTAACTTTTGGAATCACTAAAGTTTCACTCAGAAATAAATAAACAAAATCAACAAGGATAAAAGGGAGAGGGGAAATTAAAATGAGATACAACAGAAACAAATGAACCAAACTGTATTTCCAGTGAATAACATTAACCACACTAAAGTAGGGAAGAAAAAACTAAGTAACTTTGGAAAACAGTATTTGATTACAATAGAATGCTAAAGACAAAAAAAGCTTTAAACAAATACCAAACTGTAGTTTTTAAGTTTCATTTCTCAGAGGCATGAGTTAGCAATACTGAAATTACTTTCTGTGTATTCTAGCATTTGAGCAAGTAAGTAAAATATTGTGAATAACAGAGGCTAGGTTTCCACTCTCAGAGAAAGCAGTTGCAAATATATAAATAGGAAAAGAAGGAATGAACTTTATAGTATTGGATTGGAAAATGAGGTATCAATGTGAACCCCTCAGTCTTTCCCTAGATAGACCAACAGATAACAGAAAAATGCACAGGTGTACTTGAGTCTGTGCATGTTGCTTATTTCCTGTCTCTGTCAATTAAAAGGACCTAAAACAAGATACTGCACTAGCAATGAGCACACCAATGTGTGCTCCAATAGTTTTCCAAATACAATTCTCCAATAAAAGGAACTAGGGTTTCATAGACAAACAGAACCTGAAGTAGAAAAAGTGTAAGATAAGCCAGAAAATACGTACTCAATGAACGACAGAAATGTGTCAAAAGGACAGAGGAGCCAGTTTCAAGTGGCTCCTACTGGCCAAATCTGAGCATGATAGTGTATAATAATGATAGTAGATTATAATCTATGAATAAAAATCAGAATATGTGAGTTCATTCTAATACATTAAATTAATACATAAATTTATAAAATATACTGGAGAGAAAAGCCCTTCCTTACATTAAAAACAAATTAATAAATGTAAAAGCAATAATAGAATTAGAAAATTACCATTTCACAATTGCCATAATAATAAATGATTTTGGTAAGAACCACTGATAGACATAAATACTAGTGAGTGAAAATCTGAAGGTTAACACCATATTTACATAGTGTCAATGTTTTCCTTACAATACTTAGTAACTACAAAGGAAAATGAAATTGTAACTTTAGTGTCGAAAAATCAAGCAAATACCACCTTACTCCAATGTTCAAATTAATATCCAATAATGGGATGAACTGACACCATGCACCATGGACCTGATATAAAGCACCAATAACAGAACATCACTTCTCTGGTATTCCTATGAAAAATAAACCACAAATATGCAGAAGAACAAATCAAGGAATACTCCACAAAATAACTGTCCTATACTACTCAAAAATGTCAATATTTTGGGAACCATAAAGACTATTAACTGTTCCAGTGTAAAGGCAACTAAAAAGATACAACAACTGAATAAATATACATTTACATTTTTATATCTACGCATACATATATGTACACCACATACAGAGACAGAAAAGCATAAAGCAAATGTGTTAAAATGTGAACATTTGGGAAACATGGGTGAATGGTATAAGGGAATTCTTTGTACTATTCCTTCAGCATTTCTGCAGGACTGAAATGATAGTAAAAATATAGTTAACAGAAAGCTGTGAAAATTGGATAAAAATTTAAAAGTATCAGAATATTCATTATATCTAAAGAACTGGTATTATTTAGCCTACAGATAAGAAACATCAACAATTTATTCTTTAAATATCAAAACACTGATTTCCTAGTTTAGAAAAGAAAATTTAGTTTTAATTTGCATGCCTTCTAGCAGGTATGTTTCCACTATAAGTAATATTAACAGACAAATAAGCCATACAATTAAAAAAAAAAAAAAAGATTTAATTCTACTTTAGAAGACCAGTCAAGTGTGTGGAAGAACAACATTTAAAGAAAATTTAGGGCATTCATCCTTTAAATGTTTAACCACAATCCATGCATGGTGTTCTAGGTTATGTGAGGGATGCACAGTTATAGTCACTTCCTAAAAGATACTTGACAAGAAAATTAAAATGAAGGGTCACCAAAGAGTCATCATGTTAGGATGTAAGTGTAGAAGAACTGCAGAGATCATCATTAATTAAACAACCACACGCTAACCTCTAACTCCTAATATGTACTATGTTACGAAAGGTATCTAATAAGTTGATGAACACACTTAATAAACTGGCTTAAAAGCTACATGTTATGCATAAAATATATCTAGAAAAGGTAGATAATATCTGTTGCCTCTGGGAAAAAAAATGAATAATGAGTGGGGAAAAAAAACCTTTTCATTGTATACTTAATGTTTTGTACCTTATGATTTTGAAATCTGAACCATGTTAGTGTGAAGAAGGAGTCCGTGAACCCAATTTTTTAAAATTACTCTGAAGAGAACTTCTAAAAGCTTTCACCAGCATATCTAACCTTTTTATCTGAATCTATATCTCTCCATCTCTCCTAAACTATTACTATAAAAATAAACTGTTCTTGTTCAAAGTAAAGACTTCATCTATTTATTTGGGTATTAGATGTATCCTCTCTCACCTACTCAGGGAACATTTCTCCAGCAATCTTCCTTCATTCCTGCTGCCTCAACTGTTTTCCTTCTCTAGAAGTACACTTTCATCAGCAAACAAGCTGTAATAGCTCCCAATCTCTAAAAGGGAAAAAAACAAAATAAAACAAAAAAAAAAACCTCCCTTTACTACACTTCTTCCAGTTACTTTAATATTTCTCTCCTCCCCTTTACTGCAGAACTGATAATAGATATCTCCAGTTTCTTTTATCTCCTTCTTTCTTAAACCCAGCCCATTTAGGGTTTTCTCTCTACCATTCCACTGAAACTTCTCTTGTCAAAATCACCAATAACTTACACTTTGCTAAATCCAAATCTCAGTTCTCACCTTATGTTAGCAGTATTCAACCTAGTTGATCACTTGCTCTTCCTTGAAACCTAACTTTCCACCTATCTTCCAGAATAGTACATTTGTTCAGTTTTCCTTTTATATTGGTCTTTTTCATTCTTTTAAACTATTTATTTCCCTGGCTTCTTAATGTTGGCCTCAGTCTTTGTTAAGACTCTTCTCTTTTTTATCTTCATTCATACTACTAGTAATGTCATAAAATCTCATGGCTTTAAATAACAATTAACATTCATATTTTACAGTTCTACTCTAGACTTCTCTCTGGAACTACCAAACTCGAGATTAAATTTAACATCTCCATTTGAATATCTAATAAGAGTCTCAAACCAGACTTACTCTTCACCTACAAAACTGTTCATCTCACACTTTTCCCCATTTCAGTTAGTAACAATGCCATCCTTCCAGCTGCTCAGGCCAAAAATCTTGGAATCAGTCTTTTCTTCTTTATCTCACAAACTATATCCAATTCAATGGCAAATCCTCTAGGCTCTATTTTTGAGACAGTGTCTTGCTCTGTCACCCCAGCTGGAGTGCAGTGGGGGCAATCTCGGCTCACTGTAACTTCCGCCTCCTGGGTCAGGCAATTCCGGTGCCTCAGCCTCCCTAGTAGCTGGGACTACAGGCATGCGTCACCACGCCTGGCTAATGTTTTGTATCTTTTTTTTAAAAAAAAAATAGGCTTAAACAGTCTGATTTAATGAGGAAGTTGAGGTAGAGTGGAGTGGGATCATCAGAAGGCTGACATGGGACCTCTGGAGTTGGCAATCACAATAGTGTGAGGTTGGCAAGGGGAGCAACCACATTCAAGGCAAGGCACAAACTATTTGGCAAGGAGAGATGAGGGGTGGGACCCCACTGTCAATGGACATGCTCAGGGAGGCCAGTGGATTACATGCAACAGGGAGATTATTCAGGCAACTTCAGCCACGAGGCTGGGCATCTGTGAGGGCTGAAGGCTCAGGCTGTTCACAAAGGCTTGTAATTCACCTGGGAGATGCTGACACCTGTGAGTCTTTCCACACTCTCTGGCAGGTGACTTAGAATGTCCAGTACTTCCCCAGTCACTGTGGCTGCCCCCATGGTCCCACTGCCACTGGACACCAGTGTGATCTTATTGGCTGAAGTCAAGGGACCACTGATCTCCTCTGCCACCTGGGGCAGCTTCTCTAGCAGCATGTCTAGTTGAGCAGCCTCTTAGTACAGCTGGAATGCTTCTGCCTTCTTAGTCATCTGCTCAGCCTCAGCTCGGGCTCGGGCCCGGACCCCTATGGCAAAGGCCTCAGCTTCCCCACGCATCCGAACAGATTCGGCTCCTGCCTCTGCCTGCATAATTAGCTGGGACTTCTCTGCCTCAGCTAGGCGCTCCAGCTTGTAGCGCTCGGCTTCGGCTGGCTTCCGCACCCGGGCCTCCAGCTCCTTCTCCCGCCAGGCGATCTCTTGCTCCTGCACTGCCACCTGCTGGGCCCGCTCCACCACCTGCACCTACACCCGCTGCTCCTCAATCTGCTGCTTAGTCTTGGCCCCCTGAAGCTGATAGGCCAGGTCAGCCTGTGCTCGTCGGGTGTTGACCTCGATGTCAAAGGTGGCCTTCTTCAGCTCGTAATCTCTCTGTGCCTTGGCCATCTTGATCTCACTCAGGTACTGAGCAGACACCTTTTCCTGCTTGGCTTTAGCTTCCCGGATCCCAGCATCTCTCTTGGCCTCTGCTTCTCCAATCCGTGCATCTTTTTGGACTTGAGCTGTTCAAGCCTTCCCCAAAGAGTGCAAATAGTCCTGGTCATCGTGAACGTCCTTCAGAGTGTAGCTAACCATGCTGATGTCCATGTTGACCAGGTCTGAGGAGGCCACTTTGAAAACCTGCTGTGAGAATTTCTGTCTTGTCCTTATAGATCTGGAGTCAGGTAGGCCATGATGGCTCTCTGGTGGCCCTCTAACGTCTCCAGGGCAATGTGGGCAATCTCAGCCTCCGGCTTCCTCAGGAACATCTGACAGGCGGCAGCCAACATCTCCTTGTTCTGTCCCTGGATTTTTACCTGGGCAATGCCCAGTGACTGAGATGGGGACCCCATGGTGAGTATAAACCTTTTCACTCTTGACATTGAGGGTGTGTTGAGAGAGATCCTCTGGATCTGCTAGATGCAGGGCAGGACAAAGACACTTCCTCCAGCCACCATGACAGGGGGGCTTCGGCAGAACCCGGAGACTACCATGGACTCATTTGGGCCACAGGTGAAAAACATGGTTTAGGCTGGAGCTTCCTGGATGAGGGCGGCGGCCATGCCGCCTGGGGAAGGGCAGGGAAGCGCAGGGACCTGGGAGACGAGCAGGGGCTGCTCGCCGACCAGCCTTCCTGGGAGCTGGGCCTCTTCACAAACAATAAAGACGATGGCTTTCCAAAAAAAAAAAAAAAAATGTTTTGTATCTTTTATGAGATTTCACCATGATGGCCAGTGGCCAGGCTGGTCTCAAACTCCTGGCCTCAAGTGATCCACCTGCCTCGGCCTCCCAAAGTGCTGGAATTACAGGCATGAGCCACTGCGCCCAGCCAGCTCTACTTTCAATATATACTAGATCCTCATTATTTGTGAACGTTGTATTCCTGAATTTACCTACTGAGTAAAATTTCTTTATAACCCCCCAAAACAATACATGCATTACATTACAGGTCAATTATGGGCATACCATGTACGGAGTAGCAAAAAACTTGAGTAAAGGCACAAGTTCTTATCTGAGGTTGAACAAGGTTAGGCTGTTTTTTGTTTCAGTTTTCACAATGTAAACAATTTTCCTTTTGCAGTCTATGTTGTGTATTTTTCACATTTTTGTGCATTTTTTGGTGATTCCACTTTTTGAAAAAGCCCCAGTGCTCAAGTCTGTCTAATGGTCCTACACTGAAAAAGGCTGTGATGACCCTTAAAAAGAAGATACCTGTATTAGATAAGTTTCATTTAGTCATCAGTTATAGCACCATTGGTTGTGACTTCAAAGTTAAATAAGGTGTCTTTAAATGAAAACACACAAAGTTATATACTGATCAGTTGCTGAAAATGTTGTGCCACTGCTTGCAGAAAACAAAGCTTTATGTCCCCTAGGCACGACAAGTCAATACTAACTAAGTGTACACAATGACTTTATCAAACCACCACGAATAACAAGAAATGCTTATAGAGAATTTGAGCACTTCTCAGCACTTTTTTTGCTACCAACCAGGTCTAAACCAGCATGACCCCTTGCCTAAAATACTGCAACAGCCTGGAAGTAACTGTCTCCTTACTTCTGTCCTTCCTCTCCCATTTCAGATTATTCTCAAAAAGGTTACAACAATTATCCTGTTAAAATGTAAGTTGATTCATGTCCCATACTACTTGAGTAAAAGTCAGTGAAATAACTACCAAGATCCTACATAATCTGTGCATTGCCTGTCAACCACCATCATTCTTCCTCTCTGACCTCATCTCATACCTCCACACCTCTCCCTTATCAATCAACTCAGTTACAGCCAAACAGGCATCTGTACTGATCTTCAAATATGCCAGAAATGATAAAGTCTCAAAGACTTTGGTTATTCCCTCTACCTAGAGTACTCTTTCCTATAGATAATCACCTGGTTAACGCCATCAATTCCTTCACTTTTTATTTAAATGTTTCTTTCTCCATGAGGTATACATGATCATCCTGTCAATACCCAATCTTCCTACCTTGTTTCATTTTTCCCCATGGTATTTATCACCATTTTACATACTATGTTTCACTTATTTATTTTATGGATCAGCCATCTTCTGCTCTAAAATGTAAGCCTCAAGTTGGCTGGGGTTTTTGTATGTTATTTTATCTACCATATCCCAAATTAAGACAACATTGACTAGCATATAGCAAGAACGCAACAAATAGTTCTTAAATATATAAATTGATACAGTTCCTATTTGAAAAAAAAAATTTAAACAAATTGTTTAAAAGTTATACAAAGATTATAATTTTGCCTTGTACTGTTTAGATCACGCTGTTTATATTATCAACATTGCCCTCTGATATTTGTATCATCTTTTTAATAATGAAATCCAAAACTAATATTGCTAAGAGGCTTACCAATAAAATATAGAAGAAAATCAGCAAAAAGATATAACTTCTCTTAATTTCTTCATATGTGGACCTTAGCTTTCTTTACTTAACAAAACTAAACAAAATATAAACAAAATTAGGAAGTTATATAAATAAATGAATCATATAGCATATTCTATCCCACATATTTTGCCATTTAATGAGATTATTATAACTGTCATTTCAATTTCTGCACACCTTTAACTCAATGCAAATTACATTAAAGCTAAGAGTGCCATTACTTTGTTTTTTTGTTTGTTTCTTCTTTATGGGTTATGGGGTACATGTGCAGAACATGCAGGATTGTTGCACAGATACCTACATGGCAATGTGGTTTGCTGCCTCCATCCTCCCGTCACCTATATCTGGCATTTCTCCTGATGTCATCCCTCCCCAACCTCCCTACCCGCTGCTGTCCCTCCCCTTTCCCCCCCCCCCACAGACCCCAGTGTGTGATGCTACCCTCTCTGTGTCCATGTGTTCTTGTTGTTCAACACGCGCCTATGAATGATTACATGCAGTGTTCGATTTTCTGTTCTTGGGTCAGTTTGCTGAGAATGGTGGTTTCCAGATTCATCCACGTCCCAACAAAGGACATAAACTCATCATTTTTTATGGCTGCATAGTATTCCATGGTGTATATATGCCACATTTTCCTTGTCCAGTCTGTCACTGGGCATTTGGGCTGGTTCCAGGTCTTTGCTATTGTAAACAGTGCCACAGTGAACATATATGTGCATGTGTCTTTATAACAAAATGATTTATAATCCTTTGGATACATACCCAGTAATGGGATTGCTGGGTCAAATGGAATTTCTATTTCTAGGTCCTTGAGGAATCACCACACTGTCTTCCACAATGGTTGAACTAATTTACACTCCCACCAACAGTGTAAAAGTGTTCCTATTTCTCCACATCCTCTCCAGTATCTGTTGTCTCCAGATTTTTTAATGATCACCATTCTAACTGGGGTGAGAATGGTATCTCAATGCGGTTTTGATTTGCATTTCTCTAACGACCAGTGATGATGAGCATTTTTTCATATGTTTGTTGGTCTCATGTATGTCTTCTTTTGTGAAGTGTCTGTTCATATCCTTTGCCCACTTTTGAATGGGTTTGATTTTTCCTGTAAATCTGTTTTAGTTCTTTGTAGATTCTGGATATTAACCTTTGTCAGATGGGTAGATTACAAAAATTTTTCCCATTCTGTTGGTGGCCAATTCACTCTAATGATTGAGTCTTTTGCTGTGCAGAAGCTCTGAAGTTTAGTTAGATCCCATTTGTCTATTTTGTCTTTTACTGCCATTGCTTTTGGTGTTTTACTCATGAAGTCCTTGCCTATACCTATATCCTGGATGGTTTTGCCTAGGTTTTCTTCTAGGGTTTTTATGGCATTAGGTCTTAAGTCTTTAATACATCTGAAGTTAATTTTAGTGCAAGGTGTCAGGAAGGGGTCCAGTTTCTGGTTTCTGCTTTCTGCACATGGCTAGCCAGTTTTCCCAAACACCATTTATTAAATAGGGAATCCTTTCAACATTGCTTGTTTTTGTCAGGTTTGTCAAAGATCAGATGGTTGTAGCTGGGTGACGTTGCCTCTGAGGCTTCGGTTCTGTTCCACTGGTCTATATCTCTGTTTTGGTACCAATACCATGCTGTTTTGATACTGTAGCCTTTTAGTATAGTTTGAAGTCAGGTAACATGATGCCTCCAGATTTGTTCTTTTTGCTTAGGATTGTGTTGGATACACAGGCTTCCTTTTGTTTCCATATGAAGTTTAACATTGTTTTTTCCAGTTCTGTGCTGAGGTTCATAGGTAGCTTGATAGGGATTTGATACATTGAATCTATAAATTACTTTGGACAGTATGGCCGTTTTCACAATATTGATTCTTACTAACCATAAGCATGGAATGTTTTTCCATCTGCTTGTGTCCTCTATTATTTCCTTGATAAGTGGCTTGTAGTTCTCCTTGAAGAGGTCCTTTACATCCATTGTTAGTTGTATTTCTAGGTATTTTATTCTCTTTGTAGCAATTGTGAATGGCAGTTTGTTCTTGCTTGGCTCTCTTTAAATCTGTTATTGGTGTATAGGAATGCTGTGACTTCTGCACACTGATTTTGTACCCTGACACATTGCTGAAGTTGCTTATCAGTTTCAGGTTTTGGGCTGAGACAATGGAATCTTCTAAATATACAATCATGTCGTCTGCAAATAAAGACAATTTGACTTCCTCCTTTCCTAACTGAATACCCTTTATTTCTTTTTCTTGCCTGATTGCTCTAGCTAGAACTTCCAATACTATATTTAATAGGAGTGGTGAGAGAGGGCAACTTGTCTAGTGCCAGATATCAAAGGAATGCTTCCAGTTTTTGCCCATTCAGTATGATATTGGCGATGGGTTTGTCATAAATAGCTTTTATTATTTTGAGATATGTTCCGTCAATACATAGTTTATTGAGAGATTTTAGCAAAAGACTGTTGAATTTTGTCAAAGGCCTTCTCTGCATCTATTGAGATAATCATGTGGTTTCTGTATTTGGTTCTGTTTGTGTGTTGGATTAGGTTTATAGACTTGCGTATGTTGAACCAGCCTTGCATCCCTGAGATAAAACCTACTTGATCATGATGGATAAGCTTTTTGATGTGCTGTTGCAATCGGTTTACTGGTATTTTACTGAAGATTTTTGCATCTGTGTTCATCATGGATATTGGCCTGAAGTTTTCTTTTCTTGTTGAGTCTCTGTCAGGCTTTGGTATCAGGATGATGTTGGTCTCATAAAATGATTTGGGAAGGGTCCCTTCTTTTTGGATTGTTTGGAATAGTTTCAGAAGGACTGGTACCAGCTCCTCTTTGTATGTCTGGTAGAATACGACTGTGAACCCATCTGGACATAAGCTTTTTTAGGTTGGTAGGCTCTCAACTGCTGCCTCAACTTCAGCCCTTGTTATTGGTCTATTCAGGGTTTCAACTTCTCCCTGGTTTAGGCGTGGGAGGCTGCAAGTGTCCAGGAATTTATCCATTTATTCTAGGTTTACTGGTTTATGTGCATATATTTGTTTGTAGTAGTATCTGATGGCAGTTTGTATTTCTGTGGAATCGGTGGTGATATTACCTCTATCATTTTTTATTGTAGCTATTTGATTCTTCTCTCTTTTCTTTTTTATTAATCTGGCTAGTGGTCTATTTTGTTGATCTTTTCAAAAAACCAGCTCCTGGATTTACTGATTTTTTGAAGGGGTTTTTTGTGTCTCTGTCTCCTTCAATTCTGCTCTGATCTTAGTTATTTCTTGTCTTCTGCTAGCTTTTGATATTTTTTGATCATACTCCCCTAGCTCTTTCAAATTTGATGATAGGGTGTCGATTTTAGAACTTTCCTTGCTTCTCTTGTCGGCATTTATTGCTATAAATCTCCCTCTAGACACTGCTTTAAATGTGTCATGTAGGATCTGGTATGTTGTATCTTCATTTTCGGTGGAAATTACATTGTAATTTCTGCCTTCATTTCATTATTTATCCATTCATCATTCAGGAGCAAGTTGTTCAGCAAATGTATTTTAAAACTAAAAATATAGTTGATTTAAAAGCAAACATGTTCTTCATTTGTTTAAAGACTTTCAAAGTTTTTATTGTTTTGTCTAGACACTGCTTTGATTATGTCCCAGAGATTCTGGTACATTGTGTCTTCGTTCTTGCTGGTTTTGAAGAACATCTTTACATCTGCCTTCATTTCATTGTTTATCCAGTCAACATTCAAGAGCCAGTTGTTCAGTTTCCATGAAGTTGTACAGTTCTGAGTTAGTTTCTTAATCTGAGTTCTAATTTGATTGCACTGTGGTCTGAGTGACTGTTCCTTATGATTTCCATTCTTTTGCATTTGCTGAGGAGTGATTTACTTCCAATTATGTGGTCAGTTTTAGAGTAGGTGTGACATGGTGCTGAGAAAATGTATATTCTGTGGATTTGGGGTGAAGAGTTCTGTAGATGTCTATTAGGTTTGCTTGGTCCAGATCTGAGTTCAAGTCCTGGATATCCTCGTTAATTTTCTGTCTCGATGATCTAATATTGACAGTAGAGTTTTCTGTCTCGTTGATCTAATATCGACAGTAGAGTGTCAGAATCTAAGTCTCTTTGCAGGTTGTTAAGAACTTGCTTTATGTATCTTGGCTCTCCTATACTGGGTGTGTATATATTCAGGATCATTAGCTCTTTTTGTTGCATTGATCCTTTGGCCATTATGTAATGCCCTTCTTTGTCTCTTTTGATCTTTGTTGATTTAAAGTCTATTTTATCAGAGACTAGGATTGCAACTCCTGCCTTTTTTTTTTTTTTTTTTTTTGCTCTCCATTTGCTTGGTAAATCTTTCCCCAATCTTTATTTTGACCCTATGTGTGTCCTTGCACCTGAGATGGGTTTCCTGGATACAGCACACCCAAGAGTTTTGACTTTTTATCCAATTTGCCAGTGTCTTTTGATTGAGGCATTTAGCCCATTTACATTTAAGGTTAATATTGGTATGTGTGAATTTGATCCTGCCATTTTGAGGCTAGCTGGTTGTTTTGCCTGTTAGTTGATGCAGTTTATTCATTGAGTTGATGCTCTTTACCATGTGGTACGTTTTTGGAGTGCCTGGTACTGGTTGTTCCTTTCTATGTTTAGTGCTTCTTTTGGAGCTCTTGTAAGGCAGGCCTGGTGATGACAAAATCTCTCAGCAGTTGTTTGTTCATAAAGGATTTTATTTCTCCTTTGCTTATGAAGCTTAGTTTGGCTGGATATGAAATTCTAGGTTGAAAGTTCTTTTCTTTAAGGATGCTGAATATTGGCCCCCACTGTCTTCTGGCTTGTAGGGTTTCTGCGGAGAGAGTTGTTGTGAGTTTGATGGGCTTCCCTTTGTCAGTAACCCGACCTTTGTCTCTGGCTGCCCTTAACATTTTTTCTTTCATTTCAACCCTGGTGAATCTGACAATTACGTGCCTTGGGGTTGCTCTTCTTGAGGAATATCTTTGTGGTGTTCTCTGTATTTCCTGGACTTCAGTATTGGCCTCCCTTGCTAGGCTGGGGAAGTTCTCCTGGATAATATCCTGAAGAGTGTTTTCCAGCTTGGATTCATTCTCTCCATCACATTCAGGTACACCTATCAAACATAGATTAGGTCTTTTCACATAATCCCATATTTCTTGGAGGCTTTGTTCATTTCTTTTCACTCTTTTTTCTCTAATCTTGCCTTCTTGTTTGATTTCACTGAAATTGATCTTCAATCTCTGATATCCTTTTTTCTGCTTGGTTGATTCAGCTACTGAAACTTGTGTATGCTTCACAAAGTTCTTGTGCTGTGTTTTTCAGCTTCATTAATTTGTTTATGTTCTTCTCTAAGTTTGTTATTCCAATTTGCATTTCATCTAACCTTTTTTCAAGGTTTCTAGTTTCTTTGCATGGGGTTAGAACATGTTCTTTTAGCTCAGAGAAGTTTGTTATTACCCACCTTCTGAAGCCTGCTTCTGTCAATTCATCAGACTCATTCTCCATGCATCCTTGTTCCCTTGCTTGTGAGGGGTTGTGATCCTTGGAGGAAGAGAAGCTTTCTGGTTTTTTGTGTTTTCATCCTTTTTATGCTGGTTCTTCCCATGTCTGTGGATTCGTTTACCTGTGGTCTTTGTGGTTGGCGACTTTCAGATGGGGTCTCTGAGTGGACGTCCTTTTGGTTGATGATGAAGTTATTTCTTTCTGTTTTTTAGTTTTTCCTTCTAACAAACAAGTCCCTTTGCTATAGGACTGCTAGAGGTCCACTGCAGACCTTGCTTGCCTGGGGATCACCTGTGGCAGCTACAGAACAGTAAGGGTTTCTTCCAGTTTCTTCTTTTGTTATCTTAGTCCCAGAAGGATACCGGCCAGATATTAGTCTGAACTCTCCTTTATGAGGTGTCTCTTTGGATATACAGCAGTCAAGGAGCTGCTTAAGGAGAGACTCTGATCCTTATAGGAGCTCAAGTGCTGTACCGTGAGCTCCCCTGTTTTGTTCAGAGCTGCTGGGCAGGTACATTTAAGTCTGCTGCAGCAGAACTCATAACCACCTTTTTTCCCAGGTGCTCTCTCCTGGGAAGGTTGGGCTTTATTTATAAGTTCCTGATGTGCTGCTGCCTTTTTTCAGAGATGCCCTGCCCAGAGAGGAGGTAGCCTAGTCACAGTCTGTCAGCAGAGGTATTGTTGAGCTGCTGTGGGCTCTGCCCAGCTGCCGTGTGAACTTCCCCATGGTTTTGTTTACAGAGGTATAGTTAGAACTACCTCAGTAATGGCGGTCTGCCTCAGTAATGGTGGACTTTCTCTGTAATGACAGACTTCCTCTGTAATGGCGGATTGCCTTGGTAATGGCAGACTGCCTCAATAATGGTAGACTGCTTCGGTAGTGGTGGACTGCCTCGATAATGGCAGATGCCCTCCTCCCCACAGAGCTGGATCATCCCGGATCCACAAGCATTTCAGATTGCTTGTCTTTTTTGGAGTTGGGACCCACCAAGCCAGGTCACCTGGCTCCCTGTTTCAGCCCCTTTTTATTCAGTTGAATGAGTGTGTCTGTCTCCCAGGCGTTCCAGGCGCCAGTTGAAACAGTCACCCAGGTTTGTGTTAGTTTTTGTGAGGGGACCCACTGCACCGGCTGAAACAGCCATGCTGGAAACTCGTGGTGTTTTTCAGCCTGGGAATCTCCTAGTCTGTGGGCAGTAATAACCTGCTTGGAAATGTGGTGATCACTCACCCTCTGCATTGTTCTCACTGGGAACTGCACTCCAGAGCTGTTCCTATTCGGCCATCTTGAATCTGCCAGAGTGCCATTACTTTTAACGAACTTGTAAAGTTCCTATCATATCAAGGAAATTTCACTGCATACTTTATGGAGTAAAAAGCATGCATTCCATAAGTTAGCTACTGATATATATTAAGTACTAGATCCAAAAATAACAGGAAACTCTCATTTTCAGGTCTCTTAAACAGAACTCATGACCTATAACTGTAGATTGAACTCTCTTTAACAACTACTATGTCCAAAATGAACTTTTCCATATGTTAAACTGAGAGAGGAATTTGAATTCCAGAATATTTTCTAGAGAACCTCTATATATCACCCAGACATGATTTTGATATTTAAATATTGCCAAAAAATAGAGATATTGAATAAGAAGGCTAGTTGCCATTCTTGGCGAACTCAAATTGAGGAAATCAACCAAAAGAGCTTTTAAAAAGTCATATTCATTTTTTTAAATGTGGATTTATTTAAACCTAAATTTAGCCTTCTGTCTCAAGGCTGGACTCATTTCAAACTGGTTTTCATAATTAAAGTACTCTACAGAAAGAACTCAACAGATCTAATCAATTTTAATTGGATATAAAATATCACGAACTATTCATAATGCATGAAGAGGCAATTTAAGAAAATCTACTTCCCAATTACAGAAAAATTTACTTTTGAATGAGACTTGTAGCTACTCCCCACAGTTCTAGCAGTAGGTATCCTCTTATTCTGTCTGCTTAGGATAAATGATGGCTTACAAATTATCAAAGGGTTTACCAATCCCTTAGCACTCTTTTATTTATCATAGAGAAAGGATAATTAGGAAGATAGTTTGTTTCATCACTCTTGTGATAAAAGAGGGTGAAGAGCATGCCTTTCAAGTGCCTCCAGACTGATTGACATGAGCATGTATAATGTGGAGTATCTATCTGTTTTCTTTCTTTTTCCCGAACATGATGTGTGATAAAGCAGAAGCATTCAAACTCCTACTCACGTAACAGAAGGCCTCATAAATACTATGATGGGTATTTTAAGCCTTGGTAAACATAAAATCCTATCATAATTCTAGCCATACAGAATCAATTAAGTAGGCTATATCTAAATATAGAAGTAGAAGGCAGTTATTTTTAACATCTTTTCTGATACTTAAGAATATCTTTGAGTAAACTATAAAATTTCAAAGCAAAATCACATTTGAAATTATTAAATTCAATACCATAGAGTTCAATATGGTTTTGCTTGCTTATATATTATAAAATTAGCATGCATTGTACTTTTTTTTTTTTTTTTTACTTTGAATAAAGTACTACATGGCATCTGCACAAGAACCTGCATGTGTATATATAGGTGAAGATGACTGACATGGTTTGGCTGTGTCTCCACCCAAATCTCATCTTGAATTCCCACATGTTGTGGGAGGGACCCGGTGGGAGGTAAGTGACTCATGAGGGCAGGTCATTCCATGCTGTTCTCATGATAGTGAGTAAGTCTTGCAAGATCTGATGGCTTTATAAGGCAGAGTTTCCCTGACCAATCTCTCTCCTTGCCTGCTGCTATCCATGTAAGACATGACTGGCTCCTCCTTGTCTTCTGCCATGATTGTGAGGCCTCCCCAGCCATGTGTAACTGTAAGTCCCTTTAACCTCTTTCTTTTGTAAATTGCCCAGTCTCAGGTATGTCTTTATCAGCAGCATGAAAACAGACTAATACAATGATATTTATTAGCTACAACATGAACAAGTTGAGGAAATTGTAAGCCCAAAATATCTGGGAATAAATAAACTCATGTAACTCTCAGAACAAATCAGGAAGGATGATAAAGTCCACTAAGACTCTAAAACTTAGATTAATGTGTTTTGGTCTTTCATTATCACTAACAAAGTTTAATGTAATTCATAGGCCAACAAGGCGATGGACACTGAAATCAGACAGATTTGGTTTCAACTATTTCTTTATTCTCCCAGTCATGTACTTAAAAACTGTTTGTCTATTAGAAATTTCCAGAGAAATTATCTAATATTGTAAGTGGCCATTATTAATGTTTTTGAATACTGTGAAATAACAAGGTAATAAAATCAGTATGATCTGCCCTAAATGAAAAGAAAATTATTGTAATAAACAGAATACACAGATATTCTTTGCAGCATTATTTCTGAAATCCCTTGACAAGAAATTAAAGAGTAAATCTTAAAAGTTTAAGGTTTTCTAATAGAAAAACAAATAATTAGTATCCCAACTTAAAAAAATAGATAAGGCCAGGCGTGGTGGCTCACACCTAAAATCTTAGCTCTTTGGGAGGCTGAGGCAGGCAAACTGCCTGAGCTCAGGAGTTCCAGGCCAGCCTGGGCAACACGGTGAAACCCCATCTCTACTAAAACACAAAAAATTAACCAGGCATGGTGGCACGCACCTATGGTCCCAACTACTTGGGAGGCTGAGGCAGGAGAATTGCTTGAACCTGGGAGGCGGAAGTTGCAGTGAGCCTAGACAGCACCACTGCACTTCAGCCTGGGCAACAAGAGTGAGATTCCATCCCCCACCCCAAAAAAAAAAGATAAAACATTTTCCTTCAAGTTTTATATAAATAATTTTCTCATTTCACATGAGATCAAAAGACAAATCAAACACAAAATACTTAAAACTATTTGTGTATAGTGATAAGCCTGAACTTACAGAATCCCTCGAAAAATCAAGCACTACAAAAGGATTATCTAAGTACAGTATACAAAAACTTCAATTATTTAACTTATGCAAAAGAAAAATCAGAAACATCTTAACTGGAATCCTTCGATTAATATATGAAACAAAACAAACACATGGAAAAGTATATTATAGCAATCATACAGAAAAACAGTAGAGTATCACTATGAATTTTAAGAGGAAAAACAGGCTCAAAACAGGCACTAGTAATATGATTTCTAAACTTCCATCAATTCACAAACAAAAACTTATTATTTTTCTATCATGAATCAAGGAAATGTTCTACATTTTCTCCTTGGACTAGAAGTCTTACAGCTTTATCAAAAGTGTTAATGAGACCCAGTCTGACAAGTTTAAAACTCACAATGTGTGGCATCTCATCAAAAGTTATCAGGCATTCAAAGAAGCAAAAATAACTACCCAAAATGAGGGGACAAATCAATTAGCTGAAAGTGACTGACACCGATGACAGAATTGGGTGATAAAGATTTCAAAACAGTTATTATAATGATATTCAGTATGTTCAAAAAGTGAAGTCGATACACAAAAACTTTAAGAAAAAACCCAAATCATACTTGAGGAGGCAAAACCTATACTGCCTGAGACAAAAACAAACAACAACAATTAAAAAAAAAAAAAAAACCCTAGACGGAATTAAAGCAATTAGGCATTGCAGAAGAAAAGACTGCTACACTTTTAGACATAGCCATAGAAACCAGCCAAAATGAAACAGAAAAAAAACAAAAGGGGAAAAAAATAAACAGAGCATTAGGAGTCTGTAAGAAAACTACAAGCAGCCTAATGTATGTGTAAGTAAAGTCTCCGAAAGCAAACAGAAAGAAAGGGGGATACAGAAAATGTATGTGAAGAAATAATGGCTGAAAGTTTTCCAAATTTGATGAAAACTAAAAACTCAGATACAAGAAGCTCAAAAAATGCAAACATAAATTAAAAACTTTTTAAAAGCCTACAGCAAAGTAAATCATGATCAAATTGCTTAAAACCAATGATAAAACATTAGAAAAAAGAAAATCTTAAAAGCTGTCAAAGAAAAATGAAATGTGCAGAGCAACCAAGATAAGGATTACAGATTTCTTTGCAACAAGGCATTGGAGAAATATCTTTAAAAACATGAAGGGGTAAAAATCTGTTAAAATAAAATTCTATATCCCCCAAAATATATTTTAAAAATGAAAGGGAAATAAATATTTTTTCCGACATACAGAAGCCTAAAGAATTCATTACTTGCAGACCTATATTACAAAAAATGTTAAAAGTAAGCCATTCAGGCAAAAGTAAAATGATACCAAACAGAAAGAGACATAGATAAATAAATGAAGAATGCTGGAAAAGATAAGTACATGGATAAATATATGAAATATTTTGTTTATTATTGAAGATAATTTACTATTTAAACAAAACAAAAACATTACCAATGTAGTGTGTAGTTTATAACGTAAGCAAAAGTAAAATATATAAAAAATATCACAACAATAGCACAAAGACAGGAAAAAAGAAACAGAACTATCCTACTATAAGATTCCCATACTATATATATGGTATATATACAAAGTGGCATAATACCACTTAAAAGTATACTATGGTAAATTACATATAAAACAAAATATTAGAGCTAACAAATCACAAAAGAGATAAGAATCTTCAGGAAAATGTTCAATTAATCCAGAGAAAGGTAGACTAAAGGAAAAGTGAAATACAGAATACCTGGAATAAAGAGAAAACAAACTGCAAAATGACAGATTCAACCTAACATTATAAAAAATTACATTTAAATATTGGTCTAAATGCCACTAATTAAAAGGTGGGGATTATCAAGAAACGAAAGCAAGAGATAAGTTGTTTGTAAGAAATCCATTTCAGAAACAAAGACTGACAGACGTGGTGGCTCATACCTGTACTCTCAATACTTTGGGAGGACCAGGAAGGCAGATAACTTGAGTTCAGGGATTTGAGACTAGCCTGGGGAACATGGCAAAACCATATCTCTAT
Organism: Sapajus apella; assembly: GCF_009761245.1. NCBI lineage: Eukaryota > Metazoa > Chordata > Mammalia > Primates > Cebidae > Sapajus > Sapajus apella. The sequence continues at coordinate 31,807,299 of NW_022436941.1, forward strand.
AAAAAGTTAGCTGGACGTGGTAGCGCATGTTTGTATTCCCAGCTACGCAGCTGGCTGAGACAGGAGGATCACTTAAGCCCAGGAGTTTAAGGCCGCAGCAAGCTATGATTGCACCACTACTGCACTCCAACCTGGGCAACAGAGTGAGATCTTGTTGTAAAAAAAATATAAAATTAAATTAAAAAGGAAAAAGAAAAAAAGAATATATTATGTAAATACTAATCAAAAGAAAGCTGGAATGGCTACATTAATACCAAACAGAATAAATAACAGAGCAAAGAATATTATTACCAAGCATAATAAAGGTCATGTCATAATAATAAAGTAGTGAGGTCATCAAAAGACTATAAAAATCATAAATGTTTACATACCAATAATAGTTTCAAAACACATAAAGAAAAAACTGATAGAACTACAAGAAAAAATAGACAAATCCACAATTATAGTTGGAGATTGCAATATCCTTCTCTCAATAATTGATACAACATATAGACAAAAAATTTGTAAGAACATAATAAATTTGAATAATACTATTAAATAACTGGACCAAGTTGACAATATAGATCACGCCAAAGAACAATAGCAGATTACACATTCTTATGAAGTGCACATAAAGCACTTACCAAAATAAACATTTACTGGCCAAAATAAAGTATTACATAAATGTAAAAGAAATAAAGTAATAAAAAAGATTCTCAGACCACAATGAAATTAAATTTTAAAAAATTTAAAAACTCTACAAAAATGATAATAGACAACATTCTTCTAAATAACCCATGAATCAAAGAAAAACAAATAAAAAACACAATCAAAGGAAATTATAAAGTATTTTGACTGGAATAAAAATGAAAACACAATAAATAAAATTGATGGGATATTGCAAAAACAGTATTCAAGGAACTTTATAGTGCCAAATGCTTGCATTTGAAAAGAAGATAGTTCTCAAATCAATGACCTCAGCTTCCACATTTAGAAAACATTAAAAGTGTAAACTAAGCCTAAAGCAAGCAGAGGAAGGAAATAAGAAGGAACAGAGCAAAAATCATTAAAGTAGAAATCACAAAAATAGAAGGAAAAAAAATCAATGAAGCTAAAAGCTTGTCTTTGAGAAGATTAATAAAACTGATAAACCTCTAGTCACAATGATCAAGAAATAAGAGAAAAAGTACTAACACCAATAATGAGAAAGGAAATGTTACTACACATTCTATAAATATAAAAAGGTGAATATATGAAATGGACAAATTCCTGAAAAGATAACCTACCAAACCTAAAATAAAAAGAAACAAACCCTAAGTAGCCTCATTTTTTTTTTTCTTAAGAGACAATGTCTAACTTTGTTGCCTAGTCTGGAGTGCAATGGTATGATCATAGTTCACTATAACTTCCAACTCCTGGGCTCAAGCGATCCTCCCCTCTCAGCCTCCCAAGTAGTTAGAACTACAAACACATGCTACCATGCCTGGCTAAAATAGCCTTATATTGATTACAGAAAGTGAATTTATACTTTAAAAACTTATCCAAAAAGAAAAAATAAAAACAAGCAGATCCAGATGGCTTCACAAGTGAACTCTACCAATATTTAAGAAAGAAATAATACCAACTCAACACAAATCTTCCTAGAAAATTGGTAAGGAGATAATCACCCTGAGGCCAGCATATGAAAATGAGATAAAGACATTACAAAAAACATAGACATAGGTGAAAGTTATAAACAAAAACTCAGCAAATCACATTCAACAATATAAAAAGTAATAATACATCATGACTTAGAAAATTGTATCCTTAGTCATGACTAGGGAGATATTACGCAAGGTTGATAAAATATTTGAAATGTGAAAATCAGTCAAAATAATTAACCATATTAACAAACAAAATATGTACACATTTATCTCAATAGACACAGAAAGAGCATTTGACAAGATCCAACATTCATTCTAACACAGAAATAGAAAAAAAAAAAAAATCAGTTCAGTATGATTTTTTTTTTAATCTTTAGAAAACTACAGCAAACTTCACACTTGAAGGTGAAAGACAAAATGTTTTATACCTAAGTTCCGGAACAAGGCAAGCCAACACTGTTTGCTCCTCTCACGTCTATTCAATATTATACTAGAGGGTCTAGGCAGGGCAATTAGGCAAGAAAAAGAAGGAGAAGGAGAAAAAATTCATCTAGATTGAAAACGTAAAAGTAAAACTGTCTTTATACATAGATAACATGATCCTATAAGCATAAAATCCTAAGAAATTAATTTTTAAAAACCAATTAGAAGCCAGGCGCAGTGGCTCATGCCTATAACCCCAGCACTTTGGTAGGCCGAGGTGGGCAGATACTTGAGGTCAGGAGTTCAAGACCAGCCTGACCAATGTGGTGAAACCTTATCTCTACTGAAAAAAGTGTATATACAAAAATTAGCCTGGAGTGGTGGCAGGTGCCTGTAGTCCCAGCTACTCAGAAGGCTGAGCCAAGAGAATTACTTGAACCTGACAGACAGAGGTTGCAGTGAGCCGAGATGGTGCCACTGCACTCCAGCCTGTCAACAGAGCAAGACACTGTCCCAAAAAAAAAGGCACTAGAATTAATAAACAAGTTCAGTAAGTCCACAGGATAAAAGTTAATATTCAAAAATCAATTATATTTCTATATATACACCAGCAATGAACAATCCAAAAACAAAATTAAGGAAACAATACTATCCAGAATAGCACCAAAAATAAAGAAATGTAAGACTTGCATGGAGAAACATTCCATGTTCACTGATAAGAAGACTCGATATTGTTAAGAAGTCAACTCTTCCCTACTTCATCTATAAGTTCAGTACAATCCCTATCAAACCCTAGCAGGCTGTTTTACATAAATTATCCACAGATCCAAAAATGTATATGGAAATGCAAAGGATCTAGAATATTGAAAACAACTTCAAAGAAGAACAAAGTGGGAGAGCTAACACTATCTGATTTTAAGAATTATAAAGCTATAGTGCTATGGTCTGAGTGTTTGTGTCCCCCTACAACTCATATGTTGAAATCCTAACACCTGCAAGGTGATGGTATTAGGAGGTGGAATATTCAGTGCGGTGACTGGATCATAAAGGTAGAGGCCTCATGGATGGGATTAGTGCCTTTATAAAGTAGGCCTAAGGAAGCTCCTTTGCTCCTTCTACCATGTGAGGACACAGGGAGAAGGTGCCATCTATGAACCAGAAAACAGGCCTTCACCAAACATAAAATCTACTGGTGGTTTGATATTAGATTTTCCAACCTCAAGAACTGTGAGGTATAAATTATTCTTGTTTTTAAGCCACCCAGGTTATGGTATTTTGGTTACAGCAGCCCAAATTGACTACGACATAAAGACAATCAAAATAGTGTCATGCTGACATACACACAGACCAATAGGTCAGTGGAAAATAATCCAGAAATACACTTGCACATATATGGTCAATTGGTTTTTGACAAGGATGTCAAAGCAGTTCAGTAGGGAAAGGACGGTCTTTTCAACAAATGGAGTTGGGAAAACTGAATATTCATGTGGAAAAGATAAATTTAAACCTTTACCTCACATCATGCATAAAAATTAAGCCAAGAGATCACAGACCTAAATGTAAAAACTAAAATTATAAAAAATTTAGAAGAAAACACAGGGGAAAATCATAGTGACCTTAAATTAGGTAAATATTTATTAGCTGTAACACCAAAAGACAATTCATATAAGAAACAGTAAGTGAATTAGACTTCTTCAAAATTACAAATATTTGTACTTAAGTCACCATTAAAAAATACAAAAACCAAATGACAAGAAAATTTAAAAATCATATTTCTAATAAACAACTTATATTCAGAAAATACAAAGAACTCTCAAAATCAATAATAAGAAACCAACTCAACTTAAAAATAGGCAACAGATTTAAACAGATACTTCACTAAAGAAGATATGAATAGCAAGCAAGCACACAAAACATGTTCAACATCATCAGTCACTAGGAAAATAAAAAGTAAAACTGGAATGAGATACCACAGCTAAAATCAAAGGCTGGTCATAACAAGTACTTCCAACATGTGGAGGAAAGAGCTCTCATGCACTAATAGAAAGAATGCAAAACGGTACAGATACTTTGAGAAAATGTTTGGTAGGCTTCTCAAAAGTTAAACATACCTCAATATATGATTTAGTCATTCCCCCTCTAAGTATTAATGTAAGAAAAATGAAACCACATATCCATATAAATATTTAAACATAAATGTTCACAGTCATTTTATTTGTAATGTTCCCAATAACTGGGAACAAACCAAATGCCTATTAACAGGAAAACCGATAAGCAAACTGTAGGAGATCCATACAATAGAGTCGTAATGAGCAATTTTAAATGGTGAACTACTGATACATGCAACAACATGGATGGATTTCAAAATAACTATTCTGAACAAATAAAAGCAGACAAAATAGAGTGCATACTGTATGTTTCCTTTTTAAAATAGTCTCAAAAATAAAAACCAAACTAGATAGTGACAGAAGGGAGTTCAGTAGTTGCCTGGGGATAGAAGTTGGAAGATCTAGAGATGTGGAAGACAGCGATTACTAAGAGGCACTAGTAATCCTTCAGGGGCGAAAGACATGTTCATTATCTTGATTGTAGTGATAATTTCACAGGTGTGTACATATGTCAAAATTTATCAAAATAAATATTTTAAATATGTGCAGTCTGTTTTATGTTAATTATATCACAATCCCTGTTAAAAAATAAACAGAGTAGGAGAAATTCTTCTACATGGCAATTAAACACAATATATAATCCTTTATTTGGACCCTGGATCCAAAACAAACAAACAACACAAGGTTATAAGGGCATTTCTGTAATAAATTTGAAAACAGATTATGTATGTAATTTTATTAGTATATCAAAGTTTAATTTCTTAGGCATGTTAAATTGGGGTTGTGCTGGCAAATATAGTTCTTAGGAAATATATATTAGGTATTTAAAAGGAAATGTTATGATGTTACAATATACTTTCAAGTGGTTCATCAAAAGAAAACATATATATATATATATATATACACACGCACACACATATATACATATATATATACACACACACACACACATATATATATATATTCAAACATATATACATAGAAAGAGACAAAAACAGAGAGAACAAAAGCCCATGACAAAATTTTGGCAATTTGTGAATCCAGGTAAAAAGTATGCAGGAGTTTATGTTTTCATTTCAATTTTTTTATGGGCTTGGATATTTTTTTAATTGGGTAAAAATTTCATTTTATAAAAATTTCAACTCTCAGTGGCTTGAAGGTACGGTCCACATCCTTTTCACTTTTATATCTCTGACATTTACCAAACAACAGAAATTCTTATTAAATGAGTGATTAAATGAAGGAATAAATTTATTAGTATGTAAATATAAAATGGTATAGATTCAGAATAACTTAATATTGAAATAGTTGCCCCCAATGAGGATCATCTGAGACCTTTCATTTATTTTTTTGTTTTCCATAAGTTATTGGGGTACAAGTGGTATTTGTTTACATGAGTAAGTTCTTTAGTGGAGATTTGTGAGACGCTGGTGCACCCATCACCCAAACAGTTTACACTGCACCATATTTGTTGTATTTTATCCCTCGCCTGCTCGAACTCTTCCCCTCAAATCCCCAAAGTCCATAAATTGTTCTTATGCCTTTGCATCCTCATAGCTTAGCTCTCACACATCAGTGAGAACACTACTCAGGTTTTCCATTTCTGAGTTACTTCACTTGGAATAATAGTCTCCAGTCTCATCCAGGTCACTGCAAATGCTGTTAACTCATTCCTTGTTATGGCTAAGTAGTATTCCACCATACGTATATATTACCATTTCTTTATCCACTCATTGACTGATGGACATTTGGGTTGGTTACACAATTTTGCAACTGTGAACTGTGCTGCTATAAACATGCATGTGCAAGTATCTTTTTCATGTAACGATTTCTTTCCCTCTGGGTGGATACCCAGTAGTGGGACTGCTGGATCAAATGGTAGTTCTACTTTTAGTTCTTTAAGTAATCTCCACACTTTTCCATAGTGGCTGTACTAGTTTACATTCCCACAGCAGTGAGGAAGTATTCCCTGACCACTGTATCCACGCCAATACCTACTGTTTTCTTTTTTTTTTTATTATTATTATGGCCATTCTTGAAGGAGTAAGATGGCATGACATTGTGGTTTTGATTTGCATTTCTCTAATCATTAGTGAAGTTGAGCATTATTTCATCTGTTTGTTGGCCATTTGTACATCTTCTTTTGAGAATTATCTATTCATGTCTATTCACGTCCTTAGCCCACTTTTTGATGGGATTTTTTGTTGTTGTTGTTACTGATTCATTGTAGATTCTGCATATTAGCCCGTTGTTAGATGTATAGATTGCGAAGATTTTCTCCCACTCTGTGGGCTGTTTACTTGCTGACTGTTCCTTTTGCTGTGCAAAAGCTCTTTAGTTTAATTAGGTCCCAGCTATTTATCTTTGTTTTTATTGCATTTGCTTTTGGGTTTTTGGTCGTGAAATCCTTGCCTACGCCAATGTCTACTTTTCCTTCATTTCCTATGGTGAAATTCTTTATTTTTATATAATTATTGTGGAAAAATTCAAACCTATACAAAAGTAGAAAGAATTGTTCAATAACTCCACGTACCTAACAACTACTTTGAACAAACATCAACTCATGACCAATCACATTTCCGCTATACTTCCATCTACTTACTCCCTATTCTTTAGATTATTTTGAAGCAAATCTCAGATACCACATCATTTCAGCTGTGAATTTTTCTGCATTTACTTCAAAAATACAGAACCTCAAGAAAATAACTGCATTATCATTACCAAACCTGTAATGTAACAAGGCTTTCTTAATATTAAATATCCTGTCTGTGTAAAATTTCTCAAGTTATCTCATAATTTCAACAGTTGATTTTCCAAAAAGGACCTAAACAGCATCCATATACTAAATACCAAATACATACTAAATATATACTAAATACTACCAAATACATACTAAAATACTAATCCTTACAAATCTCAGGTACTTACTACATAATTTATTCCCACAACCAACCATCACTTCTTCACTGATAAGAAAAAGGAAAAACAGAAAGGAAAGCTGAGTATTTTGCACACCTTTGAGCCAGAAAGACCTCCCACTCAGCTCTCACTCTCACCTGATGGTATAAAACAGATGCAGGTTCAGCAGCTATAATACTACTTTGTTACTCCTGACACAAACCTTCACTATTCATGATTTTTTAAATTAATTAACAGACTAAAACCCACATTAGAATTATTTCCCATGGACAACAACAGTATTGATGATAGTTGAAAGGACTTAAGGCACATCATGGCAACCAATACCTGAATTCCCCATATTTGCCAGAACCCCAGCAAACCTCTGGATGTCTCCTAAGAGATAAATCTCAGACTATTATTTATTTACTAAATATACAATTAAAAAGGTTTTTTTTAAATAGATTATTTCCTTTATACGACTTACTGGAGATACAAGCTTTATGGATTCACAAAACTGTTTTATGGCTAAACCTAACCATGTGTTTAACCAACTGAACGTATTCAGAATTTAATCTGCAATAGGAAAGTAAAATCTGTGTTCTGCATTTAAGTACCTGTTATTCTATGCTACTGTCAAGAAACACCTCTAACTAAAATGCATTCACTTCTTACCAAAGAGACAGCCCTGAGCAAGAGGCTTTCTTTGCTCACTGCTTCAAGCCAGCATTACCTTAAAGAGTTCATGACTTTGGAAAGGGTTAAACATAAAAAGAGAAGGGTACCAGCAAAGTTTTTGGAATTGTTTTCCCATTCCCAGCTTTTTATTCCTTCTTTACACTATTCTCTGTTTCTTCTCTCAACCCTCCTTTCTCTTCCCAGCCGTCTGCTAGGCATTTTACAAATGATCGTCTGTTAACGTACATTTGTTGCTGACAAGGATGATCAATGGATGCCAACCACTGGATAGAAAGTAGTTAGGGTATACACATGCCAATTTATCTCTCTGGAGTTACTTACCAATTTCATGGGGTAAAGGTACCTTCACAATGGAGAGATCTGGCAGTCACCACTTGACTTAAGTGATCAAACTTGACTGAGCACTAAAAGTAAGACAAGCCAACTTTACGTGCCTCTCAACAGGATGCAACATAAAGTATACATCATCATCTACGAGGCAGTCCTGTCAAAAACATTTAGCCTGAATCGAATCAAATTTAAGAACTATCCTTAAATTTACAGGAAATATAGGGGATAGATTAGGGACAAGTCAAACAGCAGTCATAAGAATGCAATCAGACCATCTCACATATGAGAAATTTTATAAGAAAACTGTCCTGGACTCTTGAGAAAAAAAAATACAACATCATAAGTAAAATGTGGAGGACTGTTCTAGGTGAAAAGATTAAGAGTCTAGAGACACAACAATCAAATGTGGTACGTTTACTTTGATCAGATACTAGTTCAAAGCAACAACGAAGAAAATGATGGACAGAAAAAAAAACTATTAGGCTGGTGCAAAAGTAACTGTGGTTTTTGATATTATTTTCAATGGTGAGAACAGCAAGTACTTTTGCACCAACCTGTATAAGTGACATTCTGGGGAGACTAGAATATGGACCGGATATTAGAAGATAATAGAGAATTATTTATTGTTAATTTTATTAGACATGATAATTGCATTGTGGTTTTTAGAAGAATGTCTTTATTCTCAGCAGATACAAGCTAAAGCATTTACCAATCAAGAGTATGATGCCTGAAACATGTATTCAAATGATTCTGCCAATGTGGCAGAAGGTTAACAGTTGTTGAATCTAGTATGCATATTCACTGTCCCATACTTCTAATCTCTATGGTTGTTTTAATTTTTTTTTTTTTTTAAAAAAAAGTTTAAAAAAAAAATTGAGGATACAATCAACGGACATTAAATTTACTTCAACGAGCTTCAAAACCATATTCAATCAGCC